>NC_031779.1:5919584-6282536 GCF_001522545.3 Parus major
CAGGGAGGGAGGGACAGGCAGGGCCCGAGCAGGCTCCGGGCTCAGGCAGGATCCCAGGGAGGGAGGGACAGGCAGGGCAAATTCGGAGGGGCTGCAGGGACAGAGCCCAGAGCCGGGCACGGCCCGGTGACCCCGGGGCAGGGGCAGGGCCAGGGTCGGGCCCGCGGAGCGAGTCCAAGGGGAAGGGATCAGGGAAAGGCAAGATAAAGGCTGTTCTGTGAAGAAGCCGTCACAAGGAGTGATGGAGCAGGGCCGAGGTTAAAGGGAGAGCCGGGCCGTGAGCAGGGTGTGCCTGGGGCCAGGTGAGGCTGGGCAGGGCCCGTTCAGTGTGCTGCTGCACTCAGGCCCTGGGCAGCGCTGGCAGCTCTCCGGGTGAGGGGCCGTGCCGACAGCCTGAGCACAGGGGAAGCCTCTTCCCTTCTTCCCTGCTGCCTGTCACTCCAGAGGACATTGCTCTTGTGCCCTTGGAAGGATGCCCTGCAACTGCTGGACCCGTTCTATGCATAGGTGCACTCGAAAGGGAAATAATTTAAATCTAGCTACCATAAAATGTTTTGATAGTGCAAAAGGACATTTCTTCCTACACTTCTTTTTTTTTTTTTTTCTTTTTTAAGAAATCAAGGCAGCTCTCAGTGAGTTTATGTCCTTTGAAAATCTGCCCGTGTTGCAGCTGTATTTCAGAAGTGATCTTCTGAAATACAATTCTGAGTGTATTATTGGGGAAAAAAAGGTTACATAATCTGTCTAAAGTCCCTTCTGAAATGGATTTTCTCAGAGTAGATCAAATAATTCTAAGGAATTTTATAAATGTATTTGAAACAGATTTTTTTTTAAAACTTTTTGATTTATTTTTTTGCAGTAATATCAGTAGGATGATAAGACTGATAAAAGTCTTTACTATCTTGTAGGAAATAATTAAGGTGGTGAAGATTAGAAGTGTGGTAGACAGAACTCCTGCACAAATGGGGGTGTTTTACTCAATTGGTTGCTATTTAAAAATTTAATTAGGGCTAGCAGTGATGCTGAGACCCATGTGAAAGCTCTGGAGGACCAGGAGAATTCCTGCTGCCACTTTCCTGTGGTCTGCTGCCCCATTTGAGGGTAATGAGTAGGGCTGGCACATGAGTGAAGGGGAACTGGCACAGCTAAAGGGGATTTTTTTTTGCTCTTCCCTTGTCTTGTAGCTGTGACAAAAATTCAGACTTCCACTTACGGTTTTCCAAGTGTGCAGGAACTTGCCTTATTTTCCTGGACTGCTGCTCGGTTGTTTTCCAACAGCTATCAGAGCCCTGAATGAGGGGTTTTATTTTTAGTTTTTAATGGGTATGGAAAGCTTCTGAAATTGAACTCATGAGGGAAGGACCTCAGGAAGAGGAAAAATGGCAGACTCCTTAAAACACAGACGGAGGTTTCTGAGGAATTTGTGCCAATTAAAACAAGACTGTGAAACAAAATATCTTTAATAATAGGACCAGAATAAAGTTGCAGCTTGTAAAAGTTCCTCATGTTTCACAATGTTAGGTTATGGCAGTTACTGTGTATTAATGCACCAAATTGAAAGGCGTGGGCGTGTCAATTATGAAAACCAAGGGGAGAGGATTCATTATCCAACTCCCTACTCCCTGCCTTGGACTTAAGAAATCCATGTTTTTCACAGAGAAGACTTTTGCTGAAAAGGAGATAAAAACATGAAAAAGCAAACACATAATGCGAAACATTCAGGTTTAAGTTTGCTTTGTAAGTCCTTAGAGGGTAGTTAATCTGTAGCAAAATCTTGCAGCGGAGAGTGGAACAACCCTATACCTTCCCATTTGGTATTTCCTCTGTTATTTGATATGCAAGCCTAGTTCATAACATAATCATTTAAAACATACGACAGGGGAGATTTTCTGGATGACTTTACAGACTAAATTTGTTCCCACCTCTGGTTTGCAAAGCAGAAAAGCAAACTAGACTGTCAAATGAAAATTAGTTAGCAATAAGAAAAGTGTTTGCAGAGTATATGCATAAGTTCTCTCTGCTTAATGTAATTGAACACACTTGGAATGGGAACAGCCTTAGAATTGATTTCCGCACAGTAGGTTTGAGTGGGAGCCACGGTGTGGGGCTCAGCTCACCTGGGAGTGGCCTGTCTCAAATGGGTGTAGTTTAGTTGTAGTTTATATGAACAGGAAAATGTTCACCACTAGCACAATTTGATATGAACATTATTCTTGTATTTTCAAGATTTTGCCACTTTACCTTGAAAAGGCCTCTTTAGCCATGAAATTGGTTTGCTGAGGAGGTAAATCTATTTTACATACGTGCTTGAAGGTGGAAAATTTTGTTGTGTACCACCCACAGAAAAGGTTCATTATGTTACTTCTAAGCATCATTTAAAGAGACACTTAATTACTTGATCTTACAGATAGAGGAAGAAACCTGAATTTCTAGTTTTTCAAAAATTGTACTTTGTTAGAAAAATTGCTTCTAAAGAGTCGAATCACTTCTTTAGTTTTCTAGGTATTCCATTTCAGTAAAGCTTTGTTATTCTATTTGAACATCTTGTGAAAGAAAACAACTTGGTGATAGGAAAAGTGGTTTTCTATTCTGTATCTGTGAAGTAAGTGTAACATGACTACATGTTTCACACAAGTAACCAGTGTTCCTCCCTGCAAGTGAGTAAAGAGCACTTTGCAACCAATCACATTTTCAGTCACTGCTCTCTCTCAAGAAGATGAGTGACTGTATTGGTTGGTCTTGTTGTTAACAGTGGTGTTGTCATGGCATCTGCTGTTTTGCACTTGAACTACTGGAAGTGAACCCTGACACTGTTACCAATAGCAGCTAAACCAAGTTAATGGTCAATTTTGTGTCTCATTACAAGTTTTATGCCTCATTCTTAGTCAATACAACTTAAAAAATGTTCTAATGTAGCTATATTCAGTCACAAGGAATTGTGGAAGCCATACGCAGTTTCTCCTAATTACATTCTATGTTAAAAATAAAATCTAAAATAGCAATCAAACACATCTTTTTCTCTCATATATTACATATTTATTTGTGGATTCCTTTACATGTGTAATATATTTACTTTGTTTAAATTCCATTATATATATATCTTTCAGTGAGCTGCACATAGGTTTTTCTTTCATGTTAATGGTTTAGACACAGAATGCCAAATGCATTTTAACAGAAAACAAAAGGGAAGATCAAGAAATAACTAAGCAACAAAGGAAAACTCAAACATGAGACTTTACTTCCTTGGCATGTTTTTGTTTTTTAAATGTCAGTAGTTTGATGCTGCTTAGGACAGTGAAATACCAGAGACTTTTCTTGCTTCAGTAGATGAAAGAGCAAACTCTAAGGGCGTAAATGGAATTTATGCTGTGATTTGTGAATGACATGCATACTGTGTCTGAATAGGTGACATAAGAATCTGCATATCACTATTTAGTTAGAGCTTTCAGAATTTAGCAGTGTAACTTTGAGAATTGTGAACATTAGCTACTGGAAAGTCATATCATTAAAAGGCAACATTGAGTGGACATAAGCTTCCATGGCCACCTCTTCTAAAACTAATTCAAAACTTATGGTTGAAAGAGGCTGGGCAATAACTCATAGTTACAGTAGTTACAGTTATTTACTGGGGATTTACCTGAATCTTTTGAAATGACCTGTCAAAAGAAATTCTTTTTTTCTACTTTACTGAGCTGTCAGACTATGTCAGTTTGATATATGGAAAAGTTCCAGGATGTGCTGTGCAGTCACTTTACTCCCAGTGCCACAGCCCTCAGAGTTTTCCTAATCTTGTCCTTTCAGCCGGTGTAAGATCCACCTGGCTGAGCTTGAATGCTTGGAGAAACTTGGAGAGCAAAACAAAGGCTGAAATAGGACTGCTGTCTGAAAAGCCTTTTATTGCTATTAATTAGTGTGAAAAAAGATTAATAAAAAAAACCTGGAAGAATTTATGGACAGGAAGAAGAAAGGGAAAGTAAGAAAGCTGACAAAATCCTGTAAAGCACGAGATTTCTTTCTTAGCTAATCCTTTCATTTTTGACTGTAAAGACAGGAGCTACTTGTAGTGTTTTCAGAAATAGGAAACTTTAACACAGTTTGCTACAGCTGAATGACAAGTAAAGGTAATTGACTTTGTGTAAATGAACTAACATCCATGACTGTCACTATCAGTGCAGTTTGGAGGGCTCACAGGTGACCGTGTTGTGTCTCTTGCTCGCAGTGCTCCGCGGAGTGCGGGGACGGGATCCGCACGCGCTCCGTGGTTTGCATGACCAACCACGTCAGCAGTTTGCCTCTGGAAGGCTGTGGCAACAACAGACCCTCGGAAACAAGTCCCTGTAATAACGGGCCCTGTGCTGGGAAAGTGGAGTGGTTTGCTGGGGGCTGGACACAGGTAAGCCAAGCACCAAATCTAACATATCTGTTGCTTTTCTACTGGTATTTTTCTTTTAAACTTGTATTTTGATGCAATAAAGATGTGTGCTATATGGTATTTCTTCATCTGTCTGGAGTGTTTTGGTATTTTTTCCTGTATTTTACTTGTGTTGATGTTCAATACTTTTCAGCCTCTGCTGGATTTTTTTTTTACTTTGATGGGAAAAAAAAAGATTTTGTTCTTCTTCTCCTATTTTCATTTTTTACTTTTCACCTACTGACCCAGTGTATTTATGAAATGGATGGTGACAGAATGCTGCTCAGCATGTTCAGGTAAAGCAATGGATTTGCAGTTCTTAAAGTAGATCTTCTGTGATCATGCATAAATGCAGAGAGATGCATACCTGTACATATGTATGTATATGAAATTTCCAAAAGATAAAGAAGGCAAAAAGCAATGGCTAAATCCAGAAGTTATCTTTGGTATTGTTGTACTGAAAGTCATTACTATAGGCAGAAGAACAAATTTTGGTTAATGGCCTCTATACTCATTCCTCAAAGTAAATTCTTCCCATCATCCACATCTAATAGCCCTTCTTGTTCCAAATGAACATTTCTGCTGTCAGGCACAAAGGCATTTCAGAAGCTGTTAACTGATGCCCAGGTATTTATATCCCTTTGTGTAGGCTCTGGCATAGCCTGGAGAGTCTTTGGGACTGCTGGTGCCAGCACTTGGTGGAGCTGTGCTGTTAACTCATTGCACTGCAGATCCCACAGTCCTTGCAGGAGATAGGGAGCTGGAAATTAAACTGGTACAGCTGAGGTGATTACAGGGCTACTACTATGCTAATGCTTTCAAAGTGTAAGTAATAATTACTGTGTATAAGGATAAGTAGAACAATAATAACAAATTCAGATTTTAAAAATTTTCTAGTAACAGTTCTAATAACAGATGAAATCCAGGCCCTGTTACTCAGATGGCTCCAGATGATGAATAGGAATTCTGAACCCATTTTTGCTGGAGAGGTGTTCAGTTAGAAGATCTGACTGTTCTTGTAGTTCAGTTTCTTTCTTTGCATGGAACTGAAGTGTTTGATGCACACAAGGATACAGTCTTTACTTATCTGAAAGCTGTGTCTGACAACATCAATTCCACTGGCCAAGTCCTGGCTGATCTATCTGGCTTTTAATAGAAAAATGAGAGCAGTCAGTAGGGCAGAGCAGGCGGGAGCACTGGCCTTCCTCTGCCAGAGCTAAGGTGGGGTGTTCAGATGGTGCCTTTAGGAGGAAACATTAAAAGAAGTCTTTTTTGTTAAAGAACATACAGTTACTGTACTTCCTTATTTGGGAAGAACTTATTTGGGTGCATTTATCTTAAAGTTATTCAGCTAAAGAGTTTAGTGGGAATCTGGTAAAGGGATTGTAAATTCTACAAAAAATATAAAGGAAATCCCAAGCATTAAGAACATTTCATTGGTTTAGGCTGGAAAAAGCCTTCTGAAAATCATAGTCCTTTATTCAGCATAAAAACCAATATGCTACTGTAATCATCTTCTAAAAATCTTTTTACAAGTGCCAGAAACAGTATTGTGTGTGTACTTAACCTTTAAATGGGCAGTAGGAATCCAAGTGAGTCAAATCCACTTTTCAGAGCTGGAACCAACACTACATCACACAGATACTCGCAAACATGAAAATAACACCCTGCCAGATCAAGGCATTTTATGAAAACAGTACAGAATGTGAGGCTTTGTAAAGCTGCAAACCTGTGCTCTAACCTTATAACCCTCTGAAGTTCAGTGCAGCACATACAATCCTGCTTCAGCAAGAAACAGTAACTCTGTTTATGGAGAAAGTGAGTTGTACTTCTCTTTCGATTAGAAAAATAAATACCAGTTTCTTTTTGTAGCTACAGGTAAAACTACAGAGATTTTTCCAGAAGTACACTTAGAGTTGTATATCTTCTTCATGAAGACAATTAGAAATATGTTTTGAGTCTGTTGGTACCATGTGATGTGGAGAAACATTATTTTATAAACAAGTCATAGGACAGGAGAAGAATAACAGATTTTCCCACTTTTTTTTGTTCTCTGATACAGTGCTCTACTGAATGTGGTAGTGGAACTCAGCAGAGAGAAGTAATTTGTGTTAGGAAAACTGAAGGTAATTTTGATGTTTTGAACCCCTATGAATGTTCATATTTGGAAAAACCTCCCAGCCAGCAATCCTGCTACCTCAAACCATGTGGATCTAAGTGGTTTCATACAGAATGGAGCACAGTAAGTCTATCATGTTTTCCTGTTTATACTGAAAGAGAACAGCATTTACATACAACCACCCATCATTAAATTGATTTAATTTTGCACAGGAATGATAATAAAAAGAAAGCATACTCTTTGCCTGGTGAAACACAGAAAATTCAGGAAGTATCTTGACCAGAAAGAGACAGTGCACAGTTGTCTTCATATCATTGATGTCTTCTTGATAGAATCTTCCTGTTTTATAAAGTTGGTTTGGCCCTTACAGTGAGACAGAGTGGTGCACTTAGAAGTTCCTTTCAGATCTCTAGTTTCAGTAACATTAAGGAACATTTAATAAAGAATGAGGGGTGTATTCATTTTTTAGAGTCAGTTTTGTCATCATATTTTACTGTAAACTCTTCACTGTAATACTTAGAACCTCACTGAGAGAAAATGTCTTGTACAACTTAATATATCTTCAGTTTCTCCTGGAAGTAGACCAGCTACATTCACCACTGTGCCACAAAAAACTTTAGTTTCATTTATGTTTCCATAATTTCCTATACTTGACATAGTTTATTGTTTTTTTATTAAAAAAAAATCAACATTTTTGTACTAAATGAAAATCAGAAAGTCTGTTGTCACCTTAGAATGAGATGGCATCGTATCGACTGCAGTAAGTCGGACCCTTTGTTGAGCTGCAGGTCAGATTGCCAGTGGCATTTCTGCAGTGTGGATGCAGCTCAGAATGCTTTGTGTGAAGTGTGATGTGGGCCTTGGTTCCATTCTAAATGATTAAGACCCTGCAGACCTGAGGTCCTTAGGGCTGGATGTGGAATATTTACAGTATTCTATACAGGCGTGTAACAGGAGTAATTCTAGAAGAACCCATGTTCTATTACTGTTGCACATGGCTGCCCTTTCAATTCTGGGCAAAGGTTGTACTTAAGATGAAAAAGCAATATAATATTGAGACTACTTTGGTTAGTTTTTTACAATATATGATTTCATGATCATTTTAAGTTGTTTATGCAATGTTAGGAAAAGAAATAATTATGCCAAAAAAGTCAGAAAGAAAACATTCTTATTAGTTTTGGGCTATTAAGGTTTTAATTGTAAATGACCTAGGTTTAATTAAGTTTTTGAGCATTAGGTCAAACTGGACAGTGAGCCAAATCTCAAAGACCTCACTCAGGCAAAATCCTTGGCCAGTAGGGATTTGCTTCAGTATGGGCAGAAATGTGTAATAATTGGCTTTTAAAGTACCATAACAAGCAAGTACAAAAATCTCTGGCTTCATAAGAGACCCTGAAGGAGCACAGAAATATTTCCTTAGAAATTCAAAGAAACTTATAATGCTTAGTAAAATCACTGTGCTGAAAGAAATCAAAAAAAATTGAGTATTAGGAAAAAAGGGTATTAAAATTATTCCTGTTTATATATAAACAGTAGAAGGGACAGTGGAGGGCAGGGCAGTCAAGTAGTAAAGTTCAGTGCAGTTAAGTTCTTAAAGCAGGAAATGTGAACAGTGTGGAAAGAAAGAGTGGATTTGGGAGATACATCTAAATGAGCCAAGAACAGCCAGACTAATTAAAGAAACAGTAATAAATTCAGTAAGTAATAAATTCAGAAAGGGAACTGTTCCAGCTTGATTTCAGTTGTGCAGTATCCACTATGTTTATTTGTCCAGTTGTTGCTCCTTTGGTCAAAAATGTTTGTGAATCTTTAACAAAATTTTACCTTAAGGGCTTCATAGGTATAAAATAAAAACCAGTAGGATGAAGCTGATAAAAAACTGCAGTGATACCTGGGTCTGCCATCAAGGTTCCCTTATTTACTTTTTGTAATTACACATCTCCTATGGTCTTCATGAACTTCAGCTTAATTGTTTCAGTGTTCCAAGTCGTGTGAAGGAGGATTTCGGGTTCGGGAGGTGCGATGTCTGTCGGATGACATGGCAGCCAGTACTCAGTGTGATCCACAGCTCAAACCTGACGAGAAAGAACCATGTAATACACAGGATTGTGTTCCTGAAATAGGTAAGGCAGAGGAAACTTCTGTTTTAACTACGGAACTCCATCTAGTGGAGAAGTTATTTTAAAGTCTTGCAGAGGCTTTAATAGTGTATTTTCCTTATCGAGTTCAGAGTTTTATTTTCATACAAAATACAGCTCTTTTCTGTGCTTTAAAAGTAGGTTTCCAATAAAAATGTTTTCCTTGTAATGTGTAAGAAACTGGCTTATTCTTGAAGTTGCTGAGAAGGTGAGAGATCTGCTTCTGTGAAAATGGTACATAGAGTGTGTTTTTCTGCAGCCTCCTTGCATTCTCAGAGGTTTCTCTTGGAGGAGTATTTAAAACAAAAAAAGGATCATTATATACTGTATTTGGAAACAGTTCTATAAGAACCAACAAAATTAAACCAAGGTATTAAGTGCAATGAAGCAATTTCCTTTTGTATATAGTAAATACAGGGATACACCTAATTTGCATTAGAATTAGTTATTCATCTCATACAGATTTGATTTTTGTAGTAATGAGAATAGCTAGGAAGAGAAAGATGTAAGAATTTAGAGACAGTTTTAACTCTGAATGGTCTCCAACAACTTTCAGTTGAGAGTTATTCAACATACTTTAGGTAACAACATTAAAAACCTGGGGAAATGGGGACAGCTTTATTTCTTTCATGCTTTATGTGTATTTATATTAAATCCTTATTAACTTATTTGCTTAGATAACCTGTTTTGACCTGACAATGAATGTTTAAATACAGGTTACATGGTAAAAAGAAGGGAATTGGTTATTTGTTGCTCTAGTACTGTTTTCTTTAGTTTATCCTCTCTTCCTTTCTCTCCACAGATGAGAACTGCAAGGATAAATACTACAACTGCAATGTGGTGGTTCAGGCCCGGCTCTGTGTGTACACCTACTACAAAACAGCCTGTTGTGCCTCCTGTACCCGTGTGGCAAACAGACAGCCAGGCTTCCTGGGGCGCAGATAACAAATCCTGCTCTGCTCAGAGCAGCAGTGGCACTCTTCATGTGGAGCTTGAGCAGCTTTGACTGCAGCAGTTGTAGCTTCTTAGAGATGGGGTTTATATTGCTGAGTGCATCAAGACTATGGTTAAATCTCACACCCTTTCAGTTATTGTGCAGTTATCTCTTTTAAGATGTTTGTTGTAAAATCATGATTTTTTTAAAGCATTCATTTTTAATGATACTATTATTTGCACCTGCTCATCAGATAATTATTTAAGGAACGTACTGGCCTTAAGATTGTTAAATTAATGAAAACTAGAATCAATTGCAGGCAATTACTGGAGATAATTGACCAGTATGGATGCAGCTGCTCCATTATTTTCTGAGTGCTTGGTATTTTGGACTGCCTTAAGTTAGAGGACTAAATCAATGAAACGTACATGAAAAAAATTACTTCCCAAAGAACCAGACCCTTGAAAAGCATTTATCATCAATTTCCTAGCACTCTAACATATTTTTTTAACTACTTCAGTCCATTCATAATAAATCAGAGTCACTGTTAAGCTCTCTCAGTTGTCCTTTTAAATGATGTCCTGTCCTTAGGCAGCAAATATAAACACACTTGACTGGCAGAAGGTGCCTTTATATTTAATTCATGAACTTGTGAGGATACACTTTTATAAATTTTTATGGATTTTAAGATACATTCCCTGCCAGAGTGGCACTAGTGTCTAGCTCTTCAAGTCTTTAGCAGCTGCAGCTGTCAGTGAGACAGGTTAACCAGAAAGGTGAAGAGCCTTTACTGGTATGAAAAGTGATTGTTTCCATTGGTGAGGTCTCTTTTCTGTAGGGGACTTATTTCAGAACTGGGATCTTGCCTAAATCTTGTCTCTGCACTATTGTTTAACAACTGCCAAACCAAAGTACTTTGTTCAGACCTAGTCTGGATATGTCACCAGTTTCTGAAACAACCACCAAAGGACAGAAGCCTGTGTGCCTTATAGCAGAGTCTGTTACTCTTGGTATCAGGCAGCAGTATGAGTCTAGTAGCTGAGTATCTGTAAAAATGGGTTCTTAGCTATTGACATTCTTCAGGTTTTGATCAGTTATTACAACATACTTGTCTTTTTCTGCTCAATGTTTCATTGCACAGATCTATTCATACCACTCCTTTTCTATCACTCAAGAATGGCTGTAGACTTAGAGCTGAATTTAAGTGGAGATTTTTCATTTCTGCAATTTCTGTACACAGCCTTGAGACTTGCTAAAAGCAAATAATATGCTATGCAGTGCAGATGAGGTTTTGCATTATCTGCATGTTCTCTAGTCTTCATTTGAGAGGTCTTTCAAATGTGTAAATAAGGCTGAGGGGAAAAAATAAGCACCTCTGCTTATTCAGCTGTTTATTACAGCTTGTAAATTAGGGATGCCCATCTATGCATCTGTTCCTGAGGTGCCTGATGTCTGAGTTGTAAAACAGCTGTAATAATCTGTATTCAGTCACTCCCAGAGGTGTGGTTAAGGTATCATGCCACTGATGCAGAGCCATGTTTGAGCCTCATTGTGTATTCTTTTCTTCTTACTGCTTTGGTGGAGAGGAGCACTGGGAGGTGAAGGTTGCTGGGCATGGAACCAGTCACATCAGTTTGTGTGCTGGGAGGCACAGGAAGGTGGGTTTCCTGTAGTCTAAAAGCTGCCTTGTATTGAGATTAACTTTTAAATGTTTTGATTTGGTCACTCTTGAAAAATGTATTTTGGACATGATGAACTACTGCTGTTTCACTACATGAAATGAAGAAGTGTTTCCCCTAGAAGTTGGAGGTACTCTTTGTGACTATCAGTTGTTGTATATGAGCCAAAAATGTCATTGGCTGTTTCTGTACACTTTGACTTGGGCTTTTCACTGTAAACAGTAGATACAAAGTTGTTAGAAACAGAAACTCTAGAAAACTATTCAAGATCGTGAATCTTTCACAGTCCTCCTGTTCCCTTGTATTACAAAGATTTATCCATGAAGATAACTTACAGATTTATTATGTTCCTTAGATTCTTGACCAAAGAATGATACGGATAAAGTGCAGTGTAAACAGCTCTGGAATCCAGTACTTCTGAATACAGATTTTCATCTGTGTATCTCATTGCAGCAAATCTTGACATACATTATGTAATTTTTGCTGTTGTCTTTTTCATCCCAAGGAAGTGTTTCCTGTCAGCTAGAAGGAAATACCTGTTCCATAAAAAGGCTTCCTGAAAATCCCAAGGCAAATGAGATGCAGACAGAGTCTGGTTTGCAGTCGTAGGACAAATTCTTCTTACACTCACTTTGGGTGTGAGACCATTAGTGACTCAGCACATAGACAAGTCCTCTTATTTTATGAAATCTGTTATTTTGCTCTGCAATATATGGCCATTAGCTTATTTTACAAAGATGATCATCTTGTAGGCTCTGTTAAGCTGCCAATACCATAAACAGTGTTTGTGACAGCTGTCAAAGAATGTGTACATACACATAGCAGTATAATCCTGTATTACATGTAGTGTGTACAGCTTTGTGAATCGAATGTAGTGAGCTATGGTTACACAGTTTGCACTTTTTTTTTTTTAAGTGAAGAGACCTTTCTCAGATGTAACAGATAAAACAAAAAAATAACAGTTTTACCTAATTAAATATTTAATGGTAAGGAAAGTGCCAGAGTGCTGCTGAACCTAATCATTTATCATCTCCTCTCGTGTGTCAGCATTATTAAAAGAGTTCCTGCAAAATGAACTAATGAGCCCTTTTCATCAGCACTTTGATATACTAATATTGTCTGCACAAGTGCTGTGCTAAGATTTCACCATCTCACAAATTATGATTTTGAAATTTGCCTATAGCAAGTGTTCTGACGGAGCAGTTTCCCAGCTTAGGATGATGCCTGCAGAGGATCTGACTTTATTTTCTGTAGCTCAAAGGTGGCCTTAATGAATGTAGTAGACTTAGAGCAGATATAAAACCAGTATAGGTAAAAAATTATGCATATTATCAATTACAAATATCAATTATGCAGACTTCTGATTTTTAATGTTTTAATTTATTTTTCTGACATTTTAACATCAGTCAAAAACATGCAGAATAGTGGAAAAAAATGCTTCCTTGCCTTGAAGATGCCTTATGCAATCCAAGAAGACGAGAGTAAGTTAGATACTAAATTGAAAGAGTCCAGCTGTTTATGGGGTAAAATCTGCATACAACTTCCATGTCTTATACACATGCATCTTGCCAAAATCAGCTTCATCCAGAGCAGGCTCTGTGTCTCAAAGCACTTTCGAGTTGGAACCAGGATTCCTGGTGCAGTTGTTTATCAACTTACCAAGGGCCTGTCAGGGTTTGCTAGCTCCTGTGCAATGTCACCTTCAAGCATATGTAGGTGGAATTCCTTGTGTACACCAAATTCACACCAAATTTGAGAGACTGCATTCATGGAGTTCTCCCTTCCTCTCGCAGAAGATGATGTGGAAGCAGAAGCTCCTGTGGGAAGGAGCCTGTGAATGTGTCTGACTTGGCCAGCAATGAGACAGTGTTTGTGTCGGTGTCTGTGACCTCCAGTCTCCAGGACTCTGAACAGGGAAGGGCTTGTCAGGAGGCAGGGCAGTGCTGGGAGTGCAGGGCAGTGCTGGGAGTGCAGGGCAGTGCTGGGCAGTGCAGGGCAGTGCTGGGAGTGCAGGGCAGTGCTGGGAGTGCAGGGCAGTGCAGGGCAGTGCTGGGAGTGCAGGGCAGTGCTGGGAGTCCAGGGCAGTGCTGGGAGTGCAGCACAGGAGTCCTGGGTGTGCTGCACGCCTGCCAGCCCTGAAGCCCACCTGTCCTGGATGGCCACGGGCTCAGAATCCCTGCACAGGGAACTGCTGTCTTCATTACACACATAAACTTTTCCTGCTTTTTCCCAGTACTTCAGCAAATAGAGAACTTTTTGTGTGAATAAAGCAGTGTTTAATGTTATTGCTTAGATCCCAGTTTTAATGGCATAGGGTGCCAGTATCTGTATCAGTCATATAGTCTGTAGTCCTAGAAAGTGCCAGTTCACCAATGAGGGAGGAAGAAGAGAGGTGCTCAAACAGCCTATGGCTCATATAGGGCTCATATAGGAGGCATTGCCTCCTCTCTTTATAACATGTACCACTGTAAGTAGTAAAATGTGCCTTTAGGGCTTTGCTTTTCCCCACCCTCATCCTGACCTATCTCCCTTTTTCACCAACACCAAGGCTTCTCCTCTCAACTCACTTTCATCCTTTTGTCCTTTGGATGACAATATTGAATTTTGCCAGAATTACTGAAAATCCTCAACTGGCCTTTAATTTATAAGAATCTGTGTTAGAAATAAGCCCAGCTGTTAAGACAGCTGTATTTTTGCCAGCCCTGGGTATTTGTGCATATCCATATTGGCTAGTTTTAAATGCATAGTAGTAAATGACATACTGAATTAGTTCCTGTGCAGTGAACCTGTGGTTGCACAGCTATTGAAGTCTGTAGTGGCCCTTTATGCTCATATGTAATATCTATTGCACAGAAAGAGTTATGGTCCTCACATAGGAAAATCTGTGTGTTTACCTGATTTTCTTGAGACTTAATGTTCTCTGACTTCTTAGGAGCTATTCTGTGTATTGGGCAGATAATTCATGTGCATGCCTGTAATTGAAACAAAAACCATGAAATCTTGAACATGAAAGTAAACTTCATTTATTTTTAACGTACACAATGTTTGGGAGAGATTAAATTAGGCATTGTTTAGAAAACAGTAAAATAATTATTTCTACATCAGAAATGAAAAATTATCCACTAAACATTTTCAATATATTTTAAAGCAAACTTGTAATCATTATAATGTTTCACTGTGGGCAAAATTCAACTGGGGGGAAAGGAGAAAACTCCATTTAAGAGAATTCGTAGCAGACCTGGATTTTGTTCTTTGCTTCTCAGCTTTTAGTAACCAGAAGTTCAGAGGAGTGAGAGTCCCCAGTTTACTATATCCCCATGTACTGTAATTGGATACAGTTAAGTACCATCATACCTGGAGAAGAGGGAGCTTGATTCTGATGGAATTGACCTTTCAGCAAGAGTCATTGCTGCTTGTCCTGACCTGTTTTTCCTTGCTGTGTTTGGGTCTCTTGAGACCAGTGGCCTTGGCAGGGGTTGGGTACATACGAGCTTGTGAAGTCCCATCACAATCACTCAGGATCTACAGAGAAGATCAGGAAGGACGGGAGACAAAAGAAACCCTAACTTTTTTTTTTAATATGTATAAAATTGTCTACTTGACCCTCATAATTGATTTTGGCAGAAGGATATACTTTATTATAACTTATTTTGTTGTTATTTGTAAATACAAGATGTCTATGGGAAATATGTAATTCTGAGCTGTGTCTATGGAACAAGCCACTGCACCAAAATATTTCAAATATTTAGAATAGGCAGATTTTTTTATTAAAAAAGGGACTTAATATGTATTTATTTGCATATACCATTCAAATTTTGTCCAGCTTTTTCATTATACTAACCCATCTTTTTAGGGAATTTTATAGCACAGGTATTACATATATATTTTTGTATATATGTCATACTGTAAATCCATAATACAATTTTCTAAACTTTCTGATTAGCCAGTTCCTTGAGTGAATTAAAGGGGGAGAGTATAGGCAAATTGCTTTCTGACTCGTTCGGGAATATATATCCGTGGCAATGTACCTGAACCAGAACTGTACAGCATCGTTTTCATATTGTATACATTTTCTCTTTGATGAAAAAATGTTAACTATTTTTGTTTATGACTAATTTATTTTTTATTATTGTGAAAAATAAAGTAACTCGAGATGAATTTATGTGACTTGTTTGGGGTTTTTTTCGGTTGATCTGCCCTTGAGTTTGGTGAGAATTCCGTGTAGTTTTTTCACCTCCAGCTTCCAGCGCCTGCGCCGTTCCCGAGCGGTTCCGGGCCCCTCAGCCCCACAGCGCCGCCAGGGGGCGCCTTCCCGCGCGCGCCGGGCTCTGAGGGGACGGGACCGACCAGGCCGTGCCGGCGGCCTGGTGTCCGCGCTGTGGCCCGCGGGGTGCCCGCAGGGTCCGGGCTGTAATCTCACCGTGTCCCCTCAGTCGGGAGCACATCAGGGAACGGGCAGTATCCTCACCGTGTCCCCTCGTTCGGGAGCACGTCAGCGAACGCGCAGTATCCTCACCGTGTCCCCTCAGTCGGGAGCACGTCAGAGAACGGGCAGTATCCTCACCGTGTCCCCTCAGTCGGGAGCAGATGAAGGAACGGGCAGTATCCACCGTGTCCCCTCAGTCTGGAGCACATCAGAGAACGGGCAGTATCCTCACCGTGTCCCCTCGTTCGGGAGCAGATGAGGGAACGGGCAATATTCTCACCGTGTCCCCTCAGTCGGGAGCAGATGAGGGAACGCAGGGCTGGCGCAGGTCGCGTTCCGCAGCTCAGGGGCACCGCGTGTGGGGAGTCAGTGCCTGTGTCCCTCTCTGGGGACACAGAGATTTCAAGTGTTTAATAACCTGGGGGTAGGTTGTTTGGGTTTTGTTGGTTGGGGGTTTTTGTTTGTTTTGGCTTTTGAAGTAGAACTTGAGGTCTTAAGCTATGAAATTATAAAATTATAAATCATAAAATTCCACTGAAACTAAGGGAACTATGCTAGGCTGCTATACCTGGCATATATGGGCAGTCTGTGCTAAATTTTAAAAAAAGAGAAAGCATTTTCATTTTTGAGTGGATCTGTTTTTATCTGCAAGAGAATATCAAAACTGAATTAAAAGTGTGTTGTCCTGAGAAGTACAGTGAACTTATTTTCTCTCCCTTAGAACAAAGCTAGCAAATTTGCCTAGGCATTGGAAGGGATGGACCTGACTTAGAGCAAAATAGAAGAAACATACCAGTGGAAGAAAATGTCACTGGAGCTGAAGGTACTGCTTTGGAGCAAGTCTAAGGTATCCTCTGTTGTTTTTCTTAAGGACTATTCACTTTATTATATCTCCAAACTTAAACATTTTGTAAGTTCCAGCCTTCACTGCTCTTGCAGCTCTTTACCTACAATTTGTGACTTAGCTACTGCTGCTGGTCTCAACAACCCATTGGAAAAGCTGCTGCTAGTTCTAATTCAGTCAGGTGGTGTCAGACTGCAGAAGGTATTTCAAGTAGGTCAGAAGGCCTACTTAGTTAAAATAAAGTAACAGGTAACAGAAAAAGTAGCACCTTACTGTCACTCCAAGAAGCATTTAGCACTCTCCTCCTAGTATCACTTAATTGTGTTCTGCAAGACCATCACAAACTCTATTTCCAGCAGTAGTATGTTCTCTTTGAAGATGATTTCCTGCTTGGAAAATTTTCCTGTTTGGAAAAGCCACTTTTTAATTTGTTTTGTGGAAAGCATTCTTCCTGCTTTTATACAGTTTGGGGCTAATTTTTCTTGGAAATGGTTGCTATTGCCCTAGAATGGGAGAGCATGCTATGGATGCAGAATTAAGAATTAGCCAGAATGTGGCCTGCTCAAAAAGACTGACATGAATTCACTAGGTCAGGTGAGCTTTTAAAGATGAGTGGATGCTCTTTGGCTGCCACAGAATAAAGGAAAATGAGAATTTATGAAATCCAGCCCAACTTAATTATAAAGCAGCAGCTGTCTGAAAATGATTCTTGCTTGTAACCAAAGCAACTTGCTTAGCACTGAACTTTGGCTGAGAGTGGAGAATAAGATGTTGTCATTTTTTCTGGTTTCAGCCTAGAGTTTGGCAAGTGATGCTCTTGGCTATAAAAATGCGTGAGGCAGTCAGATTTTTGATATATATTGACTCAAAAATGTAAAGCACTGGGAGCCTGTAGCAGCACTAAACCTTTATGCTATTTTAACAACAAAGTAGTGAAGGAGAGAACAAGGGGAAATGTGCAAATATTCTACCATCTTTTTTATGGTTGTTAGGAGATAACCTTGGGAAAAGGTGTTTATTTGAACAATTGCTTCCAAAAAAAAGGAAAGAGAAATTCTGTGCATACTTCACATTTTAGCAGTTAAAATACAGTGCCCATTTTTAATCATGTTCTTGCTATAGCAACTTGACACATAGTTCTTTTAATTTAAAATGTGTCCAGTGCAGGAGGTACTGTTTTTCTTGAAAATATTATGTTTTTTTACACTAAACTGTAATAAGTGGGTTCCCTTCCACCTCCATTTTTTTTTTTATTGAGCATAATCTTTCTTAGCGTAAAAAAAAAAAAAAAAAGCCCAATTTACCCTATCTTTTCTTGATGTAAATTGGTAAGTTATGCTGGTGTACTGAGTTGATAATTTCAACCTATGGGTCTTTGATGCAGAGCACAAAATACTTCTTTATTTAATGAGTGCAACAGATCATGTGTGTGGAAGATATGCAGACAATGGATCAGATTCTTAAATTCCTCATTCTTGCTAATGTGTAATTATATGAATACATATTCAATATCCATGTTTTATGCAAGCACTTTTGAGGGCAAGATTAGAAAGCCTAACTGTGAACTGCAAATGTAATCTGAAATCAATAAAATTAAATAGAGAAAGAAAGGTTACATTATAAAATA
Organism: Parus major; assembly: GCF_001522545.3. Lineage (NCBI taxonomy): Eukaryota > Metazoa > Chordata > Aves > Passeriformes > Paridae > Parus > Parus major. The sequence goes on from NC_031779.1 coordinate 5,937,763, forward strand.
CTGCAGTTGGAATGTAAAATGTAATGATCAAATGTTAACTGAAAAATTACAAAAAATCAAACTGAAAAATAAATTACAGGTAACACTTCCAGCAGTGTTTTTTCCTTACCAACATGAGTTCATGCAAGAATAGTGATTTCCATTTCAGTAGCATTGACAACATCTATACTTAAATCATGCGTCACATGGAAAATATTGCAGGAGATCTGAAAGGAGACTGAAAAAGGAAAAGAAAAATGAATATATTTGTCTCTATCCACTCTGAGTGATTTTTAAACTAATTATGTTTGTTTACTCTAGAAGGTAGAGCCTGGACATGGGTTTAACAGTCCACAGTGCGTTAAGTTTTTGGATTCAATTATTTTGATCATTAGGAGGCTAGTGATAAATAAGAGAGTCTTGCAAGGGTAAGGGGTGAAAAAAGCAACTTAATTTTCAAGAAAAAAGGTGGCACTTACTATGTGTAAATAACAGTTATTTTCTGACCAGGGGAATATGATGAAATTGATGCAGGATAAGGATACTTTAGATGGATGTCTATTTTTGAATCTTACTTCAGGACATGAAGATGGACTAAGCAGTCTTCTAAAACATTTTCTTTAATGTGCAGTACAGCAATAATGATAAGAACAATAAAGTGATTCTGTTTGCCTTGGGTGTTCTGTGTCCTGTGAAACAGGGAATAAGTTGTGCTTAATTCTGGGAAATAGGCATATTCAGAGTGGAGAAATACTCTCAGAAATGACTCTTGTTTTGACTGGCGACCTGGCAAGAATAGATAAGTAGATAAATTTTATATACAACATCCCCTTGCTCAGAGCATCCAATTTCTTCTGATTTTAATGAGCTCTGAATGGAGAACTTGTTTCTTGCTAAAGGACAAAAGGTTAATTGTCATTCAGCTACCCTCATGTTCTACATCAGGAATATGGGTTTTTTTGGTTTTTTGTTTTTTTGGTTTTGTTTTGTTTTTGTTTTGGTCTTTTTTTTCATGAATATGTATTTTAAAATATGTGTGCATAGGAAGTGCATTTTAGTTATGAAAGGCCAATCCAATGGCTCTATATCTTCTAGAGAACTTTGTTCCTTGTAAGGAGCAAGCTCTTGTCCTGCTGGAGTTGAACTTGGATGTTTGTCCTGGGAAACCACAGGCTGAAATTTCCTTCAGATGTACTCGGTTTTTCAGCAAAAAGTCTGTATTACTTAAAGCTACTTTTCCTCACCCACTTGTTCTGGAATCTTGCATGCATACCTGATTCCTAATCCCTTGCATTCATTTTCTATCTTTTGCAGGCTGAGTTTTCAGTCCATAGATACTTCTTAAACTGCAAGAGAAATATAATTCAAAGCTGTTTCACTTAAATACAACAGTCCTTCACAAATTGCTAGGATATGCCATTATTTGGGTGGGAATTTCTGTGGTGCTTATGCAAAGATACACATTTCTCTTTTATTGTAAGATTTCTGTAATATCAGAACATTTTAGCATTGTCTGGTTGGTTCCCAGTTTGTCACTTTTGCACTGTGATGATGAATGGTTTTAGCAAAAAAGTTGAAGCACTTGGCTGTCCACATGACCGATGATTGATCAGCCCAAGAGTGCTATAAAGCTCAGTTGCTACTCCTGCCATTCCTTTTCTGCTGCTGAAAACTGGTAATTTTTGTTTTAGAAGTGCAGAGGGAATGACTGCCTTCCCATCCCCTGCTTCCAGCTGTAAAATTTCAGTTTCTCCTCACTAAAACAATGTCAGCACATTTAGCGTCTTTTCAGTGCTGTGCTGGAAAGACTTTGTATAATCCAGTAGGAGGCTTCTTGGATTTATTGACAATGATGCCAGCATAGCTGCACATGATACAGCATTTGTATCTCCCTTTTTATCACTCAGAGTAAGACTGTAATAAAATATTTGAAAGTAGTTGTCAGCTAGTTTACTTCTTTCAGTCTGGTTCTGCAGCCTCATAGTATTCTGCAGAAGATGCAAAGTCACTTTTACCAAAATAGAACAGTTTTACTTTTCTGTTTAAGCTTATTAATATTTATTGGAAACTAAAATCTCTCACTCACTTGAAAGTGACTTGAAGAATCTTGGTAAGTATTGCCAGTATTTTCATCTAGATAAATTTAGTATCATGGGACCTTTTATTTAAACACATGCATTTCAGTTGTATACCCACCTTTTGTGGCTCAGTGCGCTGCACAGTACAAATCTGCACAGTAATATTTGAATGTGCTTTGAACTGAACTACATCTCAATCTCTGGGTGCAACTTTTTTTCCTTGCAGTTATCACCAGCAACTGAAAAGCTGGGTAGGAATTTCATTCTAAGGCTTAGATCCTTTCAGTTTCAGAGTCTATGCTCATGCAGGGCACTTGTATGAGAAGGTCACTTCCCTTGTATTTGATGTGGATGGTTTTAGTCTGAGGCAGCAAGTTTCCTTGAGGCACTTGAAGCAAAGCTAAGAGAGTTTTGTAATAAAACATGATCCTTTCATTTCCATTTAAGTTAATGCCATTAAGAAAAACAATCCTTTCCACAACTGGAATTAAGTTTATTACACAGGAGAAGGAATGGAAATTGTGTTTCCTGGTAGAAATTGTATTTCCTATGCAACTTTTGATTTTGGATTTCTATTAGCATATACTTTGTGGGTTTTCAGTTGGAAAATATTAGCTGCAATTGAGATTGAAAGTGCCTCATTTCAGAGGCAGTTAAATGACAATTTCAGCTAATATCAAAGTGAACATTATATTTTGGATTGTTTTGTTGTGTTTTTTTCTAACTATCTTCTTGTTGTCTTATTTTTAAATGTAAGTCAACATTTAGCTGTGCTTGAGAAATAGCATGAGTTTTCCTTGTACAGTGCCTTTCATTTTTAAAACATTGCACTACGCTTTCCAAAACTTAGAAGTTGCAAACAGGAAATAATTTAATAGTGCCTTGCTCATTTCATGCTGAAGAAACTTGACCATCAGTTCTATTCTTCAATGGAAGAGCCTTGTAATAGCACTGTCAAAGGGCTGTGGGAATACTGAGTCTCCCAATATCCTCTCTGTCAGCAATCCAGAGCTTTTTTGCTAGGGAAACATTCTAATTACTGTGATGGGTTAGGCAGTTGATTTCTGTGTTCTCCTAACACAACAATAATGAGAATATAACACTTTTCTTCCTCATACAAATCTGAAGTATAGAATGTTTTACCAGAGTGGGTAATAAGTTTATTGTTTATCTGAATCAGATTTCTAACACTGCAATGTTACTACCCCCCAAAAAGCAGAAAAAAAATTCCCTAATTTGCTTTCCTTTTCATAGGAATATTTTACTGTTCTGTCTCTCACAAAACCAACCTCCCAACCATTGTGTTACAAGTGGTGAGAATGTTGTTTGAAAGCTAAATGAAAAAATAATCTTTTTTAAGCAGTTCAGGGATAAGAACTTGCTGTTATACATTGCTTTGTGAGAGCTTAACTTGGTTTCCAGACTGTCAAGGAAAAACTCTTGCCATAAGCCCTGCACACACAAGACCACAGGGAAAGCTGCTGAAGACTTGAGGGCTGGGCCTTTGCATGCAAATGTCTTTCCACACAGCAAATGATCCAAAGAGCAATTTCTATAAATAGCATCATTTCCAGATGCAGGGGTTCTTGTCCTTTCCTGTGGATTCCTTGCCAAACATTTTCTCAGTTCTGAAGTAGAGATGGTTGTGTAGCCAGCGTGCACTTAAATAGCCCTTGGAGAGCTTTAGATCTTTGTTGCCTTTTGTTTGAACTTTTAAACTGTTGGATTATTTTAGCAGCATCTGTAGAAAAGCATGGCCTTTTGGTGTTGCTTGCTCTTTTCCATTGTCATAACAGCATAGTAAAACCAGGCTGTGGCTGATAGGTCTGCAACCAAGGGGATTGCATTGCCATTCAGCACTTTTCTAAACAGTGTCTTCTTTACCTTAGAGTACAAAGGACTGTGGCTCAACAAAACTTTTTGAACAAAGGGGATATAGATTTATCTGCAGATTTCCCAGTGCAAGTTTTGACACTTCTTGTGTCTGAAGAAACTGTATTGAGAAAATATTGATTTGTCTATAGGATGATTTTGAAAGTGAAATATAGTTAATGGTAATAAATCAGAACTGAGAATAGCTCCTTTTAAGGGATCATGTTTAATAGATAGATTAATAGAATAACTATGCTGTGACAGCTTTCAAGTATTAAGTAGCTGAAATATTTATTTACAAATAAAAGATTCAAAGATATCAAAGTTGGTTTATCCAGAATCAAGTTTCATCAGGTACTTGTTCCTGGCAAATACGTGTCTCTGTTGTGGTGGCATCTTTGCACTTCTGGAGAGTATTAGTGCAAGTTTCAATGTTCCCTTCTTCTCACAGGTAGTTTCTGGTTATTCCTTAACTGTGTTACTGCAATATTGCAGAATCTCTTAATATTGTGATCATACCACCAAATTCAGAAATCTTCTACAAAGACATCTTAAAATTAGAGTTATAAGGCCATGCTTTGGGATGCATAGCATTTTTGTAATTTCATGGAGAACTTTGCTGAGACTACTCTTAAGGGAGCTTGGAGTTTGTTAGTGCAAGATTTCTTTCCATTGCAGGTGGCTGTGGTAAAACGGCAAGAGAAAGTAGTGGGCCCTGAAGGTTGCCCAGGAAAAAAATATTTCCTTTTTTTTGTTTACAGTCCACATTTTGACAGCATTCAAGATAACTACACAGCTTGGTAATGAAATTCATGATGTGTCAGCAGATGGATGAATGCCAGTGTTTCAAGGAATTAATTTTTTTTTTTCTCTAGGTTGTTCTGGAAAAGTCCTAGTCCAGAAATTTTAATTTATTTTTTTAAAAAAAAAAAACAAGATCTTTTTTTCAGATGTTTTTATTAGATTTTAAAAAGCAGCTGCACTTTCTGGTAAGTATCTGAATCAACTCACAGTGATGTTCCTAATGTACTATCCCAAACTAATTACATATTCATTCCAATGTGCTGCCTACTGGTGATGAGTTTACCATCAAACGTAATGTCTACATTTTCAAATTGCTGTGAGTTGCAGCTGTGTTACTGTCTGGGGAGTCAAAAGTGAATACTTGTGGTCTTTCTTTGTAAACGAAGAACAATAATTATAATAAACCTTGACACTGTGATCTTAATTTGAAAAAAAAAAAAAAGCCAAAGTAATACCTTTAGGATTTTTAATGATCATTGTTCGTTGTGTACCTTGCCAAAAGGCTTGGAGATTTGATGCAAGGGATTTAGCATTTGTAAATAATTTGTAATAAAATCTAATCCCTTATGTGCCATGGAAAGCAGAAAGAAAAGATAGTTGCAATTAAACAACTGATAGATTGATAGTTGCAATTACGCTTCATTAACTAAGCGTTGCATACCAGCTGCTGGAGAGGACTCAGGTTCCATTCTGGAACCCCCTGGTTCCATTGCAGCCTAATCCAACTGAACCCAGCTGAAATTGCTAATCATTATTTCTTCTGAATTTTTAACTGTAAATCTCTTCAGTGTGTGTTTTCTTCCATCAATCTACAGCCATTTAAACATAAACATTCCACTGGAGTTTTAGCTGGATACGACTAGGGCAGAGAGTTGCCAACAAAACGATTATGTTCAGGTGCCTTGCTTCAAGAAAATAAGGTATAATTGAGGCTAAAAGCACAACTTTTTTTACAGCAGAGAAAAACATCTGGCATGGGCTTGGTTCAGTAGCTAAATGTCACAGTAATGACTATGGGAACCATATAGTACTGTGAGAAAAGAACAAGGAAAAAGGAAAGTGGATTATGATGGGAAGACAAGAAAATGGGAGTGTGCTCTTGTATGTCTGGGAGGAGGAAGAGTGAGAAGGTTCATTGCTTCACAATTATTCACAATAATTTTGCTTATTATGTTATGTGTATATTAACCATTCAGACTTCTGGTTACTTCATCTAAACAGCATGAATATTTTGTCAAAAATGCTACTGCTTTATGGAATATTTAGAAAGATAAGAAATCCTTCAAGTCAGCATTTTATACCAAAATCTTTGGTCTTGGTTCTAGAAGCTCTCTGGATACATCAGTTGGAGGTTGAGGCTGCAAATGGCATCCTAGAGTTCTGCACTTCCATAAAAGGCTTGGCTTTCATTTCAGTACCCTCTATGATGTTAGAAGATTATTGGAAATTAAATAAATTCTTTGTAAATATGATGTTTGATACTTGGCAAAGTGATATAAAAAAATGATGTAAAAACCCATGAAATATCACGAACTGCAATGCAATTGCCTACTGTTTATATACAGTGATGTTTTTCATGACACAAATATTTTTGGCCATCCAAACTGTGCAGTATAAGATTGTGTCAAACAGAGTAGAACTTGGTGTACCAAACAGAAACCACCTTAACAGAGACGGTAAATAATAAAAATAAATCCATGAAAACAATTCAGTCCTCAATTCTGGTTGCCAGAGATATTTCTTGAGGTTGGTCAAGGCTGACAAAGTGTAGCATTTGAGCAATGACTGCTCTAATTGTTTTGAAAATTAAAAATAGATTCCTGCTTAAATGTTCGTATTTCTTTTAAACAAGGAAATTTGCTAATCTAATTTTTTCTATAATCAGAGTAACATTTGTTGAGTCCACCTCAGTCAGATATACTGTAGCAATAGGATGTCCCTCCCCCCTCTCCCCAGATGTGACTTTAATAGAAAGCTTCAGTGCCTGGCCAGGTAGAGGTGTTCCATCTAGGGCTGTTCAGGAGAATCAAATCTAGGAGCTGCTGTGAGAGCTAAATTCACACTGGTGTTAACTGTGATTGTGCTTTTCTAGCACCCCTCAGCATACATGTTTGCTTGGGAAGTTTTGCTTCTCCATGTGTTGAAGGTTTGAGCTTTATTCCCTTTGCTTTGGTTTACCCCAGTGTTTTGTGATATGGGTGCTTTCTCTTCATCTCAACAAAGCATCACCCTCCTCTAGTGGTTGTAATGCTCAGCTGGAAGCAGGTGCTGTGGTTTACTTTGTTCAGATGCTGTTTAATATCATGTGGCTCTTACAGAACATGATAAGCTTCTTCTCTAGGCTATAGACTTTGCCCCTGTTCTCTTTTCTTGACTCTTAAAATGCTATTTTAAGTTTATAAAAATGTGAAACTTGCTCTATTGGTTTTCTTGTTCTGGCATTGCTTACACTGACCAACTTGGTGTTGTAGCTGATCAAACCTGAGTTAGTCAGCTGTGATTGTGCTCCTCAGATGCTAGAACTAATTATAAACTGATTTTACAACTGTCCTGTTTGAACAGTATTCCTGTGCAAAAATTCTAAAGTTCAAGGCAAAAAAAGGTAGACCATTGTATTTCATCAGTCATACTTGAGTATTTATCTTAGATTATTTTTTCTTTGTGAGTTTAATTTTTGTAAAAAGCTATCATAGCACACTGTTCCAGATCTGACTTATTATCCACTAGCATTCTTAATTTCTATGGGGCTCGTAGGAGTTAAACCCAATATCACATCCTTTAATTGCTCTGTTTTGTCTTTAGTGAGTTTGCTCTAATCCTTGAATCAGCTACAGCATTAAGCTCAGATAAGCCCTTGGGACTGAGCAGTTCTGTGAATATTGACATAGGCTCATAACGAAGAACAGTTTGTCTCGTAGAATTCAGAAAACACATTAGTAAATGAACTCAAAGACTGTAGCTGGGGAATACAGTATTTGTGTAAGAGGCTAAGAAATGGAGTGGAAGTTTGATCAGAAGTGCTGTTTATCCTAAATAGTTTACACTATTAAAGAGTCCCAGAAACTGGATACTAAAATGTGAGATTATTTTGAGCTGCATTGAGTTTTAAGTGATCCGCACGGGCAGGGAAGTCCTAATGTTGCATATGAAGCAATGATCTATGAGCTGACCACTAACTCCTCAGGAGTTAATGTTTCATTTTTCTAGTAAGAGCAAAAATTAAAAAGAAAAAATTTTACACAGCTATCTTATTTTGTTTGAGAGGATCTGGAATTGCTTATCTATGTCCAGATTCTGCTCAGACTTGCCAGCAGCACAAGGGGAATTGATGAGAGGAGTCAGGGAAAAGCTTCAATCAACTTTGTAATGTCTGTGCTAGGAAATCTAATTATCTGATTATGCTGGAACACCGTGAAAGAAGGGTAACAGGGAATGGCTGTGGGATTAGTGAGCTTTGTGGCAATTTCCCCAGAAAGCAAAGTTGAAAAGCATTATGTCCAAGCTGAGTACTGTGTGTACCGTCTTTTTCTTCTGCTTTTTTTTCTTGCAGTGGGAATTGTGGATTAGTATAAAACTAATTAATTTCACATGTATATAGGAGTATCTTCTGTGTTCAGCTAGGCAAAAGCACCAGTGCAGTGCACATACAACAAAATCCAAACTGCATAAAGGAAATGTGTCTTGTGTATGCACAGGAAAGTCATTAGGAGTGATACAATTTTGCCCTTGACATGGCTGAGTGTGACGTGGGTAGAGGTGACTTGCTGAGTCAAGTGTGTGGTTTGTGAGTAGGTCAGGACATGAGCTTCCATTTGTGAAGGGTTATAGGATGTTTACAGGATGTTTCCTAGCTCTAGAGCTCGGTGCAGTACAGATGCTGGGGGAAGAGCTGCTCTTTATAGCATTTCTTCTCAGCACTCAGAAGCAGCCACAAGAATCCTTTTTACCTTTATTACAATAGCTATTGCAAAGGCTCCGTTCCCCTGCAGACAGCTGGTGAAGTGGCCCAGAAAATGGTGGGGAAGAGTGAATAAGTATAAAATGTGTGTACTGACTGATCAGTGAATCCAAGAACTTACTACAAAAGGAAGATTTTGTGTGGTTTTATGTTAGTTTTGAAGACTAGTTTCTCCCTTTTTCAAGTATAAATATATTCTGATTACTGTCAGTTTCATCTGTGTGATCACAGCTCTAACTGTCATTACTGAAGGAACAACGTCCTGTCTTAGTATCTGCCATAGAGATCAAATAATAACTTTATCTAGAGTAAAAAAACATTTTGCAGAAAGAATTACCACCTGCATTGTGTTGTACCCCTTTTATTTTATCAGCAGGGTGATTATATTTTAGCAGAAGCCAGATATTTTAAATATGTCCTTCTACACTTGGCCAAGATTTAAAAGTTTGTTATCACTTCTGGTTCAAAGGACTGGATATTATTTGATTATGGAGAAACCATAGCTTCAGTTTGTTGGTGACCAAGCTCTGCTGTGCAGCAGGTCTGCTGCAGGCTTTGAGGTCACTGGAGAGTTCTTAATTGACCTGTATTTTCACTGAAATTTTGTTTTCTTTTATTAGCTTTAAAAAAATGGTGTGTGTTTTTGTAAAAATGGATCCCATTCTTTGGGAAGTTTATTTTTTATAGGTTCCTTTATTTTTTATTCTTTTTCAGATAAATAATTTTTATTCTCTTTTGATGAGTCAGTGGCCTTGCCCGACAGGCAAATCTCTGCTGAGAATATAGTCAATTCCAAGTGCCATTCCTGGGCAGATGAGAAAAAAAGGTCTTAAAAATTTGCAACTTTTTTCATTTCCTCCCACCCCCTCTTTTTTTTAATGGGAATCTATTAGAAATCCTGTACATTTTTTCAGATGACATCAAGTTATATGTAAATTTCTTTCTAGAAAGAATTGTAATTAGGTTTTTTTTTTACCTTTTTAGCAAAATTTTTGCTCTCTTCAGGTACAATTAAATGTGTCATTTGCAGAAGTCCATCTAAGAATGTGGTTTTTATTTCTTGATCTTTAACCTAGATTATAATGAAAAGTGTCTTCTGTCAAAAACAAGTGCCAGTATCCTTCAGCTGTTGGACTTGGCTTTCTGAATTTGATTACCATTGTCATTGGTTCCTCAGCAAGAGCCCTTCAGAGGTCATGTTGGAAAGCTTTGGGAGGGCAAACCAGACAGCCTTTTTTTCAGAGATGGAATTGCAATTTATAGTGTGCTTTTGGGCTTTGTCTATTACTTTTGACTAGTTTTAAATGCATTGAGCAGAATAATTTAAAAGATTCAGACCTTTTTGAGGCTTCCTACTTATAGTACTTTGGGAGTTACTTGCATGTTGAATCAGTTTTGTTTTCTGTTGTAGTAGTATTGAAAGTGCTGAATGATTGATAGATACTGTATTATAGAAGAATCCAGAATCTCTTTCAGCTAATTATTGTATTATAATGTGATTTAAATTGAATCTTACTCATCTTCTGTTGGGAATTTGACTGTTTTCCTCTTATAGGATACAGTAGTTACTGTTCATGTTCCTGTCTTTAGAAAGGAAATCAAAGGAAGTCAACCAGTTTTTAGGGGCAATGATGCTGAATTGAATAGCTTGGTGCGCCTGTTCTTGTTGGTACAATTACTTGGTCCAATTATCTTATAGTGTATCAGGTCTAATAGAGTTCTTGGTGTTTGCAGCCTTTGTGTGTTTCCTCTTAGTAGCTTGAAGACTGAATTGTTACTGCAGTCTAGGGAGGTGGTTTCCACCCTGCATTAGTTCTGCTGATGCTCAGCCTAGGTGTACATAGAAGCTGTGGCTGGTTCTGTGCTTTACCCTTGTAGTGTGCTTCTCTGTGTTGTCTGGAATAATTAAATATGAAGGTGTGATTAGATAAGATCCTTGCACTTCCCCAGGCTTTGCATGGCTGACTGCACATACAGTAGGAAGATGTTTAAGGAGAGAAACATACTGTGTCCTTCTGTGTCTGAAAAATACTCTGGTGGGAAAGATATTAATTTTATTTTGATTGGGTTAGAAGACAGCTACATTAGAAATATTAAATCAAAATTCGATGCAGACTGAGTTGAATGTAGATTCCAATAGCACATACACATTTTACTTCAGAGCAAATTGCAAGCACTGCTTGGGAAATTTTAGTTTGAAATCATTTAATCTTAGCTGTGTAATGAAGCTATCAACAGTTGATGAAAGCTGCTGTACTTGAATCCGGGCACATAGGAATGTAATCTGAGATGCAGAACACGTTTGTGTTTAGAACTGCTGAGCATAGGTAGTTTTGGAAACTGCCTCACAGCTGTGTGTAGCAGGGGAAAGGAGAGGAGGGATTCACTAAAGACAGCATGCCAATGATAGTATTCAATCTCTTTCAAAAATTGAGAAAAGGTGAAGATGCCACCCTGTCCTACCATATATTCCAGGTGGGTTTCACGTCTCTAGAGGATGATGTGTGTTCATCCAATAATCTGAGCTTCTGTGGGTAAAATAGAGTTAGGTGCTATAAAGATCTTGGGGAAGGTGTTAACCCATATTCAAGGATCTAAACAAGCTGGGATTCTGTATGTTCCTTTGAAGATTTTCTCCATTTTTCTGTTCAGTCAGGTTGTCTGCAATGTGCAGAGATTAAATATATTTATCTTGGCATGTATTGTATTTTTCATGCATTATAGATGACAGGAATTGTGTTTGTACAGTTCTATCTTATTTGCTATACTTTATTTTCTCATATTTTGCCATGAAATCCTGTTTGAAGAAAATCTGTTATGATTTCAGAAAATAAACAAAAGCTTGAGAGGTCGAAAAATGCATTTATAGTGACAAATTCATTTACCTAAAAGTCCTTACGACATACAAAAAAAACCAGTATCAAAATAAATGTTGTTATAGTCTCTCCATCAGAAATTAAGGGAAAGCAGCAGATCTCCTGTACGAATGTAAAATTTCCAAGAATGGCTATGCTGAAAGGAAAACCAAATAACCTAAATGCTAAAGCACTATAAGCTTTAAATCTCTAAATAATGTATATAGCATTAAATTAACCATTTAAGTTTATATTCTTTTGTACTGTTTAAAATTCTCAAATTGGAGAAATCCTGGCCTAAGCTTGCCTAGTACTTGTAGCAGGCATGGTTGGATGCTCTGTGCAGGGTTTAGTGAGAGGCCACAGTGAGTCCTGGGAGGAGGACACAGCTGGCCAGGCTGGGCTGCACTGCCCAGGGGCTCTTTACCTTATTGCAGACACCTGTTAGAGCAGAGCCCTTCTGCTGGGTTAGTCACACACCTCCAGCTGCAGGCTGATAGCACAGCCTGACCACAGCTGAACTTCGTGTTTCCTGTCTAGTGCACATCTTTATCAGCCAGTTTAGTGGGTTTTCCTTTCTCCCTTTTGCCTGGAAGTCTGTTGCAGGAGTCCCCATAATTCAGGCTTAAGCAATGGAAATGGAGGCCTAAGAGTGAAGAGCTTGGGTGTGAAAGGATGACCAATTAATTTGTTTGGATCAGTATGAGTCAGTCTTTCAAGAACAACCATGTGTTAATCTGCATACTACAGGGTTTAACCTATCTGAAAGGAGCCAATCTGAGAGTCACTTCACATGGCAGTGTTTTTATTTTAAGTGATAAAACACAAGCAGACCTTACAATTTGAAATAGCATCTCTGAACATATATAAGGAGGCAGTAGTCAGCTTTGCAAGGAAACTGAAGTTGGAAAATAGATTTTGTTGCTTTAGCAATTACAGAAAGGCACATTTGATTTTTTTTTCTTTTTCTGAAGTGTGTAAATAGAAAACATAGTCACTTCATTTTTGTTAATTTGGGAATTTTTGTCTCCTGGCTCCTAAGATTTGCATACCAAAGTGAGTAGCAGTCTTGCATTTGGGAAGTATAAGACTAGAATATTAAGTACTCTATCTCCAGGGCTGGAAGAGTAAATTAGGTGACTCTGTACCATCTTCTGTAGTAGGTCGTGATTGGAAAACATTACATTGAATATTCAGTCCTAAATTTAATGGAAATTTACATGAATCTTGGATCACATGTTGCCTTTAAGCCATGCTTGTTCAGAAAGAGCACAAAAGCTTCTCAAACCTCCGGAGGAGAGCATTTCTGAAGGTGCTGTAGGTGATTTCCATTGTCAGAAGTCTACCCCAGTGGCTGAAAAAATCTGTCCTTTCATTTGTAGAGATTAATGGTGCAAATTGAGGTAAGTCTTTTATATTAGTCCAAAAGAAAAATATGCTGTCGGTTTTTAAATTCTTTTCAGACTTGTAAGCAGGCCTATACCAGTAATGAGCTTCAAGCTTAATCCTTGAACAGAAAATAACATCAGAATTTTGTCAGCAAGAGCAGATTTCTCAACTAGAATAAATCAAACCAATTCTAATTAAAGTAGCTGATTCAATGTAGCTGTTATTTGATGTAGTAGCTGTTTGCTCAATGTTGGAATTTTGCTGTATAGAGAGTCAAATTCACCTGTCTTGAGTAATGAGTTCTTAAAATATAAGAAATGTATTAAAATATAAGAAAATAAATGGCAGAACAGTCCTTCATCTGGTGTAGCCTTCCAAGCTTGCAGAATACAATGGCTGAAGACCTGTTTGAACCAGTATTTCTATGTGGACTAGAAGATGATGAAAACATTCTGTCTGAATGAGGTACTGCAGTGAAACTAGGGAGATTTGCCTTCACTCTTCTTTCATTACATAATTTATTAGTACTATTTCTATTCTTGTTCTAGAAACTGCAGTGGTGAAAATGATGGAGAGAAAATCACATCTTCCCTCTCCTTTTCGTAGTCTTTAGCTGTCCACTGGCAGAGATTGACATGCTGCTTGAAGAGCCCTTCCTTAAATGTAGCTGAAGTCCCAAATTGTGATAGAAACAGGTTCTAGCAGGAGATGGCACAAGTCCAAACCGTGGGTGAGCCGTGATTCTGTTTTCAAAAGCAGTGTTCAAGATAGCTGAAGATTATCAACCTTCTAGGCCCTCAATCCAAAGGAGCCTTTCAGAATTCAAATGAAGTTTTAGTTACTCTAAAATGATGTGGTAGTAGTTAAAATATATGGTATTACTTCTCAGTGATGTGTAAAAATTAGATTAAAGTGTCTCTTCCCATCTGCATCACTGTTTTTATATGGAGTGTGTAAAATGGAACTTTTTTAATTAAATAAACCTTAAATTTCTTTTTATGAGCTTTACTGTGATCGACAACGTTATTTCAGTGTATGACAACTTTAGAGCAAAAGCAAAACCTTTTTGTTTTTCTGGTTTGCCATCTTTTGCTCCTTGCTTTTCTTGTAGTTCATAGAATCAGTTGTACAGAGACACTTTGTCTATATTTTTTTTGATTCCTTGCACTTCAGGATCCTGGTGTATGTCTGAAGTTCCTTGCAAGGCACATGTTATAGTAAATGCAAATCCAAGTAATTTATAAAGTGCTAAAACATTTGAAAATCACAAATTTTGGTATCTTCATATTGTCATCTTAAAGATTATTGTAGTTATGTATTTTGTATATTTTTTGTATACACAAAATTATTGTAAGATATTTATTGACCTGAAAACTATGCACAGGACAATGACCAGTATTTGGCCATGTCTCAGGACAAGAAAGTGTGAATTTGGAGAAGCTCCTTTGTTCATGCGAATGGTACCAGGTCAGTCAAGATTTCCTTAGTTTTAGTACAAATTTTAAAGGTGCCTGACTGCTAATGTAACAGAAATTTCACGGGTGGTAAAAGTTCTGTTATAGCTTTGACATGATTTGGAATTGTGCAGTTTCTTCTCAGACAGCAAGATAAATGTTACAACTGTGGTAAAAGCATGAGCAGAGATTCAAGGGAGACTTTTACCTTGACTTATATTTGCTCTCCACTGTGGCTTAAAAATTGTTGTCTTGAAGCCAGTTATCTAAATCAATAATGTGCAAGACTGCTTTAGCCAGGGTAGCTTCTTTTATTTTTGATTGTATTTTTCTGTTGATGGTTTTTTTCGTTTTTTTTTAACAAGCAGAAGGTCTATTGGAAGTTTAAAGACTGAGAAGCCATTAAGGGTCTTTCCAAGTTTGGTTTAAATAATTTTAAATGTTCCTGTCTCCTGTGTATAATTCCTTGGTGAGCAAGCAATGATGGATGCCACTTAATGGCTCTGCAGAATGTGACTAAAATAGAAAGATCTTTCACATTCAGAAAATAGAAATTATACAAGATGGATATTTCATGTGTTTCAGAAATAATGTATGCCTTTCTTGCTAGCAAGCATAAATTGTAATGGAAAAATATGCATGCGCTTCCTTCAGTGAACATCATTTTTCTGTCTGTGATGCATCTTTCTAAACTGGTTTGTGCCTTATTCAGCATCTTCAGTGCCACAGAGGAAAGAAGTCCTTTTTAATTCTGAAGGCAGATACTCGGTACCAGAGTCTATCAACTCAGCATCAGGGTGAATCATCAACTCTCCTCTGGCAACTCTTTCTGTTGGAGTATTTATCTGCTTGTATTGGAAACTTCCAAAAAGAAATAACTTCAGCATAATAAACTTTTGCTCATGTTGAATCAACCGTGAGCATAAAAAGGAAAATATTTCATATTGGCTGCAATGTAGGATTATTTTCTCATTAAGAACCTGAATAGCAGTTATGTAGCTTGAAATTAAAATTAATTAGTTTCTGTTGAAAGCACTTACTAATTCTTACTATTATTATAAATACTTGGGGAACATGATCCAATGAAACAGAAAATCAGATGATTGATGAAATGATAAAATAATGACTTCACATTGCTATGTCAAGTAGTGCATTTCACAGTTCTTTAGAACAGTGATTAAATTAGATAACTTTGACTTCCATCAAAGCATTTACAAATAATTGCAAGCATGCAGTTCTCATTTTTCATATCTAGACCTTAGAAGCGTTTTATCTGTGACCTTCCTAATCTTGAACAGTGCTATAGGGCTTTGGACTTTTTTCTGTGTCTTTGTCCAAGCTGCTTCTCACACTCTTATAATAGTGCTGGGTTTTAGGAGGAATGCCATGCTGAATCAGCTTTGATGGTGGCAGACAGTACAGAGTCTTGAGAAATATCTTCACCTGGCTCTATTTTATTTTATTTATAATGTGAAACAGAGATTATGTCCTCTTACAAGATTGTGAAAAACACTTTAGTAGCATTTGCAGTCTTCCATAAAAACAATAATATAAATTATGGAGCTGTTCCACAGTGGTGAGGCTGAGCCAAGGTCCATATAGGAAACGGGGTCCAGAGGTGTGGATCCCTGGGGTTCACGGCCAGGCACAGGCATGGCAGAGCTGGAGACAGGGATAACAGTGGGAGCTGAGGCAGGGATAAAGGCTCAAGCTGAAATGGAGCCCCCTGCTCCATCTGTAAGGGCTGTCTGGGCAATCTCCCAGTGAGGCTGGACAGTGCTTTTAAGGCTGTTCACACACTCACAGCCCTGATACTGGTTCATATTCATGTGTAGTTTTAAAGATAAGATGCTTTTCCAGGAGGAAAATGGGAAAATAATATCCTGAGGAACAGAGAGCAATTGGAAATATTATATGGGACCTTTATGTAATTAAAACCTGTGAAAGGCAATAATTAAGAGTAGTGATGGCAGGCAAGAGTTCTGCAATACAAGCAGCAGCTGCCAGATGGGAAAACCACTGGATGGCATTGAGTCAAATTACTGTGGCCCCTGTGGCCACAAGTTTGCCAAAGATGACTGGAGAGCCTCAGTATATTACAGATGTTATTGGAGAAGATTTTTGTTATCCCCTGACTTCTGGCCATAAATATGACCAAAATTCAAGTCTCTGTTTCCTCATGAAGTGGAAAAAGGATTCTCACTGCAGGGCCTGCTTACTTTTCTGGTGGGTTCTAATGGGGAAGAAAAGTTGCAAACAAATCAGCCTGTGATGTTTTCTTATTGCTATCTTGGTCCTCACATTGAGGAAAACCTTGTATAAAATCTGTGCTCTCTTGTTCTATTTGATGGTCCTTACACAAATCTCAGTTCAAACATGACAGGGAGGGCAGTGAGCAGAGGGTGAAGGGCTGACTGAAGGTTTCAGTGCTGAGGTAACAGGACAGGAAAAAGCTGTTATGGAGCTGAGTGACACAGAGTACCCAGGCAGGTGCAAGAGAGAGCTCTTTATTGCAAAAACCAGGCCTTTTAAGCAGTTAGGACTTTATCAGTTACATTCAATTTAAGCACAACAAATGTAATTCAACCAACCACCATAAAGCATGATGTGAACATGTAATGGTTATATAACTTGTTTCTCTACCTCCAATTCATCTGAGTCACTTTCCCATAGTACTTTTCTACTTAGCTGAAGTAACAGGCCTGAGCCACGATATTACAAGGGTAACAAGGCCCTTATTTTGTAAGGTTTTACCTATAAGCAACAAGAAGCCTTTTTCTGTAGGAGGTCCAGACCATTTAGAGAAACAAGACAGGCCTAGTTTCCCATAGAATCATTTGAATGGTTTCTAATTTTGAATAAATTATTAATATATTAGAGATTTATTCACTTGAATTTTCAATGAAAACCAAAGCGATTAAAATAGACAAAACAAATTTGTAGGTCAGATTTTTGATGCTACCTACATGTTTTCCAATGGCAAATCCAGCCCCCTCCTTGTCACTTCTCAGTGATGTTTTACTCTGTCAGTGCAGGCAAATTTAGAAGAATATGCTCTTCTTTCTCAGTAGTGATTATGACAATTTATAAATGGTGTTCCCTTTCCCAGCTTAAGGTACTTTGTAATTAATTAGTTCCACAGAATAGTTGAATAGAGTAATATAAAAAGATGAGGGCATATTTTCCCATTTATTAAATATATTCCACTGATAGATAAGATATATCATATATGATGGGCCTCTGGTGATAACTTTTTATTTTCAGGGAGCTTTCTTCCTGCAGCTTCCCCGAATTAACATGATAATGAAGCTGCAAAGATATCTTGCAGGCACTGATGAATCAGGGTTTATACTCCATAATTTGGAATACTTACTGTTTAGCTACTGAGTTGCTTAACTGAACTTGTTACCCTGCAGGATTTTGCATTAATTTTCCTGCATTGCTCCTCTTACAGTTAACTCCGATTAGATAAGTTAACTCTTTTTTTTCCTATTTTTTCAATAAAAGCGTGTCATTTTTTCCTCTAGCAAAGTGAGATTAAGTTACATCAGAAGTGAATACAGCCTTATTTTGTTTGCCTACCCAATGTTGGGTTTCAATGTCTACTCCCTTCTGGGAGAAAAACAGCTTGCAGTTGTTTGCTTCAATCAATAAACTCCTGCTAATTTAATGAGGAACATGGTATGTTAGCAATATTTTGGAGTTTATCAGAAGTGTACAGCACTTCAGTAAGGGAATGCACTGGAATTTATAATGCTTTTACCATTTTGAGACAGTGCAATGAAGTATGTGTGACTGGCTGTCTTCAGTTTCTATCTGTGTTAATAGTCACCAACAGGAGCTTTTAATGTCTCAGGATAAAGACTGATGGGCATTTATGATACAGTAGCACTAGGGAAGGCAGTTCCTTTCTCATATAAATATTCACGTCCTTATATGAGGGCTCATTTTTCATTTACTTTTTAGAAGTGAAACTCATTTTAGGGAATTTCTCAAGTACTGTACAAGAGCATAAATGGAACATCCAGTGTAAGAAGGAGCTCTCCAAATGTTACCGGATTGTAAAATAGTAATTTCAGAGCCTGGGAATAGCAATCCTCAAAAAGCTAACTGTGCTAGATACCTGTAAGAAGAGCTACAGCAGTGCTGGGTGATGGATCAATTTAGACAACAGGGTGTTTTCTTCCCCTAAATATTTTTTGGACCATAAACCAGAGGTCGTAAACATGTAGTTCTAATGGTGAGTGCTTGATGAAATCTTTTTTATTCTGGTAAGAGAAAAAGCAGGTGACACGGTCTACCGCTGTGTGACCTGTCACAGGAGCTTTCTCATCATTTATTTTTATGTAAACCTCAGCAGATCTGAGCTTCTCTTTATCAAGATGCTAATACCTTGACAGTACAAAATTTTATTATTTAACTGGATTTTAATGACTGGAATCAGAATGAAAACTAAACTTTTATTAAGAAACTGTAGTGCTCTTTCAAGGAAACAATATACTAGTATTCTGAATGTCTGGAAGTGTTTACAACGTTATCTTCAGAACATTTGGCCATTTTCAGGGCTCTTCGGTTTTCTGGTTTCATCAGTGTTGAATGTTGAGATGTTAATTGTAAAATACAGTAGCTGATGTTTTGGTATCATACAAGAAAAATTTCTTGACACCTCAAGTTTATTACCTGTGTGCTTATTTACAAGCTTGTCTTACAATATTTCAGGATGCTTTTGGCAGAGCTGGCATTGGAAAGTTACTGCAAATTATTAATTAAAAAGTGGGGATTAAAAGAGGCTATACTCTGGATTCTCCAAATTAGACAAAGTTATAATGTAAAGAAAGAGAAAAAGCCCACTTTAACACCCAGTACAAATCTGCCTACCGGAGATTCAATAGTTTAGTAGTAGTTTAATACCCCCTACAAATCTATATAGGTTGACATTATACTCTGAAAGATTTGTGTAGAGTTTGTCTTGGAGTTACACAGGAAGTGGTTTGATTTCCAAAAGATGAGATTAGTCCAAGGAAAGTGTAAAATTGATGAAGGCTGCAGGAGATGTTGAAAGCAAGAAAAATCCTCAGGCATAAAAGAATTCTCATTAACTAAAAATATAAATGAGTGGGGGGTTGTTTCTTTTTCTTTTGCAATTACAAACATCTGTTAGTAATCTTCTAAAAATCAGTATAGCTAAGAGCAGTCACTGGCAGTAATAATGGATTTCCTCCTTCAGTAAAAAGGAATGCTCCTAGGAAATTAAGTAATTTTAGAATTGCCTAATATACCTATAACTTGGACCAAGCCATTTTTGCTGCTTATAGAGACTAAATCTAACAGCCTGTTAGACTTAGAATCACAATTTATAGTGTAGGGATTCTGACTTGTGATGATAGCAGTACAAAATATTTTCTGGTATTTCTGTACTTGTCACTGCTACATTTTCTTTTTCTGTATTTGCACAGCTCAGGTCTGGTCTTTCAGAAGTTGACAGTCTTGTGAATGTTTTTACAGAAACTTTAGATTGCCAATACTTTGGATTTTCGGTGCAGGTTCTACACCATTTAAGATGTTGCTCTCTTTCTGGAACAGCAATTAAATTGTTGAATGGAATTAGAATAGACTAGAACTTCAAAAAAGAAAATGCTGCCAAATGACAAAGTCTTTTTTTAATAGACTTTCATTGTGTATTGCCCCTCTACCTCAAGCATACCATTAGAAAAGGTCACATACCATCAGCCAGACAAGAAATCATTGTGCAAATGTGCCTGTAAATGTCAAAGACTGTAAAAATAGCTGCAAGGGACTTCAATTTAGCCTTATGTCCATACACTGTGTCCTGATGTGTCAGACCTACTGCACATTGACAGCTGGCTAGAGAGGACCCTTCAAACTGTGGCCTGAGGCTTCAGCTCTGTGGGCCTGGCCCACATTCAAAAATAACACTGGTTATTGGTTTTATCAGAGTTGACTATGGGTCTGCACTGGAGCCTCTAATCACAGATCAGCTGCTCTGCACTCAATAACTGTTGGAACAAAGCTTCAATGTGGCAGTTTGTAAGCTTCACCTATGGCTTGCCAAACGTGAAGTGGATTCAAGAATTATCAGATTGCTGTCTAAAGTGGTAAATGGTTTTGTAAGCCTGGACGGTGTTGGGGGATTTTTAATTATAAAGTTAGGAATTGAGAAAGCAACTGCTGTTGTGTCTTTTTCTCCCCCTTTAGTTTTTGTGACCTACCAGTTAGTTCTAAAATGAACTTTGCAAGTTTAAAACTTTAAAACCTTGAAATGCACGATATCCTTTTCCAATCAACTTGAAAGTGATTGATAGTAGTTGAAAGACAAGGGATAAACTAACCAAATTGCTCTCTTTCCTGCTTCTTGTCATCATGCAGATTATCACACAGGTTTTGGAAACTGTCACAAAACCAGTTAAGCACAATTTGCTGGTTATCCTGAGCTGTGTGTGGGCTGGGGCCAAAGGGGTTTCAGCATTATCTGTTTGCAGCTCCCTTCTCAGAGTCAGGAAGGGCTCATGTGACTGCATGGGGAACTGGAGCCCAGGAGCTGAACATTTAACAGAATGATCTTCTCAATGAAACACTCCCTTGGATTTAGGCTACCTCAGTGCTCAGATTTCATGAGACCTGTGGGGAAAGTCACTAAAGGTTGTGTGATAAGTGCTAAGGATTCCTTTCCCGAAGTTATTTTTCTAAATGCCTTGTGATTCCTTGTAGGAGATGGGGTTTTATTGTCTGGCTCTGCACACTCTTTAATTTCTTGAAGCAAGTTATCCAACTTGCTTCCTATTGTAGGTGTATACTTCACTTGATACTTCCAAGCTTGAAAATCTGAAAAAGCAGATTAAGCTAGATTTATATGTTGAAACAGTGCCTTTGCTGAGGAACATTCTGTTGCCATAAGTGAAGAGGTACAGTAATTTCACTAGAAACCACTCAAAAACACAGTCTGGTTCTCTTTATTGTACCATTTAAATTTCAGAAATAAGTACCTTCAAAATTATTAGCACAATTATGTAATATTGCAATAACAAGTGTCACGTATAGTTGTGATTGTTTAGTTGTGGGTTTAAATTCCTCCTGTCAGTTTGATTCACTGATCCATTATCTTGTGGGGTTTATATTACAACAGAGTAATGACAACTTAAACAAACTGCAACCCTTCAACACTCTGAACAGGATAGCATGACAAGCTTTGAGTAAGAAATACAAGTTCCCCAGACTGCTTCATGATAATGTCATGAAGATAAAGCTGTAAGAATAGCCGTGTGCGTTTATGGCTGAACGTCACTTCAGAAACTGGTGCCCCTAGATGGTGCTATAACTCAGAGCCTGCTTTCCTAGGACGGCATTTTCCTAATCAATTTTGTTTTGCCCAGATAATTCATGAGGTGCACAACGAAGTTAGCATAAACTGTATTGATTTAAGAGACAAGAATTAAGCATAGAAAATTTTATGCAACATCACCCATGGCAAGGACTCTTTAACTCTTTAACTATGGAAGGATTGAGCTGTACATTTATGAGGGTTTTAGGGTGGGTATTTTTGTAAATATGCAGTTCATGCCCTACCAGGAAAGAGGTTTATAAGGATCTGTCAGCCACACCTGTATATACACATGATGATTTTGTATCTGAATCATACCTTGGATAAATAAGAATTGTATACATTCATTTAGTAAAAAAGTAGACCTGATTTTCAAATAACATAGTGAATTTTGCAAAAATAATGTATAATATTTTAACAATGTCATTATTTTAATGCTAGTCATGTGAATGTTGTAATATCAGCTAATCCCAAGGGAAGCCTTACATTCTCTGAAGCTGGAAATTTGGTGAGATGTGGTCCTGTTAAATTTCCTTCATGTGAACTGATGCTTTACTAGATAGTGTCCTTTCTGCTTATTTTACATAAATTCTATAGGAATAATTATAGTAAAACCTTTTTCTGAGCAGTGCTCTGGACACATAATACATTGCTGTTACAATAAATTTGCTTTTTGTTTTGTTGTTTGAATAAACAAAAGCAAAACATTATGCCAATAGAAGTACTGTGACATAAACAGAATCAGAGAGACATTTTCATTAGGTATCCCCAAAATAATCACCCTGAGCTTTTTTCAAGCATTTTTAAATCTGAGTTTTTCTACATGAAGAAGAACTGATTTCTATTGGTATCTTTGTAAATTATATTTTCCACACAAGTCAATTGCTGGCATTTAACATTGCTAAGCAGTTGAACAGATTGAATGACATCTGTAAAGGAAGCCAGTTAAACATCTGTGTATGGGATCAATGAGCTGGCTTCAGCATTTGCATCTTAAAATCAGTCCCAGTTCCTAACATCCATACAATTTTTTACTGTAAATAAAATTCAATTTTCAAACATAGGTGCTGTGCTTAATTGTGCCTAAATAAAACATAATTGAGAATTAAGAGATAAACAGCCATTAAATTAAGATAACTATTCCAAGTGGTCCTCAGAAACTGCCAAATCAACTCTACTAGTTTGCAGGTATAGAAATGGTGAAATGTGATTAACTTTGTAAAGAGGATCCAGAATTGTATTAAGATCCTCTTTCTGGAAATTTTTGGAACTGTAAAGATGCACATCTGTCACATGCAGAGATTACTTAATACCTCCTCGTAATGCATCTCAAAGTGTCTGTGAACACTGTGCAAATAGTAAACATAAAATCTGGATACTAAATTGAAGTTACAGAGTCAGCTATAACTGGAGGAAGGACTGGAACAAGAAGAGGCACCACTGTGCAGAATTAGCCACTGACTCCTGTTGGGTCTTCCCCCATTTTCCTCTTTTAGTTTGCTATGCTGCCCTTTGCCTGAAGTCTCTCTTCACTTACTCCTTTCTGTCCAGTTCTGTGCAATCCCCCCATGACCCTTTTTATCATGTTGAATGTGAGGAATATTCCTTGGGTAGTTCAAAGATGCTGTTTAATTTTTTCCTAATATATCTTCATATTCTTTTTGGTCAAAAAAACAGTACACCAGAGTTTAACTATGGCTTTAACAGTGAGACAGTTTTTCTACTCCTGCTTTGTTACACTGGTGCAAGTTCTTCATTGATAATGAACTGCTGAGATGTTACAGAGATCATAATTTGATCTGTAAATCTTTATTGCTTTTGATAGTGCATGAGAAGGGAGCAATGTGGCTTGACTTTAGGAGTTTTCATGACAGCTGAAGAAAAGAGGTGTTACTATAGATTGAACAAACAGTACAAATATTAAGAAGTGGTAATTATGAAACCTCACAACTGCATGTTCAGAGAAATTTTCTGAGTGATAAACTCAGTTCTTAAAACTATTCCCTTCTTTTTAAAGGATCATTACTTCCTACATCTCTGCAACTGAAGGCTACTATGCAAAAAGGGGGGAAAATTAAAAATCAGCAAATCCAGAAAGGTCACTAAACCCATGATGTGTATAGTAAATAACTACTTGTACAAACTCCTCCTCAGCAAAAGGCTTGAGCCTTTTGGCTGTGAGTCAAATTATGTCAGAGACTCTGACCAATAAAGAAGCTGTTAGGCTCAAAGCTGCTTCCAGCACTGTGTCTATCCAGGAAAATATATGAATTTGGTGTGGGTGGGGCTTTGCATATATGTGTGTGCACATGCACATAAATTCTTTATTAGACTTGTACCGATTCCGTATATGTAGATGATTAGGATTGCAAAGCAGTTTGCTGAAATATTGTGGGGGTTTTTCTCAAGCAGTAAGAAACTGGCACTTACAGGCTGTTATTTTGAAGTACTGCTGCAAAAGCTTTGCAAGCTGAACGTGACAGGCACACTGTGCTAAGCTGGGCCAAGTTTGTGTAGCACAGGCTGTGCCCCTGGAGAGTCACTCTCTGTGATTGCTGTCTTCCTTTAAAACAGAACCCTGGGACTTCACTGCTGCTTGTCATTTTTGTCCAAGGGTGCCAAATAGAACTGTTGTGAAAGTGATTTTTCTCTTTCCATGTGAATGAAATTCTGGGAGCAATTAGGCTATGGTGGATTTTTTTTTATCGTGGGAGTAGGTAGGCAAATAAGCACAAACATGATGCGTGAGGGAAGACGCTGAAACTTTGTCTTTCTCCAAAATATAATCAGAGTTTGACAAACCGTAGAAAACCTGCAACAAGGCTGAGTTTAGACCTGCTACTGCCATTAGTTTCAGTATAATAGAATTAAACTGAAAATAGAGTGTATTTGTGTGCCTTAAAACCAGTCATTATCATTTGGTGTACTGATAGAAGTGGGCTGGGCAAACTGGTATTGGTTAATGTAAATTCAAATTAATGTAATAACCTTCCCCTTCTGGATGACTCATCAGAATTAACAAATGGTGTAATCTCATTTATTCCTCTGTGGTTCATATAAGTAGTTGGCAAATAGCAAAAGCAAATGGTATGTCAGGACTGCCTATGATATAAGAAGGAAGGGATAAGTGTGCTTTATTCTCATCTACAAATCTTCCAGTTCTGAATGTGTCCTATCATTTCAGAAAAGACCTTATGTCTTATAAGGCTATTTGAGATCCTGTAATGGATCACTTATCCTTTGAAGAGAAATATTCAGAAGGATATTTGCCTTGCTCCAGCCCACAAATGGCAGAATAAATATAAGGGAGAGGTGTTTAAAAGCCAAGGGGTCTCTTGACTCTCAATTTCCATTAGGAGTAAGTGAAAAGCTGGAGCTTGTTCCATGAAGAGACCTGTGTATCCAAGGGCTGCTTAGCCACCTAACTCAGCAATTTTGTGTCTGCTTTAAGATCTGGATTTTATCAGAGTGAATTACATGTTGAGATGATATTTCTGTCTTTTAAAATTTGCTTCCCTGAAGTATTTGCAAGTATCGTCACAAGAAGAGAGTTGTTTCTAAATGTTTGTAGTAGGGAGCCTGTCCTTCTTTTATTTGCTATGTCTTGCATTCTCTGCTCAGGTTTTTTTACTCCAGAGTGCCTTCGTTCTGGGCCAAGGTAATATATGGGAGATGGTTTTTTTTGAGATACTTTGCATTTGAGAAAAGATTTTAACTCCTTTAAGCTGTTGTCCTACTCAGCTGGTTCAGAGAAAAGCTGTAATTGGAATATGAAAGAGAAAGGTATTTTCCTGGCTGAAATAATGGTAGAAACTAGATTGCACTGCAGAGATTCTGAGCTGAGCTTCCGGGTGTGATGAAGAGCTTTGCTTCAGATACAGCTTCTGAAGGTGTCAGTGCAGTTCTTTACCTGACTTTTACCTGTTTAGAAGTAGGAGCACAAAACAAGTGGCAGGTACCAGAGTTGTCCTTTTCTACAAATTATTCCATGAGTTACCTCTGCCTACATTTTTGTTTAAAAGTAGCTGCAGAATTAGGTTTGCAAATGTCAGCAAGAACTATAAATAACTAAGGGATGCAGCCAAAAATTCACTTTTTTCTTCAGACTATTTCCAAGTATATTTCTTTTTTAAAAATAAGAGGGTTTGTGTTTCAGTTTTGCAGTTTAATTAGATGCAGTTTTTCCCCTACAGATTATTCAGAAGATGAAGGCTTCATTTTTTTGTCTAACTCTTTCTGGCTTTTTCTTTTTGTCCTTCTTTTTTTAATATTCCTATAGATATTGTGCAGGATTTAGATCTTCTGGCAGCTTTGTAATGGAACAGTTTCCCTCCTGCCTAATAATTTTTGAAACCAATTCACATGCTGATGAATGTTTTATCCTAGAAAGAATATTAAGAGCGCTGATTATGATATCAAGATCAGTAAACTTTGACAAACCTTTCAGTAATGATGCTTATCTTTTAGCTTATCCCCGCCTTCCTTTTACCTGTCAACCACTGCAGTTAGTAATAAGAAGGGAAGATGGCAGGGTGTGTCAAACTCACACCTAATGGGTGCTTTTGGCAGCAGAGGAGTAGTTATGTGCCTTTGAGATTAATATTGCCCCACTGAACTTCAGGTTCTGACAATGCTGTGTTCTCACTGGGAAGTGCAGAAGACAAAAATGGGCAGTGGTAACTTACTAGCTTATTGATCAGGGCAAATCAAGCTTACACCAGTGGGGTATCAGTGGATTCGTGGTGATGCTTTTAGAGTACACCAAGTCACAAGGCAGCCTGACCTAGGTTCTGGGATGGAGCTGTCATGGATGGGTGAACAGTAGTGGGGAGACAGAGAGCAGCAAATTCCTGCATGCAGAACCCAGTCTTCACAGCTTTTTATGCCTCTGATAGCTAGTACAGGTTCCCTTTCTATCCTTGTTTTGGAGCTCTCCCCTTCTCTGCAGTGGTCAGTAACATCTCATCTGAAGGCTGTTGTTAGGGCTGTTTATTGCACACTTGGTGCTATTTAGTTTTTATGAGAATCCATCCTGCCTTTTGTATATTCAAATCCCGTAAGTAAAACTGTATGTTAAAGGATGTATACTTTTTTTTTCAATGAGGTGAGATGTAAGGGCTCAAAAGTGAAAATTGTGTGAGCTCAAAAGAATTGAAATACACAAATGACAAAATCCTTATTCTGGTGCTCTAATAGATCTACAGCTGGTACATCTACACTGCAAATATCTTCTGTGTTCCGGAACTGCTGCCAAAACCAGCAGTTTGTGATTTGGAATACCACCTTAGTAAAGGGAAAACAACAGGAGCCAAAAATGTTCTGATCCTCAACTCTAATGGATCTGGAAATTATACATAACTTTGACCTTTCCCTAGATGAGTTGCTGTAGAATAGAGCCATAAATTTGTCCAGAAGGTGCACAGGCTAGTTAGTTTGGTATATTTATAGAGGTATTGTTATACTAAAGCAAACTACCTTTTTTACTTTGTTTTTTTAACATCTATTCAGGCAAATAATTTTGTTATTTAGCTTTTTGTCATTCTAGTTGCCTTCTGTAACTTGTTCTGATCTTCAGTAGCTGATTGAAGCTAATTGATCTCAATTCAAGTACTGGAACAAATTCAGAAGAGAAAAGTGATCTCATGGTCTTTACTGCAATTCTGTTTCCTTTTGATAGTCATTCTGTCAGGGCAGTGCTACAGCTGTGTTCTTGGCCACTGCTCTCTGTCTTTAACAAAGCCTTTGAAATGCATGAATTTGTTGTTTATAGTGTAGTTGACTTGGCTAGGAAATCCATATTCATTCTCAAGAAGGCAAAATATCAGCATCTGATCCTAAGTAATTACATGAAAGGAAAAGGAAAACTAATTAGCCCAGATTGTCTTTTCATTTCTTTGACTCTGAGTTATTGAGTATTTTGTTACTGTTTTATTTATTGAAAATGAGTCCTGAAGTAATGGAGTAAAAGCTTGTTATGCAGAGTGATAAACTGGAAGAAAAATAAATACTGATAAATGATAAGTATATACAGTTTGCTCAAATGAGAGTTAAACTCTTCAGGTTCTATTCTTCATTTATAGTAAGGATTGTTACAGTATCATTGTTTTTCTGAAAAAGAAACTCAGTAGGAAATCAAAACTACTTTTCTGTTTTGACTGTGACGTTTTGTACTATATTTAAAAGGATCAGCATCCTAAATCTGTTGTCATCTCGTTTCTGACTCACACATACATTTGAACCCAAGATGAGCAATTACTTTTCATATATCTGTTGTTTGGCTGTAATGGAAAAGTGATTTGGATCTGCAAAGTGCAGCCAGGTCTTCAGGTGTTGTGTCCCCTAGACTAATAAACTTGAGAAATTCTGAAAGGTAATGAATGATTTCTCTTCTTTAGGGAGAGAAAGGAAAAAGATATTTTACAGAATTTATAGTCCTTAATGTGTCCTGTTAAATACCATTTCATTACTGCTGAGTCACTCTGCTCTTCAAGGAGGCATATTGAAGGAAATCTAAAAGATTATCTCCAGAAGTGGGCAGCCTTGATTCCTTCCCTGTCTTTATGTGGAAACAGTTTTTCTTGGCTGTAACTGGAAAAAACACTGGAAATTAGAAATAAGCTTTGGGGGAATGCACCTGCCAATACCTAGAGGGAATTTTTGTGATCTTGGAGTCTGTTCTTGCATTTGGCAAGAATTCCTTCACTCCTCTCCATGTCTTTCTAGGCTAATCTCTCTAGATTTGTCTGTTCTAGCCCAAAAATAGAGCTATAGACAGGAGTTATCTGGTAGCTGTTAGTGACCTAAATGCTTTTTCAAGGAGGAAGACAGAGGCTAATGCTGTAGGTCTGAAACCCTTTTTTCCTTGACAACCCACATGTATGTGCTTAATTTGTTTCAGGGGTCAGAGTTTTGTTTGCATTACTGTCACTAGCCATGTCTTTTGATAGGCATTGAGAAGAGTTCAGAAAGGAAACCTCTTTACTGAAAAATATTTCATTTGAAGAGACACATTGTGTTGTTTTTCATCTTAAAAAAAAACCCAAAAAAAAACAAGCTCCCAGGGAATGGTGGCTAACTTTTCCTCAGTAAACCATCTCTAGATTCACATGGATGCCTTTTACTTCAAGTAGCTGGTGGGTGATTATTGACTGTGAGCTGTGCTGTACTTTTTGGTTGCCACACAGTTTGTATAACATTTAGTGTTGGTTGCCACACAGTTTGTATAACATTCAGTGCTTTATAGTGCACTTGCAAAAAAAGAAGAAAAATCTCAAATTAAAGTATGTATGTATGGATGCCATATGGCTGGCTGTTTCCAAAATCACTATCCCTGTTTCTCTGCATAAGAGAATATAAAATTGAAGACAAATATATTTATATAAAGAATACAAAAATTGAAAAAACTTCCTGAGTTACTGAAATACTTTTGGTATTTTATAACCAATTTTCTCTTAGATAAACTGTAATAGAATAATGTAATGTTTTTAAATATTCAAGTGTTACTCTGTAAGAAAAAGAATATAATTTTGAGGCCGTAGATTCTGATTTCAATATTTTCTACAGTTTCTATAATAATTTTTCATGACATGGAAGTGTTTGAGCTGACAATACTCCAATATAATTCCAACTGGATTTTTCATCCAAAATCAGCATATGCCATGTGTTTCCTTGGTACCTCTGTTATTTGTACCTTAGTTGGGCTCCATTAATATTTCTGCTGTGATGGGAAAATGCGGCAACTGAGAATCCTGTTAAATTACAATAAAATTTCTCTGTGAGGGTGTCTGCCATAGCCTTTGCCTAGGAGTCTGGAAAGGCATTTACTGACCCAAATTCTTAAACTGGCATTTATCACATTGCACTTGAAAAATATCAGAGGTCTTCTGGCCTGTGTTCTTGTTGCTTGTATTTGTCACCCTTTGATTGGTTTTGTCATGCCTTCAGTTTGTTATACTGACAGCAAATGGAGGCATATTAATAGCTTGATGTGGAGGAATTTTAGTCAAATACACATTTTTGTATAAAGTTCCCTGTTTTTCCACATAAAACTTGTCCCATCATCAAGGGAAGATGTCTTTGCTATCTTTTCTTTTTACTGAAGAATGCATGCTGGATTTGTTTCTTACATTAGGAACCTTCTGTGCCTAACAAGTTTGGCCTTTGGCAGTAGAAGTCAATCTAATGCCCTCTCTCAAGGCCAATTTCCAGTTGTTCTGTTTCTTACTCAGAGTTAGCTGGTTTGTTTATTTATTTTCCTATACTCAACCATTGATTTAAAGCAACATGTTTTAATCTTTCTATGCAGTCTGACAATTGCCAAAGGTTTTCCTTCTATTTCTCTGCATTTCTCCCAAATGCCACCCAGTCACTGAAATAAACTGTTGTAGCAACTCAACATATGCTATAAGCTCTTGTGTGAGAGGGAAGGTTGGTTCAACTTCCTTCCTACTTCAATTTCCTAGGTGGTTGTGATCAGAAGGGTCATTGTTTTCCTGAGCAAACAAACCAAAGGCAGCTGATGCAGGAGCCAGTCAGGCAGCCCCAGCATGCCTGGCTAAAAGAGAACATTCCCATTTTTCTTGTGATTCAGTCAGAACATCACTGCTTACATGGGTTGTGGAAATAACTTTCTAGTTATTCTAGACTACTTTATGAGTCATTCCTCTGTCTTGGTTCACAGTATGGTTAGAAGATTACTTTCCATCTGATGGGATTTTAAAGCTTTTGATTTCTTTTGTCTGTAACACTCCATGTGGTCTTGCAAGGGGAAGAGGGGGATATTGCTGATTCCTTTGTCTCATACCTAAAAGACTCAGGAGGAGGATCTAACAAAGTCAGCCCCTTGTGCTGTACTGTTACTGTAAGAATCTGCAGACAGCTGGTAATATATACAGTAAATAGAGGCCAGAATGTTCCTTTTTTATTCCCAGTTTTATTGAAATTGTGGAGATGAATGAGATATCAAAAAGAATTTCCACAGAAAGAAACTGTCTGAATTTTAATCAGGGTCAAATCATTGAACACAGCTGTGACAGATGAATGCAAAATTTAGTAAAGTACCTATTGTGAGACTGTAAATTACATTTCTCAAATAGTTGACGTACTACTTGGCAATGTAATCAATCTGGGTTAAACACTTGCACATAAATTATTTTTTCAAACAGTTCCTTGAGATACAGATGATGAACTCCAATTATTGAAGAGATAAATGCTTTGTCCTTGTTCATGTGTTTGGAAGAGGTTAAAAAGCACTTGATTGTAGCACTGAGGCAGTTTGTTTTGCCTTGAAGGAGTTATTACTAGATTAGAAGCTGCACAGTTATGTAAACTTCTGAAACAGCTTTTGTACTTTTGTTACTGGAGGAATTCAATCATTCTGGTAGCACATTGAAATGAAAATACAGTCTGTGACTTGTGAGAGCAGTTTAAAAAAGGAGGGAGAGATTTGAAGATGTGTTTCTTCAGAACTGCTTTTATTAGGGGTAGTAATATCAGCTCAGACCTCATGATGGAGGCAGACACACCAAACTTCTGTAACTTAACACACAGCTTGTGTGCCAGTAGCAATTTCCCTAATATGTTTATAATTTAAAAGTGTGTTGCTCAGAATATACAACAAATAACATGGTGCAGTGCTGGCCAGAAGAGAAACCCACACTGGTGGGGTCTGAAAAAAAACCTCAATGCTAGAGAACATCCAGTGTGGCATCTGAAATGACCACAGAATGCAGAAGCTGCAGCTCAGCTACACAAGTCACACGGGTGCTACTGTGACTGGCTGTGGCTGTAAATGGGCACTGTCCAACCCTGGCACAAAGGGACTTGGCAGAGACTGGGACTCACTGACAACATCTATAGCCAGCTACATGACTCATGCAAGCATTTACAATTAGATGAGAATATTTGATAAAAGCTGGGTATAAAACCTGCTACAGCAGCATCATAAAGATGCCAAGATGAATATCAGTCATATGTTAAATATGAATGATAAGGAAGCGTGAAATTATCTTCTGTTTTATGGAAGTGTTTTGTGCACAGAAAAATACAGGTAGCTGCTGCTGCTGCTGCTGTTTAACAAAAACATGGCAGTAAGTTTTAGAGAGTCCAGAATAAGAAGCTTTGAGGGCCTGTGCCAATCAGCAGGGAACAGGGTGTTGTGTGTGTTTCTAAATACGAGTTTAGAACAGTTCCAGGGAACAAAATGGTTAGACATAGGAAACATGTCTAGGAAATATGACATAGGAAACGTGTCTAGACATATGAAACATACAGTAGGATAGATAATTAGTCCTGATCCTTAGGAGAGGAAACTGCTGGGCAGAATTTATCCTATACACATGTAAACCATGATGTTCTTGCTTCAATATTGCACCATACAGTAAAAATATAGCTGAGAATCTGTTCTTCAGCCTGTGTCATTCTCCCATATCCCAATGTGCACTGCTGCTCAATAATTCTGCAGAATTCGCTGTAGTTTACATAAAGAAGACATCAGTATCATGACTTCTGACATTAAGGCCCTTCACTCCTCTTCTAAGAGGAACTCTGGTGTTTGGTTTGGGGAAGGCATTCCTCAAGAAATTAAAATGCAAATGATCAATATTAGCAGATGGGGTCCTACAGTATCATGAAAGGAAGGCAATTTTCCCAGAGAATAAAAACTGCCAAAGGGCTGCTACAGTACAATTATCTTGAATTAGGTACTCTTCTTCCATCAGATAATGACTTTTTCTCTTTTGATGTATTCTGGTAAGGTCCCTCAGTCCTTTAAACTACTGTTGAAATTGCAGGCAAACACAAATTTAATAATGTCGATTATTAGTGATACAGTTTGCTGTCTGTGTCCCTTCCTGGGTCTGTCGTCTGTTTTCTTTAGTGAGAAATAATTGGGTATTTTCAGGTGTTAACCTAGCAGTTGGTGAGTCTTAAATGATTAGAAATAAAAGATCTAAATTCAGGAAATTGTTAAAAATGGTTGGTACCGCTCAGAGACAAAAGTTGGTTAAAAATCTCAAAGAAAATATGTATGGAAAGCTATTGATAAAATGTTTACATTTCAGAATAATGTGTACTAAGAGCCTCACTCCAGCACACCTGTAATGTTTGTGCTGTCCTGTAGCTATTGGTGTTACAGCCTTCCTGCTGATGACAAGCTCAGTGTCCTACACAAAGGACATGATCCTGTGGCAGTGCAGTGGGCAGAGACTGTACCAGCCCTGGGTTCTATCTGTAGCTCTGCAGGTGAGCTGCTGTGTGACTCTGATGTCTTGATCAGAGTGCTAAGTGCTACAGTGAAACTGCTGAAAATCTGTATCTGCACAGATAAGACTGAGATTTTAGTTTATTATGTTTGCCTTCATAGCTGGTTAACTTGTAAAGCTCTGGGGTTTCTCAAGTGCAATGGGTGTTTGCCTTGTTATCCATGCAGAGGCTGGCATGGTGAGTTTGGGTCTCCTTGACACAGATTTCCAGTAATGCAAGTGGAAACAAACACTGCAGCAGTAAAGGCATTAGTACTTGACACTTGCCACCACCTGTGGAACATCTCTCAGGGAGCAGATCAACCTGATCAGACCATTTGCAGTCTCCATAGTCAGCTTGTTTAATTACATGGACCCAGTGTTACGTTGTTTCACTCAGAGGCTCTGAAGTACTGCCCATACAACTCGTCTTCTGTCATTCATCCTTCAGAAGGATTTTACATAGGCAGGTAAAATAAATAAGAAGTTAGACCTTGTGTGTTTTCATAATTAGGGCTTAAGACTCTGGATCTTTCATATGGGGAAAACTAATAAAACTTGGAAATATTGAAGTTCATCTGTTTCCAAGCAGGCAAATTTAAAGGCAAGTGTTCCTTTAATGGTTTTCTTTAATACCTCATTTTAATTAATGACTCAGATATAGCTGGAAATCTTGGAAATAAATGAGAGTCTCTGGAGAGTTATTGACACATGGCATGTATAGAAGTTTTGTAAAACAGTTACTGGCAGTCTGTCTTCAGCTAAGACAGGTTGCAGTGTTGCTGTGCCAAGAATAAACAAGCAAATTTTTTTTTAATTGTAGCTTGTTGCATTTCAGAGTAAGAGCTGTTATGAGAGAGTTGTATAAAAGCTTTCTGTATAGTTCTGTAACACATGCCTCACCAGGCCGAGTACAATCTGACTAATCAGTCGTTCCTAATTTAGCAGTGTAGTTTTGCTAAAACAGTATGTTCTTGTGTTACTGATTTTGTTTGCCATTTTCACAGTTGAAGTAGAGCTGAACATCTGATGAATTGTGCCCACATCACGATCTCCTGCAGCAGCTAATGACAAATGTCATAGCCAGGGGCACTCTCACCTTTCTGCCCGGCTCACAGTTCTGTAATCTTGTAGTACTGATGCACTCCAGGAGACTGTTTGCCCTTATTAGAGGTGTCTCCTGCAGAAAGCCTGGCCAAGAGAATTTTAGGTAGTTCTGTGGGGTTTAATTTCTACTTTCAACTAAATCCAAAATGGATTTGGCCTGGTGCTCACTTGGGGCAGTGGGGGTGAGAATTGACAAAAGGAAGGACAGAAACTTCATTGAACACTTACATGGCTACCATCAAAACATTTCCAGAATGTGTGTATTCACATATGCTTCTTTCAAGTGCATGTGTATATGAAGAGAAATAAAGAGAAATAAATTAAACTATATTTGATACAATTAAATACAATCCTATTTCAGTAGTTAGAGCCTAATTTGGGATTCAGCACTTCATCACTGTTAAGTATATAAGACTCAAAAGCAGCAAAAATGTGTCTGAATACATCTGGTATTCATACTGCAAAAACTGTGTATTTTGGGTTGACCATGTTCAAATTGATTCAAGTTTCCTGCATATTCTAAATATCTGAAGTATCTTGACAGAAAAAATGTATGGCAAGGCTTACATTAAACTTTTTAGGCTGAGGACCAAAACTCCACTGCAGTTACTGTGTACTGCAGCTTTCCATTTGTAAAAGGGGAAGAATAGAATACAATGTGAGACTAGACATACTTAAGGTTATGACATGTCCAGTGGCTTTTTAATAGATGCATGAATACACTGGAATAGTAGAAGCTCCTTAGAATATTACATAATAGATTTAACAAAACTTTAAAAGAATTACCCAGATTCAGGCCATGTGTCCTTATGGGATCTGTATGTGTGTAAATCTCTACTGAGTTCTCATTGATTTCTACCTTGTGTGAGGATTTTATGCCTCATTCATCAGAAATACAGGCACCCTGTGCACATAATGAGCTTAAGGTATTAATTTAATTGTTATTTTCCCTAAGAAGGCTAAGTTGATGAGCACACAATATTGACCTTGGTGTCACTGTTTAGGAGAGAACTCCGCTATGATATTTTGCTTACCTCTGATGTGAAATGGCATATTCATCCATGACGTAAGGAGCTGACAGAGAAAAAATCCCTTAGCATTTTAGATAGCTTTCTTCAGGTGACATCTTGCTCTTTGAGATGATTTATTTCCACATCCTTTTCACTATTCAATTCTGATGCTGCTTGGAATGTTTTCTATCAGTGCAGTTGCATCTTCTAATTTTAATCTCAAGATGTCAACTTGCCTTTGTAAACCTGTACTAATAGCAATATATAGAAACTTACTTGTCAGCTTAAGAAACCTTTAATGCTTAAGGGAAATGGGAAATGTGGAGTTGGTGATCTGGCTCAGTGTAATTCACAAATAATATGACTGAACAGGATTTTTGCTGGTTGGATTTATCTGGTTTGCAACCTGAATAGTAAGAAATAGAATAAAATCATAAAAGAGATGTTCCTAAACAGGCATTGTTAATATTTAAGATGTATTAGTTTTCATTATTTGTAAGAAATTCATGTCATGGAATGTTGTGGCCTGACATTTGTTTTTCTGATGCGCAGCAGTCATGATAATCCTAAATTAAAATGGACTTTGCTTCATACAGCCAAATCACAAGCCTTTAATATCCTCATCAGAGGGTGCTAGTTTTGATATGTTCTTTCCCAGTGAACATCCATCGTGCTCCCATGGGCATGTTCCCTCCACTGCTGGGTGCACAGCAGCAATAGTCAAAAGCCAGGAATGCACCAGGAGATTGATCCATAGCATGCAAAACCCTGCCCAAAAATGAGCACTCAGCAGGGGTATTCCAATATATTTACTGCAGCTTCAAGTAAGCAAAGATGCTTCCTTGCTCAGTGTTTTAGGTAAAAAATAAAGCAGCTCTCCTTGGGAAATTATTTTAGCTGAGTTGCCATCATGAGGTAAAAATTTCCTGCCTGAAAAGTCTTACTAAGGCTGAGGGAGGAGAAGGAGAGAGAAGAAATTTATGGGCAGCAAGTCTCTTATATAGTGATACCTTTTATGTTGTTACTTTCTTTTTGTGGAAAAGTCTTTCCAAACTCAAAACTCTGCAGAAGAAATAGGCTGTTGTACCTCAAGCAACATAGTCCCATAACTGCCATTTCTGAAGCATTTGGGTACTAAAGGATTTAGAATTCAAATGTGTAATTTTAGTATGTGTTGAAAACATTAACAAATTACTTTGCAGTTTTGTACCAAAATAGGCATCTGTTGTGAAGCAGAGGTTTCTAATATGCAGCTATAAATTGCTGTCTTACAGTCCTAATGTCCTACAAAGTTGCACTATCAAAATTTAATAGGGTTTATATGCCGTGAAAAGACAAGAAGCTTCAAATTCAATCTAAGATTGGACTCTTCTTTATAAAAGCTGATGGAAGGAAAAAAGTCCGACCTCTTATCTGGCTTTACTTTCACTGCTTTGAAATTTAGGTATGAAACAATCATCTGAAATGTTTTAAAGCATCAGTAATTACAGTGGCATTTTACATCTATCAAATCTTTTGTTGATATAATCTCTTGTTATATAATACGATCATTGGGTGATAAAACAGAAATAGAAAGACTTAGTGTGTTCTGTGCTGCCTGTTGTTTTCCAACTGCTCTGTGCATTCCTTCTGATTTGTAATAAAGGAACTTCAGCAGGGTGGTCTGTAGCATTCCATGACACTGAACAGGCACTGGGGTAAAACTGGCATAGTGTTGGGACTTGTGTTCCACACATCCAGTAGTGTCCTGCCAGGGATTAGTTTCATATTTCATGTGTATGCAATCTGCATGCACTGTTGAACGCTAACTGGCTTAATAATGTTTAAATTCATCATTCAAAATGTGATTTTGCCCTTCCGTGTCTTAGAGCAAAAATTTGGCTGAATGAATTGGAACACTTCTGCCTAATTACTGAGTTTTATGTGTCACCTCATTGAAGAAGGATATGAATGATGGATTAAATGCCACCTGTCTTCCCCCATAATTGCCAGATGTGTTTGTGCCAGTGTTTGTCAAGTTAGCACTCACACATAAGTGAGGAATGAATGGGATCTCTGCACTTTGTCCTGATCCACAGACTTGCCAGTGGAAATAAATAACAAAGTTTCTGCTGTACTGGATTATGGAGCTGGGCTAAAGAACCAGCTACCAGTCACTCAAAAATAGAGCTGGAGGTTTTCAAAAGAACAGAAATGCAGTCACAGAGCATTTGCTAAGAGCAGCAGAAGATGCCTACGTAGTTGGAAGGCATGAAGAGGCTTCAGGGCACCTCTGTGGAACAGAATGAGCAGTGACTCATTCAGAATAAAGTTTGAAGGTTCTGGTGGAATTCTGAATGAGAAAGAAGTTCTTCTGAGATTGGTGTATGCATTTTGATTGAAGAGTGAGCAGCTTTTCTTGCGTTCAGTCTATTCTCTCAGCTTTCCACAGGCAAAATTCAGATTGATTAGGAATAATTAGGAATGATTCATTAGGAAGAGTACATTGGAAATACTGTATCTATAAGAAATGCTGGATCCCACCTGAATGAATAGAAGTTGTGCTCTTAACAATGAGTGACTTCAGCTTTTCCACAGGCTTGGGTTTTTTCCTTTTTGTTTTGCTGT
The DNA here is from genome assembly GCF_001522545.3 of Parus major. NCBI lineage: Eukaryota > Metazoa > Chordata > Aves > Passeriformes > Paridae > Parus > Parus major. The sequence goes on from NC_031779.1 coordinate 5,975,455, forward strand.
CTCTTGAAGTGTGCATCACCATTGGAGTGGTAGAGCTGCCCCTTCAGAGACATCTTCCTTAGTAACACACCTGGTTAACTGTAATGTAAAAACTAGGATTTATTTTAAAAAGAAAAGACCTGTCACAGCTGTGAGTACCTATTGATTGAGGGTAAGATTATTGTATTATTAAGAGAGAGTTACCACAGGAGATTCCCCTGATTTCCTCCATTAGTCAGCCCTGAAATGATTTCTCACAGTAGGGCACACCTCCCCCAAGAAAGAAGGAGTGGAAGTCTTGACCCTAAATGAATCTCCCTTTGGATACAGAACAAACAGTAGAGCATTTGTTCAGTTATCTCAAGTCTTTTATGGGCTATTGGGTTTCTAACTGCATTTTCTTGTACTGAGTGCTGAACTCTTCATGTCCAGTGTTGACCCCCATCCCTTATCTCTGGAGCCTATGGCACTACTCATCAAGAGCACACTTTTCTTTAGAGAAGGAAGGCAACACTGCTGAGCTGCTGTTTCATGCTACTGACTGAAACCCTCAGATGAAAAAAGGGGCGGGAGCAGCCATGTGAATTATTAAAATCAAAACAACTGTCTGCACATTTTGGTGAGGTATTTCTTATATAATCAACATTTCTGTGGTTAGCAATCCTATTTGCCTTGAGATAAAGAACCCTTGTGAGTGAAACAATGTTCTCAATCATAACTGTGCACTACAAATATGGTATCAGGTCTCTTTTTTAATTAACTTTCCTTGTGCTGTAAAGAAAACAGTTTAAAATATTCAAATCTTTTCCTTTGATATGCAGTCCAGTGCCCTTTTGTAAGCTGGTAATAATGTTTTAAAATATATTTTCTGAAATGTATTTTGGAGAAGTGTTGAAATCAATGATGGTTACTTTTTTTGACAAGATGGTTTTTCTTGACAGTTAAAATTTCCTAGAACTATGAATTTATAGAATTACACTTTTCTTGCACTAAAAAATATTTTTTAGAGATTTTTCACTGTTTTCACCAATGAATTCTATTAGTGAATCCTTAAGGTTACAGAAAACAAATTAATATGTGTAAATAAGTGAAACATAGGTATGTTGTAGTGTGACAGAAGTGAAGACAGCAGTTTTTCTGAAAATCACTGTTGATTAGCACTGATGAAGGATAAAAGGCAGTACGTCAAATTAAGTAGGATTTATATATTATTTAATTGAAATCATTTTACCCCAATAAGTAGGAATTCGTCTTTTGCTGACAAGAACACCCAGTCAGTCTTCCATTGATTTTGCTTGGACACATCAATATGGCTTTGCTGACACAAGCAAAAGCAGCTCATTATCTTCTCTTGCTCTTTCCAATTCATCACCCAGGGCAGTTCTGTCCTTAAATCGTTTAATAAATCTCACCACACCGTCCTGAAGGCTCTGAGCACACGGGGCTGCACCGTATCTCCTACCCTTGGATCTATTTATTGGCATAAGCAAAAGCACGCTGGACTCAAGGATTGCCAGCTGTCTCTTTGATACTGCTCCTCATCTGCCTTTAAAAATAGAGAACTACTTCTCTAATTTTGAAAACCACTTTTTTTCTTGTCAACTTTATTGTGACTTTAAATTTTAATTTTCCAGTCATTACTTTACCTGATAATGCAAAGATTTTAATAAGCAAAGTAAGATTATTATTCTATCCCCGTCTTTGAATTCAAAAACAAAAGGATGACTCTTGCCAGAACTGCACTTGACAGAAATTGCTCTGTTGAATGTCTGAACATGGACAGCTCTGAGAATATAGATTACTGCTCCTTTTTAAAATTATATTTTTCAATTTGCATAAGCACAAAAGAACTTGAATTCAGTTGTGATAAGGCATAATACTTTGTCCAGATTTTGCTTAAATGGTCAGGGGCTTATAGACAGGATGAGGCACTCCCTTCTAATGCTGTGCAGTGTGAAAGGAATCAGTTCTGTGACCAACTGGAATTACAGTGTTGTATCACTATACATACACAGGTCATAATGTCTTTCCCTATGTCTTTGACTCAGCTGGAATTCTAATTTCAGTTATTGTTGTCCAAAGGCTTATTATTGCAACAGACTATTTTTTTTCAACAGTTAATCTGGAAATTAATACAACAGAACAAATATAATTAAGAATGGGGTAGCAGTATTTTGAAAGATAGATGCTTTATATTCCAAAATTATCCTTTCAAATGATCTATGATTATTTTATCTATCGATAAAATGTAGTCTGTATTAAGGCAGAATGAATGTGAACTGTGAGATCATCAGCAGAATGTAGCAGTTATTGAAGTGGCACCATAAGTCAGTAAAGGACTTCTGGAGTATCAGTTCAGTATAAAGCATGCATGAGATGGATTCACAAATGAAACAAAATTAATCTGGGCAACTAAAGAAACATGAGAAGGTGAAGGAAGTATAAACCACAAACTAATTCATATACCCTGTCAAACCACTCAGAATTCTCTTAATAAATCTTCACAGAGCACATCAGTATCAGTGTTCTAGGTGCTTTTGCTAGGAGACCCAGTAAATATGATAATTTGTAATATACTTGCATGGTTAGTGAAACAAATGAGTTACATTTTCTATTAGCATTATACTCCTGTAAGTCTTGTAACCATCTTGCACTTCACATGCAATTTTTGCCATGATTCATAAGTTGCTCTAGAAACTGATACAAACTCCTATCTGCTCTGGAAAATGGCAGAACATTTTGCATTTTTCAGAGAGATGTTTGAGATTACAAGATTCCTTTTCATCTCTGTGTCACATTAAGTCACTGTTTCATCATTGTTTTTTTATTACTGTACAAATTTATGTTGGCTTTGCTATTCATATCCTTTAATGTTCTCTACCTTCTCTCTGTCAGCGAGCTGTTAGGATAATTAACTGCTTCATAAAATTCTTTAAAGCAAATAACATTTGTTAATGCCCTCATTATGGTATTTGACAAAGAACACATGGTCTTATTCTAGAAAAAAGATGTTATTGGATATTAATGTCTGATAAAAGTTTTAAAAATGAAATCAGAATAATTGATATGTGAAGAGAATTTGAATTTCAGCTCCCTGATTCTTGATATAGTATTTATCAGTTTAAGCTGACCCTTTTTATTGTGCCACAGTCTTAAGTGATATGGTCTTTCCTACAGAAAAATCTTTACTACAGTTCATAGAGCTCCTAATAATAGGAGTAGCATTACACAGACTGTGATGCTACAGAAAAAGGGTTTACACAACCTTCAAGTTACTCTGAAATGTAAAGACACTTCCCTAGCAATTGTGTCAACTTGAGAATCAATTACGGCAAATCTCCAGCCACTTCTGATTTCATACAACTCTATTCTAGATTTTTAGTACCTAATTTTATTCCCTTCACCTCTGGCTCATATTTATTGATTTGTATTCTGTGCAATCAATATGTCTTTCAGTATGGATCATGTCAGTATTTGTTCTTTTAGGGTTCTCATGGTATCATTAATCAGACTTTCTCCAGGGCTTCCCAGGCACTTGCTGCAGTATTATGTAAGCTGGTTACATGATCAGAATTGGCTTCTGATAAGAGATCACCTCTCTTCCCCATATTCTTTCCCTCAGTTAAGAACAATTGCAAATTACAGCTGCTACCAGCTAAATAAAAGCGTAAGTAAAGCTTCTTTGTGCAGCACATCTCTACTCACATGCAGACTGCTTTCACTGCAGAGGTAACCCAGAGCCTTACAAAAACAGAGTCTTTCATACCAATTTGTTTATACCTCCAGTGTAGTTTTGCAGCAGGGGCTGTCTCTGCTGTTCTGGTGAGTGCTGATGATTTTCAAGGTCACTCCCACTGTACTGGCAGCAGCCTGTGTGGGTACAGCATCTATTGGTGCTCTCTCCTTTGTAGTCTCATTGACACAGATATGGGGCTTGCTTAGAACTGCCAAATGTTTGCAAAGTCTGTCTAAAAGCCCTTCACCTTGAAATGTAGATATAAACTTAAAATTAGTTTTTTCAATTCATGACACTCTTAATATTGCTGAGAGGGTGAAGTAAGACCATCAACATAATTGTTCAAAAGATTTTGTAAATCAGATTTGAAATATTTTCCAGATCTTTACATGGTTTCCTCACAAAAGATGTGATCTGTTGTTTAAATCAATCAAAGGTTTCCCTTCAACAGGAATTATGTCAATTATGCTGATATTTTCATTAATTTTTTTAGTGTAGTTTCCTCATGTCTTATTTGCAGTGGAAAAAATTAATTGCATTTCAACAGTGACTTTCTAGTTCATGCAAGTTGAGCAGTCTTGCCAAGCTATGCTAAGAGCATCTGCTTGTTTGTTTACAGATTGTCTGGTTTCCTTTAAATATTCAGTGGGCTGCACTGCTCAGCCCACCAGGGCTCTGTTACATTTCCTTATTGAAAAAAAGGAAATCGAGTTCCGTGGACTTGGTATATCCTTTCTGTAATAAAACATACTGAGCTGCTTTTCCTAGAATCTTGTGATTATGGGTTTTATTATTGGCTTGGGTTGATTAAAAGTTGAAACTTTTGCTTTACTGGGTACAGTTACTGTCCATATCTAATCAATGTCACACTGTATTTATAATATTTGTTAGCTTACAGCTGTGTAAATGATAAACAGGCATACCAGTCATTTGCATTAAAACAGAGAATTGATTCCTTTTAATACTGAAAAACATCCAGCCTGTACAATTAAGTTTTCTTTGAAAGTGTTAATGTAATTAAAATGCAGAAAAAACTATTTGAATATTCCTTAAGCCAACAGTTATTTCAGAAGAATATGGTTATTCTAACATTAAACAGATTTCAAAAACAACAAAAAAACATTTTTAATGTAGGTGTTGTGTAGTGTTTTTGAAAAAACTTTTTTTTAACTTCAAAACCATGGAAATTTGAAGAGGCACAGACTAAAATACCAATATCTTCAAAGCTGGATGTTACATTCAGAGAATAATTCAGCAGTTTGAAATCTGGCATATAAAAATCTAACCTTTAATGTTTTATTAATGTTCCAGATTACTTGAGCTCACAAGAACACCACCTCTTCCCAGAATTTTGTAACATGGGCCAGTTCTTTGGGAGCATAAGAATCTATGTCCCAGCAAACATGGAGGTAGGTGTAAGGCTTTTCCTTCTTTTTTATTTGTGCCACCACCACACTCTCAGTAATTTGGGAAAGTTTATTTCATATCCTGTAGCTGCAAGTGTCTGGGTGTATGATTGTTCTTATGTATGATCTCCTGTATATAACTATTGCTTTTACATTGGTTATTGCTGCTGTATAAGTATTGTTCATTTACTGTCACAAAGTCTTGGTGTAAGTTGAAATGAGTCTGACAAATTTATTCTGATTGACAGTCGGACCCTGATTATCAGGTTGGGAGATGGGTGTTGTATGGGCTGGGTCAGTATGACCAAGGGCATCAGTGTTTACCCAGTAGGGTTAGTGGACTGAAATGAACATGGAGAACTTGTTTGCACTTTAATTTGCATGGGTTTGATTTCCAAAACAAGGATCTGAACTTTCAGTAGAAGAGTATAACACAGAATATACATTATGGAGACTTAGAAGTGTGAATATAAGGGCAAGAATTGTGTTTTGATAAAGTGATAAATGCCTGATTAATCTGAACAGTAGAAACACGGTGATATTGACTCAGGTAAGAAAAGGTTTGGTTATTACATGTGTCCCATAATATTGTGTTACTCATTATGCTGTGAGATGAGTAATATTTCACAAGTAGCTTTGTTTGGCCTCCTAAATGGACCAAGTACTCAGAGCATTATCTTTAGTTAAAGTATTTTTGATGTCTAAGTTGCTTCTTTCTCTACATCTTCATGCTATTCTTGCTTAAAATAACCATCACAGACAAAACTTTTATCCATTTGGCCTCTCAAGTACACTTTACTCAAGACTAGGTGTTATGATTCAACTTTCTAAAAATCTGTTCATCAGTCTTTGTTCAATAGTAACTTTGTATCTCTTTGTGATAGCCTCAAGTGCTCTAGTGTTAGTAAAAGCAGTAACAAAAGGAGCAAACAGCATGGACTACAAACTTGCCAATGAGTTACCCCACTGATTTTGAGTTTCACTTCCCACCCTTTCATGCATTTGTATCCTAGAGGGCTTTAGCTGCTGATAGATGGCAGCTATGACCCTAATGCAACCCTGTGTCCTCAAATATTCTGAAACTTTTAGGGCTGTATGAGAATTTAACTGTTTCTCTATCACTCTTTAGTGGTGATAACTTGGTATAAATTGTGAACAAGCATAGGTTATGTCTTTTCCCTGACAAGACACACTGTATGTAAAATATGGGGTATAATATTTGAGGTGTCACCACTTTGCTCACACCATCAGCCTTGCTATTTGGAATTTTCCATATATCTGTAGTACAACACATTTCCCTGCTGAATAACTATATGCTTCTTTCTAAACTATGCCCATAATATTCCATGGATTATTAGGAAAGGTGTTACACCTTAATACCAGCTTTCTCTTGTGACTTATCTATTTGTTTGGGATCATAGATGGGGAAGATTATTCAAGAAAAGTGCTACCCATCAAACCTTTTTGTTTTCACAGTGGAAAGGAACCCCATTTACAGCAAAAGTTCAAAACATTTAATCCCCTTGTCAGTAGAACTACTTAGTCATCTCTGAGTTATCCAAGGTAATGGGAGATAAGAATGGGAGAGAAATTCAGTGTAGTACAAATTATATGTAAATTAGGCTTATACCTTCAGTAAGTTCATTTTTGAAAAGCCTCTAAGCAGTTTTCTGTAGAGAGTAGGTGTGGGCTGCTTTTAACATCAGAAAGCAGAACAGAGCCTGATGCGAGTGGCTTCCCTTATGAGACTGGGAGCAGGCAGGGAAGCAAAGTCCTGTGGTCCTTTGCTCATACTGAACTGCATTGCTGAGAATGGACTGTAGATCCAGCTGCAGCTTCAGACAAGCAGGGAAGGGACAAATGGTAAGTATCACTGAAGCACTAAATCAAGCATAGAAGAGGATTTATGCAAGTGAAAAAGGGACTTCCTAATCACAAAGCTGTTGCTGTAACTACTACATCAGAATCAGGATCTGTGTCACTGATGGGCCATTGTGTCTGCTTCACTCTGTTCTGACTGGAACATTCACCAAAGCTGTGCTCCTGTCTTTTAAGGGAATTATGGGAAAGATTAGAAAGCTCAAAACTGCATGCTGATTTCTTCTCTTTTGTACTTTGTCATGTATTTTATTTCTGAAGTATGAAAAAAATTCATTAACTGTTCACTAATATTGAGAAAGTGCAGAGGTGCAGGAGAGAACCATCTATTTCATCCTCAGGGAATTTCCTTGCTGTCAAGATGTGTGTTTAAGGTCACATTTTGCCTTCACACCCAACATCTCCTCACTGGAATCCCGGGACAATGTAAATAAAGAGGTGGTTTCATTTTAAATGCTCATTACTGAGTACACAATTTAAAAATTTTGAATAAACTAGTGTTTTAGCTGTGCTGGGAATCACTGACATTGCTAATTATCCTCCTCATATATATCCTCTGAAATAATTAGACTTATATGTTCATTTACTAATTACATGGCATCTTCCTATTTAATAAAGGTGCTAGTGCAGCATCCTCTTGAAAATACTCAAATATACACATGATGTACTTTCTTATTCCGAAAGGGATCTCTTTTTACAGACTTATTACTACATGCTTCTTGTACTTAAAAATAATCATTTTCTGTTTTATTTTTTTCAAGAAATATCCCTTTTAGTATATAGCTGATCTGAATTCCACTTTTTCTTAGTGATAAAATTGCAGAGAACTGAACACATTGGAGTTTGGCATGTGGCCTTTGGTCACTCATGACTGTCTTTTGTTGATGATGCCATGGGAGTATTTCCATGATGGTCCTGTACTTTGGAGATCCTTCATTTAAGATAAATATGTTGCAAAGGAACTTGGGATCTGAATAATAAATTGGTATTAAACCATCCAAATTAGAAAAATACGCAGTTTATTAAGCTATAAAAGCAGTGTTTGAATTTCTTTGAGTGAGCTAAGGAATGAGATTCTGGATTAGTTAAAATTCAGTTCTGGTATTTCTACCCTGCAAGGCTTCATAGCTTTTCATTTTTAATACTTTTTCAGATAACAAAATAGAATAGTGAATTTTCCTGATGATTAGTAATTATTATATAATTATTGATTTCATTTAAATTTTGAATTTGTAGATCTTTAATTAAAATGCAGTATAATGTAATTGGTCTATATTCTGCTGGTAATATCATCTAATACACACAAAAAAATGCAAATTTAAGGCTTAGTCTGTATCTAAATGTTATCAGGACTCCTTGAGGCTAATGGTCTTTGCATCCAGCTACTCTGGATGTTCTTTGCACTCCCTGAATGCTCACTAAGTTCTAGGGGCCATGTTTTGGTTTCTTTCTCTATATTGAAATGAATCATATGAATTTTTTTCCTGTCAAGGGGTTTATAGTTCTGATAGACAAAGGAGATCAATAGCAAGCCCTTCATTTACAGTCAGCTGCAATTTACAGCCCTTCATTTACAGTCATTTACATTTTATCAACCCCTTCATTTACAGTCAATTTTGCTTTCTAACAATATCTGAGAGTCAGAAGAAACATTTTCAGTTTTTTGAATCCATTTGAGTGTGTTTGCAAACATTCCTATTGAATGTCATGTGTATTAGCCCATTACCCTTGAGGAAAAGCAGGTGGGTACAGAAATAGCTGAAGTTTTTTTCTCAGGAATTGAAATCTATCCTAACTACATGTTTGCTCTACTAGAGAGCAAAAAAAAAACCAATTTGGTGACATGATTTTATCTTCCATGGTCCAGTGAGTTTGAGAGGTATGTTGAAGTGCATAGTTGTGCCATTAAATGCCTTTTTTCTTTTTTCTTCTAATTAAAGTTTTGGAAAGAACCAGTTTGTGCTCTTTGGATTTTATATATGGACTCTTGATCTTTTGAGAAGCTGAATCTTTTTTTCTTGAGAGCATTACTTTTTCTATATTATTCTGTTTGGCAAGAAGAGAGGAAGACTTTCTTTTGTGAAAGGTTACCCTCATTTCATCACCACTGTTATTAACTTATTTCTGTTAAACTTTGAGTTTTAAAATGCAAATTTGATCTGAATACAAGCAAAATAATCTCCTTTGCATTAGCCATTTGTATTTATTCTATGGCCAATGGAGCACCAATTACTTCTCTAAAGTGGTTTGTTTTGGTTTCTGGTAAAGAATCAAGCTTTTTGACAGTGTGGCAAGCATATGCATCTTACCATGTTATCGTGGAGCTTAATTGGTTACTTCGCATAGTAGTTGTATTTCAAATGAGAATGTGTTGAGTGATCTCTTTCTGGGGCTTTCAGACAATTGCACTTCACCAGGGCTCTGACTGGACCCAGCAGGGGCTGGAGGCAGCAAGTGTGGCAAGAGCTGTGGGATTTGAGCTGTGAGAAAATAAGGTTTGCTCTATAGTACTGACTGTTGCAGCTGCTAACAGGTCTGTGCCTGCACTCAGTGCATGGGAGTCACTCAGTGGTTACCCAGGGGATGCAGGAGCTGCAGAGAGAAGAGAGTGCAGTAGTTTGCACTGGAGTGATGGACAGCTCTCCCAGTCACCTTCGCAGAGATGTGTTTGAAGGCTTCAGGATCTTTCCAGGATAGAATTTTGGCAGGTTCTCAAGTATTCCCCTGCCAGCTTCTGCTGTGTCTAGTCCAATTTGTAAGCTTAAATTATTGTCCTGGTGGAGTGTCCTAGAGTGCTCCTGCTGCAGAAAAGGGCAGATTTAATCTAGTGAAGATATTTGTATATAATCTATATAAACTGTTCCTGTAGGTGTGAAAATGGTCAGATATTAAGTTAAGATAAAGGCAATGGATTATGCCTGTGCTGGAGTGGTTGTGTGGGACCATGGGCCAGCTGGATTGTGAAATTTGAGCAGAATTGTCTGGGTAGTCACTCACAATCCAGATGTAAATGCTGCTGCAAGGAACCTGGTCACAGAGGCTCCCATTGCCTCCCTGGCCATCCTGGCAGAGAAATCTGGTTCCTCATGATTCCCAGATCCTAAAGACTTAAGGTTTTCTTTACAGTGACCATTCCATTTATGGGTGTCAGTGCAGATGTAAGCACCCTTGAAAACCAGTGTCCTTTTTATGTCATGGTGAAATTTTATCTTTTAATGGTAAAAATGTTCTATTTTCTCTGTTTCATTTTATTCACAACTTGTTCATAAATTCACTTTTGACTGCAGTGTTTGTCCCCACTTCTCTCTCTCCCAGGTATCTGCCACTCATCAGTTCTGTCAGTTCAGCTGCTCAAATGAGCCCTGACCTGCTCCAGCTAAAAGTGGATCTGAGGGAGCTTTAGCAATGCACCAGCTTTCCAAAGTAGCCATCAGTTAGTGTTTATTAGATTAATAATTAACATGACCATGCTCTTGCAACTATGCATTTTTTATTGCTAATTCCATTTTGATAGTAATTGAAGGTGATTTATATTTTGTCTTGGTAAACAAACAAGACTGTGTTTTCCAGTCTCACTTTTCCAGTGTCTGAAATTTCCTTTGTAGATTGTTCATTCCAAAAAAAGAAATATCTTGAAACAATTATTAATATAGCTTGAAAAAAAAAATTACATCTTGCTTTGGTTTATAGCTTCTGTCACTTTTATGATGCAGCCTTAATAAATATCTCATAGCTTATTGCTTTCTTTGACTTACTTTGTTCCTAACTCCCAGTAAATTGAGGCTTTGGGTGATGATGCTGGTTTTATTAACCTGCTTGGGCATGGTGTCACTTTTAGCTGCATCAGACTATGGCAATTACATAGATTTTATTATCAGTGTCATTTTTCCCTAATTTTTTTCTATTGCCTGCAAGACACAATGATCCTCTTTTGTTTGCCTCAAATGGTATTCTCTTTCCCACTGAGCTATAAAACCAGTTTCCAGCTTTCACTTAATAACTCCTGCTTATGTTATTCATGGCTTAAATGGTAGTAATTACTCAAGTGTAAAATAAGTATGCATCCCCTGTGATAGTTTAATAACTTTTTCCACTGTGCAGTACTGTCTGTTGATTTATAATGAATAATTATAACCTATTTTTATAACCATATTTAACTACATATAACCATGTTTATGTAACCTTTATAACCATGTTCTGCAGAGGGTGAAATAGAACATACATTGAGGGTATGTGCTTTGTGATTATGCATCCACAGTAACAGCAGAGAATAGGAATAAATGTGGGTGACTGGGAGCTTTTTACAGCAAGCAAATATCTGTGGAGTGTTTGAAGCTGATTTTACTTAGTGAAACTCCCTAGAAAAAGTGAATGATACCACAAGTGAAAGCATTGCCAAATCATGTAGGGTGTTCATGTCTTACACGTGAAGGGAATTGTCCCCAGTGTTTTTCTTCCTGCTTCTGCTTGGGCTAAGAAGGAAAGAAAGCAGTGGCAGACTTTCTGTAAGGATCAAGATGGAGTGGGCACAGATGATATGAGTAGGGTGACCCAATTTAATTAGCCCTGGACTGAGAGCTGCTATTTGATACCAGACTATTTGTGATGCAGCAATTGCGTCTGGATTTCCTCTTTTCAAACCGCAGTGCCTGCAGCCCTGCCCTCCACAGGGAGCCTTTATGCTCTGTAATCCTCAACCATCAGCAACTGGCTGAGGATTACACCTCACCAAGACAGATTAAGAAAGATCTTGTGTCATAGTTCATGTGTTCTACTGATGAGGAGACTTTTGGGGCTAAAACTCTTGTTTCCATAAATTCCGTGCTTGAAGACTGGATAATTTTAAACCACGGAGGAGTTCCTGTGATTGAACTAGGGGAGTGGAGCCAAGCCATACCACCTGCAGCATCATCTCTAGGCATTGTCTATTGTGACAACAAAAGATATGGAGATGTGGATCTTGTCCTAGGCTTCAGCAGCAGCAGGCATTTTTACAGCCACTGAATGCTGTGTCTTTGCTTGGGAATCCGTCTCTGTGGTGACCATCCAGAACAGAACCCAGTAGCTTCCACTGGTTTTTCTAAGCCAGGCAGGCTAAAGTTCCATTTATTTCCAAACCAAACACAAGAGATATGCAAGGCAGCACTGAGCAGCTGTAACTCCAAAAGGAAATCTGTGTGATTCTGTGTGCATGTGGCACATCATTAGGAATGTTCTTTTAGGAAGAGTAGGGCAAAAATATATGAGATTTTTCCTGTGTGTATATTAGGAGAGATCCTGGTCTTTGTCCAGATCAGTTCTACTACCTACCAAGGCACACAGTTTAGAAAGTGGTTTTCTTGTGCTCAAATGGAAAGATTTTAATATAAACTAGAGGATTGAATTAAAATAAATACATGGTAATAATTTTTTCTCCTTGCATAGTTAATAATAATGCTGCTATTCATGGTGCTAACGTGTTCAGAGTTGCAAAGTATTAAGTAGGGCAGATGAAGATTATTTGGTGCTTCCTGGGGTTAGCATAAATTTCCAAAATATTGGGATACACTGGTAATTTATGTGGTAGGAGAAGAAAATACTGCTTTTGACTTTTCTTGTGTTCCCCTAATGCACATCTGTAGCATAATAATGAGAAGTTCTGTGTGTGCCTGTTTGTGTCTTGCTTACAAAGAACAGCAGCTTGAGGGGCTTATCAATATTAATATACCTCTGCAAGTCTGTAGTTTCTTTCATAAAATGAATACTTACAGTAAGAAACTTGAATACAAGCTTCAAGAGAAATATATTTAAATGCAGACAGAGAGAAAAGGACCATTAAAGGTAATGTCCAGTGTATGTTTGTGTATATATTATTTTATATATGTATTTATATAGTACATATATATATGCATGCATGCATAAATATATATACTCACAGATACATGTAGATGTACAAATTTGTTCTTTGCCATCAAAGTGTAAAACTAAAGCCCCAGAGTTTCTTAAACAGCTGATGGAATTATCCTATATTTTCAGGAGAAATTTATAAATGATGCTCATGCATCAATATCAACCAAAGATTTAGTACATAGACTTCAATGGGAATAGTTGTAAAACACTTTGGTGTTTTTTGTTTGGGGGTTTCTTTGTGCCTTCTGTTTTGTTGGGGTTTCATTGTGCTTAATTTCTTAGAAGGGGTTTGTTCTGTTTTCATCTTCTATGTCTTCACAGCTAAATGCTCTCTGGAAAAAGTACTGTGCAGTTCCTGTTTGTTACTTGCTGAACTTCAGGAAAAGACTTCACAAACTCTGTCTTGAGCTCTGGGATAGCCCAGCTTAATTGGGAAGTTTCTTGAAAACATTAGCCAAGAATTCTTTCTGACACTTCTTTGGAAAAGATGCAGAGGCAGCACAGCTACTTCTGGAACTGATTGTCCTTGTGCTAGATGTAGTCATTGCACTTAACCTTTATACTTTAGTAACTAAATGCATTATTTGTACAGGTCTCTGCCAAATATTTGAAAACAGTTTAACATAAAAAGGTTACTGTAATGTTCAAAATCAGGAAAAATTGTTTATCTTGACCAAAGGGGGAAAAAAATGGAAACCTTTTTTCTTGATACTTATTTGTCATTTCAGATAGCTGTGAATGAAACAGACTTTTTCACATAATGTCCCTGAAAAGATGTCATTAGGTCAATTGTCTGATTCCAAAAGTAGAGATAATATTTATAAGAGGGAAGAAAAGAAACAAAATCCTGGTTTATTACATTTTACAACAGTGGGGGAACAAAAACATTAATGTTTCCACCATGAGCCAGTTACGAATTAAGAGGTACTGCAGTTGTGCTAAAATAATGTGGTGCTGCTCATGTTTCTGGTACTTTGCTAGGTCATTGCTTTGATACTTTCTTGTTCCCTAAAGAAAAGATTTAATATGGGATGAATTGTGCCATAGTGTGTATGCCCTTGTTGTTCATCTCTAAAATTATGGCCTATTACTTTGGCTCTTAAAATAAAGGAGGAAGGTTTGGTATAAGTAGCTTAAAGGTTGCTAGGAAAAGAATTATATCCATGTCCCTGGTGTCTATATGAATACTTTCCTCCGTTTCCAGTCAGATTTATAACCTTGTGGTCTCAATCAATAACTACATTCACTTGATGGATGGTTCCAGAAGAGCACAGAGCCCTTGTGCTCAGGTGTAAGCAGTTTATAGATGGAGCAATGTGTAAAACCAGGAATAGTTCGAGGGTACTTATTGGAGTTGTGAAGCTCATCCCACAGCCTCCCGAAGAAACTGGAGAGACTCCTCCACAGGGCATTTCCAGGTAGCTTGATGAGTCTGCCTTCAGTATTGAGCCTTCCCTGGAGAAGGGATTCCACTGCAGCTGTGAGGAACTGCACTGGCTGGGGAGCATCAGGTCTGTCCCTGAGTACATGTGCCTATGGACTCACCCATTCCATACAGAACAGGATGCTCTGGTTAGGTACTTCCACAGGGAAGGATGTTAGAACGGGTTTTCTATGGAGAGGAGGTGCATTCTTCATTTATAATGGAGAATGTCATTCAAAATAAAAATTAATAAAATAATTTGGTATTAGAAGCCTGAATTTACACAAACATGACCTTTATTCCTACTTTTAGTACAGCTTACAAAGGGAACACATGTTTTAGAGGCTGCAAACAGTAGGAGTCATCTGGGTTGGTTTAAATGTGCATTCTTCCTGCTGTGATAATCAGCAAAAAGTTGAAAGAGAATTAAGCATGAGGGGTTTGTTTCTTAAACATTAACTTTTGGATGAAGCATAAATAATGAAGCAAAATATGTCCATAATTAATATTATGTCAGTCCTACAATTCACTGAGTATTAGATCAAGCTGCAGGAGCACCAGAATATTAAGTAGTTTGTTCTGCTCTTTAAGGAGCTGATACCAGATTTCTGTTCACACTTCTTGTTTTTGAGCCCATAATGCAGACCTATTTAGAAATGCACAAACAGGGAAGAATTCAGCTTTATATAGTATTGGGAGTTAATTAAGAATTATCTGCCATTATTTCTCAAACAGCAAATTTTAAATTTGTCAGGCAGAAATGCAGATTAGGTACTTGGTTTTCAAAGTAACAGTGAGGAATATGTCTTCTCTGTTGGCATTTTGAAATATATATGTCCAGGCTTCATCTGGGATAGAATAAAATGTTATATTAAATGGTAGACAAGTGTGCGCATTCTAGAATGGTGAAAATGGATCTGAACTTTAATTCAGAAATAATAATCAAAGCTAGTTCTAAGAATTCATTAATAAATGCACTTTGCATGAGAATGCTATAGATGCAGACTAAAACTGTATAAATATAAAAAGCTAAAATAATTATGTAATTAATTGCTAAATGCTTCTATGTTACTCAAAAATTGATGGTATATGGATGCTCATCACTGGAAAGGAACTTCAATTTACATGGTTTAAATCAGGATCAAAGGGATTTATTGTCTTATTAATGACACATATTCAACAATCTGTAAATTCAGAATCAAAATGTTTTCTATCAAATCTCTAAATAGAGGTATGCTTTGAAAGTTTTTTCTTATTTATTAAAATGAGCTATCCAAATTTCTTTGCATCTCATTAAACACCAGATCAACTTTTCAGTGTTTGAAATAAAATTATTTAGAGTTAGACTAGCTGTTGGCGCTAAATACCAGGTTGTGTCTGCCTTTCCCACCCTCCCAGGGAGCAGTGACCCTGCAGTCAGAAGCCAGTCCCATGGGTGAGATGTTCCTGCTGTCCTTCTGCCCCTGTGCTCCGCTGCTCAGGACAGAATGGGCCAGAGGGGAGAGGGGCCACTGACCCCCAGTGCACAGGGAAAAGGTATTACAGAGATGTAACAGGCAGTGTAAGCAGCAATGTTAATTATCCTTCTGGCTGCTAAATACAGCGTTTGGGAATTGATAAATTAGTTTGGGGAGTGGGGGGGACGGGAAATGTGGCACTATGGTGTTTCAGGGACAATGCAGCTGAGAAGTTGGGTTTTATATTAAGGTAATCCAGTAAACAAGTTTAAGCTCGTTGATAATTACATGGGACCCCATGCTGATCAAAATTGAATGGTTTGGTCATTTATTATGGCAGTGCCTTGTGTTACTTTCTGTAATGTTTAATATTTGGTGAGTTTGGGTCATTAAAAGAACATAACCCTGGATCCACATCCTCAGTTTAATTTCCAATAAACAGGATAGCCTTGGAGATCCTGGCAACTTGAAATTTGTTGCAAATGAAGAAACTTTAAATTGAGATTTTCCATTTGCAACTTTGTAGATCATGGCTTGCAGTTCTGATTCCAAATCACACTAATGAATTGAATCTTTCTAACATGATGTCAAATTCTGTTTAATTTTTTATCTTGCATAGGATGAGATGGTTGCTTTTTCAATAGCAAACAGAATGTAAGATCAAAGAGAGTGCTATGTCTCAAACGTTCCAAGTATTGATATTGTGCACTAACCCATCTATTTCCAAGTATTCCTTAAAATAAGGACTACTTATTTTGTATATCTTTGCATTTGTAAGAGTTACCAAACCAGAGGCAGAGTGAATTAAATGTCAGCTCACTCAGGTGAGTGAGCTTAGGGCCTTCAAAGCCCTGATAAAAGCACACAACTTTCAGTGCATTGTATTCTTCCTGATTTTAGTTGTATGACAGCACCCAGTGATGCCAGTCTTAGTGAAATGTGATGTCTGAGGAGCTCATACTAAAACACAACACTTGGAGTGCAACATGTATGGTGGAACCATGGAAGACAAAGGCTGGGAACACCTAGGGCCTGCAGTAACACATTGAAAAGCCCTTAGCAAGCCACTGGCAGCACTGGAGAACATTTTAGAGGTGTTTCCTGCTGGAGTGCCATGTGGATTTTTTTAATCATGGCTAGTGATTATTTTTAGCTTCTTTTGGGGTGGGTAGGGGTGGAACTGTTTTAAAAGTTCTACAGTCTCTCATTGACCGAGGAAGGTAGAGAGTTTGCACTGTTTCAGCATGAGCAGCTCTACACTCACAGTGAGCCCATCACACAGAATGGGCTGCAGCTGAGCTGGTGCTGCAAGGCTGCCCAGCTACACAGCTGAAAGCCAGGCTGTCTGGAATCAGAATTAACTCTCTTGGATGTTATAAACCCTTCTAGTTTTATTAATTCTCAGTGTAGTTATACTGACCTTGGTCTCAGAATATTTCTGATTAAGGGCAGAAATAGTAATTACAGATTACATAATTGTAATTTCTACTTGAACATCAGCTGCTTATTCTTCTGAAGCTGTATTGTAAATGTAGGATTAGATTAATTTTTATCCTGTACTTTTGATATTGAAAGATTAAAGACTGGGTAGAAAAACATTAAAATTATGGAGAGCTGAATCTTCAGCTGGCTGAGGGGCTTTGAGTAAAAGGACTGATGTTATGGTTGATGATAGTTACAATCCTTTAAATGTAATTCAGATTTGGAGGTCTCCATAAAAACACTGACTTCTGGCATCCTCTAAAGACTGTAACACCCACTTGGTATTTGAAAGCAAAGGAATTCCCTTCTGTCAGTGCTCTCTCTTCTCTCATGGGATTCCACCCTAGGAGTAAGTACTCTCCTGTTTGGATGTACTGGGTTTGTATTTTGTGAAATGTTCTGCACGGACACCTGCCAGCAGCTGTGGGACTCTGAAAGCACTTGCAGTGGCTCTGTCTAAAGCAGCACTACATTAGTATTGTAGCTACTGAAGCCAGCACTGATCTGCATTTGTTCACTGTGCTGCATAATTTAAATCTGATGTTTATACCCTTCACTGTCAATTTAAAATGTAGCATGTATTTTCTGGTGCTTTCTGTTATTTATTCTTTATGAGTTTTTAAATTTAGTAGGGTAAGTAGGAGGCCACTCCCCCCACAGAATGAATGCCAAAGAATCAAAATTTTTGGAAGAGACTGAAAATAGAACAAGCTGATTTGAGGTGCTGAAGAGGTCATTGAAACACAGGTCATTGTTTCCTTGTGAGCACAGTACCTTCCACTGTCCCGCTGGTCTTCACACTACTTTTCTGTAAACCTGATTCCAGCTGCAATGGAATTTCATTCTCTCTCTAAGTTCTTTGTTACTTTATTTACAGTCATCATCTGGCTCATCAGTCCTGTTAGATTAGGATGAGTTTAACTGTTTTAACCCACTGTGAATTTGTTACTTGGGTCCCTGTGTCTAATCATATTCTTTCTAGCCAAATTGACTCAAGAGAACTCATGCCATGTTTGCTGTCTTTTCCCACCAACTCAAAGAGAGGTGTTAATCATCCTGATTAAGGCCAGCTTCATTCTCATAAATTCTGGCCAAAAAGAAGGCTCATCCACCTTGCTTCTGATCCTGTAGCTGTAATGGCTGATAGCAGACATTTAGAGTCGCTGATTCTTTGATGACACCATGAAATTCCCAGGAGTGTAGTGATGTGATTATGAAATGTGAGAACATTTAAGGGATGTTTTGAGGATGAATGCATTCATGTTCGTGGGGCATTACCATCCTGTGGTGCTGAAAACAACCCAAGTTAAACATTGATATTTACAGTTTCATTTTTAGTCTTTTTTGTTCCAATATGTTTGTGGAGAATTGGGGATATATTGGAATGCGTATGGTCATGAATCAGTCAAGAAAATGTTGACATTTTGTATTTTATATGTGATCAAGTTATTCTTGAACTTCTGCACTTGCTGAACCTTTTACATTTGATTTTTTTTTGTTTTTTAATGGCAACAAATCAATGTGAAGCTGACATGTAAAGTGTTTTACTTTTCCTCTTTCATCCTATATAGGTTTTTCTTATTTTTCTTTTCTATTTTCTTATATTATTTTTTTCTCTCCTCCATTGATTACTGTAACCAGGGACAGATCTTGCAGTAGCTTGTAGTCAGATCAAATTCTTCCTGTCTATAAACAGAAAAGTCCTTGTACTCATGTTGTCTGTATAATCTCAGTGAGAATCATGTAACATTTAAGTGCCCTTGAAAGATGAAATGCCAGACCTTGCTCATGCATCAGCTCTGTAGCATAATTAAAGGATGAAAATGTATCATACTGTTTTATGCAGGTATTTGAATGCTAAGTGAGGAAAGCTTCAATCTTTTTTCTTTTTAATTACATTGTAGTATGAAGGTTAAATCAGATGAATTATAAGACTCCTATGCTTATGCTTAGCGTTTTATTTACATATATCCTGGTTTATATGACTGTTAAACAATGACAAGTTTTTATATATTCATATATAATTTTATTTATGTGCACATACACAAATATATCAATAGCATATGACAGTTAAAACATTCAGCCTCATGATTTGTGGAAAATCTGTTGCTTTTCTGTTGGCAGACTTGTATTAAATGAGTGAATTGTTTATAACTGACATTACCGAGTGCTGCAAAGAGACACACATTGTTGCAGGAACTTGTTGAGCAATTTTTCCTTCTGAACTTCTGTCTTAGAAGGAGTCTGGCACCTCAGGGATTGAATATGGGAATATATTCCTGCAACCTCTCACCAGGAAATGGAGAACACCTCACTTTTCCATATTTTGTTTTAAAATAGAGAAAAAAAGTTACTGAAAATCTGTATTACTGATGAGTGGGAACACTGCAGTCTCCTTGCGTGGCTTCTGAAAATTAAATGTGTGCCTGGACATCTGCTTCAGATTGAAGGGCCTGAGAAGGGAAAGATACTTAGCTAATTCAATGTAAGATTATTTTATTGCTACTTTTACTTAAATATAAATCTTTAGGAAGTCATACGTTACTTATTAGGAATGAGATTAGTTAGGATTTGTATGCAGTTTTTAACTTTGATACAATTAATCATCACACACAATACAAAGATCATTAAGAACAAAGTAAGTGTGAATTCTCCTTTATTAGTGTGGGAGGCTACTGTAGTTGCTTCAGCACTCAACAAAAGGAGTAAAATTTTTGGAGGTACTCCATGATTGATTTAGAAAATGAGGAGAATCTTATCTGCCTTCAGACACAGTGAGAGAAACACACTTCTTCCTGGTTTTCTTCATCAGAGAGGAGTCTGTAAGGACCTGTTGAAAAACCTACTGTCACTTCTACATTTGTAGCAACTCTTTTCTATCCTTGCATCCTAAGCTGTCCTTTATGCAGACCATAAAAAGTAATTTTGTTCAAGTACAGACACTTCTGTGGTGGAACCATAATACAGGAGAGGAAATGAAGAAAAACATAATTTCCAATTAAGGCTACAGAGAGAATTTAGAAAGACTGAATGTAATTACATAGATTGGAATCTGTCCAGTGTTCCAGGTCTAACAGCTCTATAATGAAATAAAAACCTTCTGTTTACAAATATTTTATTCTCATGAGTGCATCCTACACTGGGCTCCAATCAATTTCAATATTACCCAAAATAAATAAATGACAGCCTGATGCTGTGAGTGGGAGTAGCATTGTAGGGGCATTCTTTTATTGATATCTTCGGTGATTTTTACCTTCTGAACCATGAGATCTAATTTGTCAAATTTCATTTTTCTGTTTTTTCATAAGCACCTCTAGAGCAGATGAGACCTTACTCCACTGATCTAAAACAGGTGGTTCATTACAGGGAAGACAGGTCTGGTGGAGTTTTTTTTCCTCCCTGTCTCTCATAAGGGATATTAGGGAGGCAGAAATACCAACAGCTTGGTATTTGCCTTCTGTTGCAATTAATTAGACTTGATTTAAATCCATTTCTTATTCCTTGATGAGCTTCCCAAAAACTAATCCTGAAGGTCAATGAAATTGTTTTACCTATTGAAATATTTCTGGTTAATATATGGGAATCTTTAGCTGGAAAAGTAAGTGCAGTGCAGAATTTGGGGGCAGAAATCAGAAATTAATTGGATTCATCAGTATGTTCCAATGAGCTCAATCTGCTCTTGAAGGAGTTGTCTCTGGTGTTCTTGTGCACACAGCAGTGGGGCTGAGGGAGGAGTGATTACTGCAGTGAGAGTTGATAGCCATTGGATAAACAGGTGGATAATGCTGAACAAGCTGGCACTTGGGATGGATGGAAACTCATTCCTAGTGCTTGAATTACCCCAGTCTGCAGTGCTTTGTCCTGGCAGACCTTCCTTCAAGGAAACTTAGACTTGAAGAAGATGATATAAACAAGAACAGAGTCTATTATTCTGCACTGTGAATAGTATATTCAAGTAAGCAAGGCATCAAAAATTCATTGATCTTCAGAAGCAGAGAAACACCTAATTCTTTTAAGCAACAGAAAAATTGGTTTAAAAAATGTAAAAAATGCATTTCTGACTTGAGCAGCTAAAACCAAAATTTCAGCCTAGAGTATCAGTGACAAATCTCCTTTCGGGGAAAAGAGAAAGAAGAAATAAAAAAAAAAGGTAAAAAAAGAAAACTCAAAAGTATTAATGGACTGTGACACACAGACAGTAAGGCTGCATGGTTGGGTAACATTTATGACCTTAAACACTGTGACTTGGAGCCTTTCTCTCTGGTACTGCTGGCATATTCTTGAGTGGTGTTTTTAGCACACTTGACATGAATCATGTGTATTTAAAAAAATTAAATTAAGAAAAAAAAAGTCAAGTCTTTCTAAATATAATTCCGTTATCTTGAAAAGGGAAGTGCCAGCAAACTTGTTTGTAGTGATACAAATCCATACATTTTAGCCATACCTTTATGTTCTCAATTATGAGAAAATTGCAGCTTACTGAACAGATGCTGGAAAGAGGAGCTAGAGTCTGTTAAATATTCAAGTAACTGAGCAGAATCCTTTCCTGAAAATTATTCCATAGCTATAAAAATGCAAGTTTTACTTTTCCATAGTAAGAAGTAGTCATTCAAGAGATTGTTCTGATTTTATTACTGCAGGCACTTGAGTCTTTAAAAAAGGTAGCATAGTAGATTAAAAAGTATCAGTAACACAGATGTGTAGCAGTGGTCTGTGAAGAAAAGTCCCGAGTACTGAATGTGCTGTTGTAATGAGGCACTGAGATGCAGAGTTTAATACCCAGTTAACTCTTGAATCACTTGTGATGCTTGGTTACTTTTGTAGTGCTCATATGTCAGTGCTTTAGGAAAGAAGCTCTTGCAGTAGAGAAAAGGAGATGGTGTGGTTTACAAATAACTGCAGCACAGCCACACGTAGGAGATTGCACCTCAGTGTATCTCAGTAATACAGCCTGCCTTCACCCTGCTCTCAAAACAGACTTCCTAATGGGATTCCATCACCCATGGATGAGGAGGAGCTTGAAAACATGGACTTATTCTGCTTGTCTACATATAGACAGCTGGATCTGAAACTTGGGAGCTTTAAGGTGTTATTATTAAATGTCATGGTCAACAGGAATACAAAGATGGGAGCAGAGCCTGTTACTCTGGTGTCCTTTTGATTATCCCTGATGTTACTTTGATTCAAACAAAAGGATGTTGTAATTTAAAGCATGTGATTATTCTTAGTATTTTTTCTAAGTCTTTTGAATATTTTTAATAGGTGTACTAAAACAGTCCATAACATAGTCTATGTTTAGGATACAGAAAGGTCCTTTCTTCATTTCTGTGAAGTCTGGCTCTTCATGAACTGTCCACATCGCTGGTGTAAGAAAGAGAAGACCAGTGTGACCCAATAGCACACAGTGTGATGCCAAGTGTCCAGCTGGCTGTTTCCCTGTGCTCCATTTATGCATTTAGATCTGCAAGCCAGTACATCAGGAGGAAAGCAGCAGGCACAGATAGGCTCCTTATCCAGTTCTGCCCAAGGAAATGTCTTCACATGAAGATGTCTGACAAAAATAAAAAACTCCACATACCATGAATGGGTGTACACCTTCTTATAATTACTTCAGGAGTAGTTATCTTCCCAAAGCTTCCAGGGGTCACGGAATTGCTATGAAATTAAGGTGGTGTTACATCATCGCTAATTTGTATTTCCCTAATGACAAAAAATCTGTATCTGCAGATGGTGATTAGTTTATTATATCTGATAAATACTATATGAGCTTTAGATTAGTTGAGAATACCAGTGCCTGTATTTTTTCTTATGATTAGTTATGGTGGTGGTTTTGTCCATTTTTAATATACTATTAAAGGTCATCTTGAACATATATTCCAAGGTTATTTTCCTGAAGGCATGATAGGTACAGATATGTTGGTGAAGTTACCACCTGGATCCACACTTTCACTTCATTCAGTAGTATATATTCAGCCTGATTGAGATTTCTGTAGACCTGCAGAATTCAAATCCCAGGGTTTCAGTAGAATGTCACTCCTCTGTGTGTTTTTTGCTATTCTCTCTTTTGCTAATTTCTTTCTTCCAGTCCCTTAGTATAGAAATCAATTCTAAATATGGTACTCCTTGGTAGGACCTTCCAGGAATGTTTTAGGTCTATGAACTCTGCTTGAAAGAGTGGCTGAAAGAGAAGCACTGGGGAAAGGGACGAAACCATCTGAGATCTGCCACATTGAAGCAGTAAAATCACAAAGGACTCTCCAGCTATTTGAAGTTAGGGAGGGTATGCTTTATTACAGCCAGGCAGCACATGGAGTCATCTCCCACAGATGTGTGCACCCCACCACTGCCCCTCATTCCCTATTTATTCCCTAAAGCATTACATATGCTTAGGAGTACACAATGTACCTAATACATATTCATTGCCTAACTCCACCTGCTCTCACCTCATGGTAATGAGCTCCACACCCCTTTGGGCATGCTCAGTTCTTCTTTTGAAATGGGTCTGTGGTCCTTTTAATTGATTACTAATGAAATCTCCCTCTTCCTTGGGCTTGAACTTTTCAACTGTGTCTTGTTGGCAGCTCTCCTGGTCCTCTTGGACATAGTTCAGATCTCTTGCCTGCAGGTGCTGATATGGTTCCTTCCTTTCTACAATAGTTTATCTTTCTTGTCTCTTTCTACAAACACGATTCAGACAAGTAAAAATGATAAATGGTCCTATTCTAACTAAGCTTTAAAACAAGCAGACTGATTATATATATCCTTGGTCTATTCAATTCATGTTGGCAATTTTTGAGCATGCATTCCTTCTACAAGCAGGAGGTATATAGCTTAACCATATCTAGTAATCATTAACTACCTACATTGCTCTTATCTTGGATTCTTTTATATTTCTTATATTTACTTTGAATTTCCTTCAATTACTCTTATTCTAGTTAAAAATCTTAATTTCCTAATTTTCTTAACTCAACGTGCCCAACAGGAGGATGGCACCAGAAGCTTTAGGCCTGTGTTTGGATGTTTGCAGGATCTCCACAGTCAATGTTCCAGCAAATTAATGTCTTTTCTGCCCACCAAACTTAAAAAAGTGATCAGGCCACTGTGTGCTTTCTTGCTCATGTTCTCCACAGACTGCTGCAGGCACACAGATGGGCCTACTTTGGCCTTTTTTCAGATGGCTCTGGTGGTTTGAACCTTTGCACTTCCTTAGAATGAAGTTGTGTGGAAAGTTGCCCTTTTTTAGGTAGAGACAGATCCAAGCTCCATTAGACTCAGTGGGAGTCTTCATCATTAATGGCTTTAGAAAGTGTAATCTCAAGCCCACAGTCAATTCAATAACCCTACATGCAGTTTAAATTCTGCCTTGTGCCCTTTAATCTTTTTACCATTCCTCATCTTGGAATTAACTTCCTTCTCCAAAGTGAGTCTGTCAGTTGAAAGTCACTGTACATTTTGTTTAAGCTGCTTGCAAAATTTTTAATTAGAATAGTTTAAGAACTGAATCCCTCCAAAGATTTTTCCTTGCTTTGCTTTTTTCATCTGTTATTTAGAATTATGCTATTTTCCAGGGAAATACCCTTTTGAAAGACAGAATGAGGTTAGCAGTACAAGCTTCATAGTGGATTTAGAGAACATTTGCTAAAAAATAAATTTAAAAAAAAGTCTCAAGATAATACTAGTTTTATATTTCTTGCAGTACTAATCATGGGTTTGAAAGAAGGTAATTATTTTGTCTTGAATGTTTCTGTCATGATACTGTGATAGTCAAAATATGATAAAATTATGCTTTTTAATGGAAAAATGCTGAGGTGCATGTATAGAGATATAGCCAGCCAATATATAAGCTATTAAATTAATTGCATTTTTACAATTGTATTTACATATTTACAGAGTAATTTGTAATTTGGTTCTTCAAAGAAGTGAACGTACGTTCTAACTTATTTCCTCATGCCCAAAATAATAATGGTTTTAAAGAAATTAAAAACCTGGATCATTACCTTCCTTTTGTTTTCCCTCAGGGCAGACCACCTCCAGGCTTAAGACTTTTCCTGTCAAGGCAATTTTAAACTGACACTTTTGATGTAACTATATTTCCCTTCTTTTCTAATTGTCTGAAAGCTCCAGAATCAGAACTGTTCAGAAAATTGAGAGGAGGTAGCTCCATAGATAGATACTGTGCTTTCACTGAGTTTTGGAATAAATTCTGAATTATTTAAAGGACCCTGAGGGTGGGAGTTTGTGATAAAATTCAAACATCAAGTGCTTACAAACTGATAAAGTTGAACTTGAAAAGATAAATTTTGGAAGGGGAAGAGTTTAACATCTGAGGAATTTCACATTTTGCTGGTTATAAAATCCAGATGCTACTGTGCAGTAAATACCACAGGCATGGATATATGAGGAGTATGTTACATGTTTGCAGAACATATAAAGATTGTTCAGGATCACGTAAAATGCTTTTTAAAGGGCAGAATTATATGAATAGATTTCTATTCAAAGAATAGAAATTTCTGTCTCAGAAAAGTTAATTTTGTTTTTCTTACATGAGGAAAATGTAGCAATTATAGATTTTCATTTGCCAGGTCACATAGGTACCATTTAACCAACTCTGTAATTGCCAAAACAGGAAACTCATTAGGACAGAAATGAAGCAAACTGAAGGGCTGTTAGACAGACTAATAGTGGCTTTTTTGAAGACCTGTTAATTTCACAAGCTAAATTCACTGTCTTGTTGATTTGAGATAATTACTGGAGTGGGAGGAGAGGGAGGGAGGGTTGGCTGGGTCAAGGCATTTCATAATAAGCTTGACAACTCCTGCAGGAAGATTGTGTCTTTTACCTGCTGGTATCTCTTAGTGCTAATGTTTGACGTCCTGTGGTTATTAAAGATCTATAATAGCATTTTAATCCTGCTCCACAGTTCTTTTACAGTTGAATTTTCACAATTCTTTTTAGTAGGGGCCCCTGATGCTTTCTTGGAAGGCACAAGGCTAGGCATAACTCAGATAAGTCACAAGAAAATTCCTGCTATGATAAAATAAAGAAAAAAAATAACTCCAAAAGCAGATAGGGTCGTACTGTAGTGTTTAGTCTGTCATTTAATTTGAAATTTATGTACTTTCCTAGCCTTCCTTCCAACTTCCTTGATAACTTCCACACACCTTGGTAACTGCAGCTTCAGGCATGTCGTGTTATGTGCTGCCTGTTTGGTTGTGCAATCCTTTTGTGAGAGCTGAGAGCTGACTGGGCCATTTTGGGTGCATCAGCACTGGGAGTGCTTCACAGATGTGGCACTCCAGCAAGGACTGCTGGCAGCTGGGAAGCATAAAAATGGAGAATGCAGCTGTATGTACAGGCAGAATTTTACACAGGGTAGAAAAGTAATTGTTGCTGTCCAAATTATATTTGTATGTCTATAATACCAACTTATTCTATGCTAGAAATAATTAATATTTTGACAAAAAAGCCCCATTTTATATGTTTTAAGTGTTTATGTTATGCTAATATTTCATGTGTATAGGTCACAGACATTTTCAGGTTAGTAACAGTGCACTTGTGCCATATTGTTCCACCCTCGTGAGATTTCTTTCACATGCAGTGTGTGATGTCCCACACAGAAATGGCAAAATCCCATCTCTCTTTTTAATGCAAAATTTGTACTTTTACACTGAGGTATTTCAAAATATCCCCAGCCTGCATTCTGTCCTGGTGAAATCAGATGGTGTCCCCAACATTTTCATAAATGAGTATATTTCTGTTCATGCATACACCAATTTAGCTTACAGTAATAAATTAGCATCATAAAGTCAGCTATTTATAATGCAGTAGTATCTGGAAGTCAGTCAGTAATCGGTTTCTGCTAAATTTATTATGCTATAGCTCTTCTCTGGAAGCAGGAGCACTCCTACTCACTTGCTCTGTCTCTAAACAATGTACTGAGAGTTATGGAAGCTTTATGTGATGTCAAACTCAACCCTTTCTTTTGTATGTTGGTATAGACACTCGGTTTTTCCAGTGCACCTACTATATTTAATTAGAATATTGTCATCAGAAATTAAAAGTGTTTTCCCAGAGATAGCCCAGCAGCTGCCCTTTTAAACATAGATGCCACTGGTTCTGACAGGAAGTATGAGGAGCTAATAAACACCACCAGGAACCATTTGCAAGTTTTCTATCAATCTGTGTGTAAATACAAGTCATGTTAGGCCATGTTAGTCCATCAATTGCCAAAGTGAAGCCAAAGGAGGAAGAGCAGGTACACCAGGTTGGAGGATGAATTGCTATCATCAGAAAGAGCTTGTCTGTGCTCACTGCAGGACTGCAAAGAGGGATAGGATGAATTTCTTCCCCAAACATAAGCTCTGAAAAGAACTCTTTACAAAGTAATATCCAGTATTTCTCAGGCTTGTAGTGCCTTTAGTCCCTGAGCACATACTGCAAGAGGGACATCTTCCTTGGTACTGGCTTGTTGCCTTGGCAGAATCAGATGTCTATCAGTTTGCCTTGCAACTTAGACAAGCTTTTCAGTAAAATAAGAAGAAATTATTTAATCAGTAGTAGGCACAGTCATATTGACAATAATTTATAGAAATATTTCAAATATAACCCCAAAAGACCTCCTGATAATGCCAGGGATTTTTTTCCCAAAATGTTGTGCTGGTTTCTGTGGGGCAATTCTGTCATCCTACTCATAAGCTCAGCTGTAACTCTTCAGCAAACTGTGTTTTTTGAGGTTGTTGGCTGAACAGTTTGGCAGATGCAATTTTTCTGAAGGTTGCATATCTGCTTCTGAAAACTAATTTTCAGATCCTTACTGTACTCTTTTAACTTTCTTCCCTTCTTTATCCTACTTAGACAAACTCATGGAAAAGTATTGAGACCTAGAAATCCATCATGTCCTCTTGAAAGTATCACCCATATTTGGACACCATTTTTGGTAAATTTGTGGTCTTCATGGTATTCTGAACTTTTGATAGAAACCATTTAAAACTGACATGGATCTAGAACTTAAAAATTCCAAACATTGTACAGGGCATTAGTCCTGCTGTCTGTCTAAGGACACACTGTCCCCCCATGCAGAGTTTTGCTTCCAGTGAAGTCCTGCTGAGTCTTTTCGTGCTCCTTGTGGATTATTAGCAAGCGGCAGCACAACTCCCTGTGCCTGCACACAGAGCAGCGCTCGCACACTCACTGCTTCAGCAGCTTTCTGACTCAGCAAGAGCTCGTTCTCTGCTCTGCCACAGAGCAGCAGATTGAGTGCTCTGCGGTGTGGGTACTGAAAATCTACTGCTTTACAGTTTCCTTTAAACTACCTTGGTGTTGAAAAATACATCTTGCTTCACCAGCTTCTTTAAGTACATGTATTTTTCTAGCTTTGGTCTGCTCTCAACATATGTTGGGTTCTAGCTTCTCTGTGATTTCATCATTTAGGCTAAAGGACAGTTAAAACCTAAAAAAGTCCTGTAAAAATAATTACACTTTGGGCTACAATCTATGGCATTCAGTCCTGCAACCACAGCTAAGCAAAGGTTGGACCATACATGGCTGTGTCAGGTAAATGAAGGGAAAGTCAGTTTGTTGAATTGTTTTGTCAGGTGAATGGGAAAATCAATGCTGCTGCTGTCTGAGAAAGTACAGGAGTACCTGTAGCCTCATTGTGCTTCCCAACCCAGATTATTTTTCCAAATCAGTCATGCCATTCGTGGCACAACACAAGGACTATTGAAGTTTCCATACTGACTCTGCTCAGGGGAAAACATCCACCATCACTGGAGGAGAAGGCCCTGTATGAAAATTGTCAGTAATGAAAGCTCTTTGATCAAACACGTTGCACACTAATAAGAAAACTGAGACATGAAAGCAGCCATCTCTGAAATGTCAAAGAATTGGTAAGTAAATGCAGCTATTTCTGAGCCCAAATGGTCTAAAGGTTTATATAAAGGTGACAAATACTGGTTTTATGGAAAGAGTTCTGGCATTGTTTATCTTGGAGAAAACAATTTTCTGTTGCTGTTATTACTCTGCCTGTTGTACAAAGACTTGGTACCACTGTTCTTTGGGTCTTTGGAGCTAGGGACAGGTTTTGAACTTGCAGAAATTGCAAAATTAAGATGTGTCCTGTATACAATACTGGGCTAAATCTCCTGTAATTTACACTGATACAGGATTACTATTAAAATGATAAAGCAAATACATGGAAACACGAATTTCAGAATTTGCACTGTGCCAGTTTTATTGCTCCAAGTACACAGGATATTTTCTAGTGCACTAGGAAAAGTGCGTGAGAAAATAAATGGGCACAGATCCAGTCTATCAGAACTGAGGCTGGACACTTTAGATGTCTGCAGTGCCATTCATTATGGGTTGGCTTCTGTTAGGTGCAGGGAACAATCCATTAAATGATTGCAAAGAACAGTGAGCTTTTTTAAAAGACAGGCTGTAGTGTGCTCAGCTAAAAGCTGTGCTGGCTGTAGGAGTTTGCACTTATACCTCATTCGACCCACACAGATTGCTTCAAAATTTCAGCAAGAAGGTTGCTACCCCCGTTCCATTATCAGCTGGCATAATAAAAGCCCTGGCATATTGCTGCAACTGAAACCTACTGTAAAACTAGGAATTCCAGTATATTTTAAGTGACAGAAACCATGCTGGTTTTGAGCTAACATTGAGATTTCCTCTGCAGAGATTTTTCTGAATACTTTGTAAATGTTTATTTAAGTCCTTGAATATGCTTATAATAACCCTGTTTCCCTGGAGGAGCAGACTTTATATGTGTATGTAGAAATAGGGGGAGGACAGTGAGGAGTTCTCTGAGTTAGATAAAAGGTGCTTTAAGCCATGACCAGCTCTAGACCTGTACCTCTGTGTGTCATCACATGAAGTGCAGTCATCACAAATGCAGCACAGGTATGTTAAGGACACAGACTGAAGGCTGGCCCTCTGTGACTGCTCTGTCCCCAGTCAGTGTGGACCTGCTCCCTCTCAGCCCCATCTGGCACAAACAGCACAGGCTGTGCTCAGCTGCTGGTGGTCAAAGAGACTCTTCTGG
The DNA here is from genome assembly GCF_001522545.3 of Parus major. Classification (NCBI taxonomy): domain Eukaryota; kingdom Metazoa; phylum Chordata; class Aves; order Passeriformes; family Paridae; genus Parus; species Parus major. The sequence continues at coordinate 6,005,753 of NC_031779.1, forward strand.
CTTTCTGGGCTTTGAGGGGCAGGTGTGGTACTGATGACATGTCACAGCTCTCTGCTGATGATAATATCAAACCTGCCTCCTCTCACTCTCTCCAGTCCTTCATATGTCCTTTTTATCTTTCACTGTTTATTTTAAAAGGTGCATTACTTTGGCTTCTTGTCCTTGTTTCTAATCTCTTCACTGCAAGAAACTGTCAATTATGAACAGTGTAAAATGTAAAGTATCATTAAGCAATGTTACCACTTTGCTAACTGCAAACAGGAATGTGAATGTTAACCCTGACTGCAGAGAAAGATGCAGCAGATTATCTTCTATGGGTTATAAAAGTGCTTAGCAAAAAGAGAACTACAAGCAATGTCCTTATCGCTAACCTGGTTTCAACTTGGTCCAGTTTAAGATAGTTCCTGATGGTGTTACGATAACACCAATTAAGCTGTGTTGCAACCTGTAATTCCCAAATATTTTACACTGTTACCGTAACTCATCAAAAGAGAAAATCCCCCTAGCTGATCAGTAAAGACAGCATATACTGTTTGTATCCTTGTTCAGATCATAGTCAGAAGAACCAGGAGAACTTACTTTCCATGCCCCATGGAGGGATGGGAGAGCCTGCTTTGTCCTGCCACTGCCCTGCTGCCATCTGGGAAGGCCTCCTCCACTGCCCTGTGCACTGCAGGGCTGGCATGGACTTCCCACTGAAGCATCTTCTTTCTAGCACAATTTGGCACAACAATGTCAGATTTTCTGATGAAAAGTCAGAAAACTTCTGACTTTTAACACTTAAGTGTTAAGCTTACACAGGATTTCTGAATGTCAGGCCCGTAACATTTCTTCTGATCAAAATAGTCCGCTGATTAGGTTTCATGTGGCCAGAATTTGGAAGAAGGACAGTGAGCAGTAAATGTGCTGCACTAGCAAAAGCAATCTCAAACTGGAATTCTTTTATAGGAACAAAAATTATTATTGAAATATTTTGTAGCTGTATGTAATACACTGAGAGATAAGATAATACTGTCTTAGGGATGTTGTGCATATATCCTGCTCTGGGATGCAGTTGGGTTTTTTTAGCCTAAAACAAATTTAATATAAATATTTAATACTTGGCTTACTCTTACTCATCTACATTTCTACCATGAACCAGACTAATACATAAATGATAACTGTGAGGTTTGTTGGATTGAATGGGTTCTTGATCCCAAAATTTCAGACTCAGTAGAAAGATTTCTCTGCCTTATATAGGCACTGAGGCATTGGGTTATGCCTTTAATTGTTTAGCTGAGAGGAAAGCCTCTATACATATTATTGTCATGCACACATTTTCCAGAGTAGCATTATATTATGTCGCAATTGTGAAATTCCTGCTGGGTTTTGGATTTGTTGGGGGTTTTCAAAGGTACAAATAAATAAGTAGCTCAAATTATTTTGAAGTTTAAACTGTTATTCCTTGTGGACAAGTCACTGCAGGTCTGAAAACCCACTTGTGATATCTTTACATGGATGCTAAGTTTCAGACTACTTCAGAATACTTTCATTTTCTGTGAATTAATTGCAGCTTTTAATGTGTTTATTGGGGCATGAGAGACTGCTGTTTATTCTCTCTCTATGCCATCATCTGCAAATTGCTTAATAGCATAAATCAATATTACATAAATGCTAAGGTTTTCTCTCAAGCAGCAGGACCAATGTAACAACAAAAAGATAATAGTGAAAGGCTTTTATTTGTGGTTGTAGTGTTGTTGAGATCCCGCTGGATTACCAGGTCAGATTTGTTGTAATGTGGAGATTCTGTTCACGGCCTTTTAAGATTTACTGACTTTTTAAGATGAGGTTAGGCTAAGAAATCAGTATTCTTGAAGTAAAATACACCCTGATACACAGAGGATTAAAACTGGGTGGCTGATATTGTTACTGTCTACAGCCATGAGACCCAGTGGACTGTGATGGACTTTGCCTCCCGGAAGGCAATGGCATCGGGTCTGCTCATGAGTAAGCTCCTTAACCCCAGCAGCTCTCAGTCTGCCTCTGAGCCACCCAGATGGCCAAGAGCAGGAGCACACAGTGCTCTGATTTTAATCCCACTCACAGAGACTTCTGAGACGGAGTGTGTGTGATGGTGGCTCCATGGGCAGTGCCAGGAGCCTGCCTGCTGTGTGTTAAGATGAACCTGTTGGACTTGTTGAGGTCGGACAGTAGATGTGACACAGACTGTCCTGCTCCTCAGCACTGGAGAAGGGTGGGACACACTGGCAGAGTGAGCAGCACCAGCACGCTGCTTGAGCATTTGACATTGTGACCACAGGACAGCTGAGGTCAGTAACAACTACAGCCTTGTGTGACTCGTGTGGTGCCCTGGCCCAAACTGGTCTTCTTCAGCTGTTCCTTACTTAGGGAATCATGAAGAGAATGAAGTCTCAGGTTCAGCAGCCCTTGATCTTTTACTTCTGGTGCATGCTCAGCAGGGTGTAAAGAAAGGTGTTTCAGCTCTTGGGCAGGACAACTCATTTCTCCAAGAAACTACACTGACACATCTTTTTGCATCTGAGGGATATTCTGCTGATTAGATTTTTTTCAATAGTAGCAAACAAACAAACTTTGCAGCTGGAAAAACCAACAATTTGTTCAGCTGGTATGGATTTGTTTTTACTCTCTTCTGTGTTAAACTTCCAAAAATAAATTAACACTGGCATGAAGGCCAGTCCAAAATTTACATGGTATTTCAGTCCTTCTCAATTAACTTTGATTGCTTATATAAGACTGAAGTGATATATGTTTGGTGTGGGACTGGCTGGCAGGAGGATATGAATTTATATTTAATTTTCAAAGAACTCTGTCATCCCAGATTGATATAACCAAAGACATCTTTCTTCCTTTTATGGCTATTCATGTTTTCTACCACTTGAGTTTTTTCCATGTTAGCAAAATGAAAAAGAATCAAAAGTCTCTTGATCTAAATCTTTTATTTGTACTGGACTGAAAAGATATTGAGTTGCTTATATGACAATCAGTACCTGACAGATGTAACATCTCTTTCTAATGCCCTTTATGCAATGTTTCTTAATGTAAAAAATAGTAAAACAAAGGAAAGAAAATCTGGGGCTTTGGTTTACCTTCTTGTCTTGTTAAAGAAGGTGAAGAATTGAATTGTCACAGGTGAACTGAGACTACATCCTGCAGCTAGAGAATGTAAAGAGAATTTAAAGAAATCTTTAAAAAAAGTCTTACATAGTATTATCAATTCCTATATAAAATAATTTAATATTTTAAATACTTTTTAAATAATTTATCTGTATTTAAAACTAAGTTTTTAAAATTTCATGTTTGGAATCTTTTTGGCATTAACACTTAAATAAATTTTTTAAATATTAAAAATTTTCTAAATATTCAGTACATTTCAATATAAAAACAGAAAAGTAATATACATTGTTCACACATAATATTGTACATGACACCTGAGCTCTAGAGTGAGCTTTTGAATTTGTCAGGCAAGTCATAGCTTAGTTGTGGTGAACCACTTCTTATTCTCTATCTGGACTCTTTATGATTATAACAGATCTTTACCATCAATATGTAGACTTTAATATTATATACACATACTGTATACAGTATTTAATTTCCATCTCTATGTCCAGAATTGTAAATAAATATTTTTTCACAGCATTTAGATCAAAATATTGTTTAGCGCATACACAAATATATTTAAGACACACACAAGTTGACAAGAACCATACTGATTTTGCTCAGCTCAGTTACAGGAAAAATTAACTTATAGGTGCTAAACAACATAACAGAGGAGCCACTCATATTTAAAATGTATAACAAACTTATTACCAAATGTTTACAGGTTGTGTCAACAGTAGGAAAATGAGGGTTCCCTTGTCCCCTTGGTGCATTTTCATTGACCCTGCCAACGATAAAGGCAGTTGTGGGCAGAATGCTGGTGTCTCACAGCCCCTTCGTCAGCACCCACAGCTCTCTGACAGTTTTACCAGCTCACTGGGACAGACTCTGGCAGGACTTCACGTAAGGCCAAACTCTCCAGTTTTTAAGGGTAGGCATGTCTGTCACTGAAAATGAAGTTTACTGTCAAATTGTAACTTGCTTTCTCTATCCTCCTGTATTTAGAAAGATGATTTCCACAGATACCATAAATGGATTTGGGTGGAAAAAGCGGGACTCTCATGCTTCCTATACCACATGCATCATGTACTGTGAGAGCAATAGCTGTGTCCCATTGTGCAAGGGGGTCCTCAAAAATCTCTGTTTTTCTTTGAAAAGCTGTTCTCCAAAAGGATCCCAAAACTTTACAAAGAATAAATGGAGCACCCTACATAGCTGTTTAGAGATACTTGCAGAAGGAAAATACACCAATGCAAATCAACATTCTCATCAGGAAGCCTAGCCTAGAAAGATTACCCAGAAGAGGAGCACATGCCACGTGATATGTGCAGTTATTCACAAATGAACAAACCTCAAATTTCAGAGTTTGCACTCATAGTTTCCCATTCATATGCAATCTATAACTAGAAACTATCTGCAGGAATTGTTCTATGGCTTATTCTAAATAGTTGTTCCTGAAAACATAACTTATTGACAAGTAATTCTGACACATAGTTTCAGGATGAACTTACAAGGTTTTGAATGTTTCACTTGCATTAAAGTGTGAAATTTGGAATGCGCCCTTAGGAAAAGGAGAATTCACAAAATGAGAAATATCCTGCCTGCCTTTCACTCCTCCTGCCCTATCTCAGGCACAAAGGTGCTTGTACAAGGTGTTCAATCAGGTGAAGAGTGGTATCTGGGGTGACTGGGCTTGCTTTCCATGAAATTTGATTTTTGTGCTCTCAAGAGAGCAGACATTGAGAAGGAAATTGCTACCTAGGGAGGATAAGCATTACAGCCACTTCATTTTAACCAATCTTAAGAGAGAAACTGAGGCCTTGAGTTTATTTCACAGTAAAAATATGGTACAACAACAGGCCTCTGTGTCTTTGAAGACCTCAGCCAAACAATCTGGATTCTGTAGGATAAAGGAAGCAACCAATGCTGAACTAATCCTCTCCCACGTCTTTTACCACTTATAGCACAAGTTAGGACTACTTGTGTGCCAGTGAGGGACTAATTCTCAGCTCTTTTGTACACACAAAGTTTCAGGTCCTGGTATTCTCAGCTCAGCCTTTTTCATTAAGACATCAAAGTGACATCAAAACTAAGCATATATTGACAAGAGAATTTCAGAACCAAAAATAACTTAAAGTGTTGAACTACTAGTTTTGCCTTTGCAAAAGTCTATCTAGACTTAGGGAAATTTGTTTTTAAGTTTTTACCTTTCCTTGGATGCATCTGCAGTGTGTATATATAAATATAAATTTATACAGTTAATAGTTTATATCAGAAGCAAGAAGCTTTATTATTCATTAGTACTCATCTGATGATAGACTGAGCAGAAAAGGTGCAGTTTTCTTGTAAAGACAATGTTACGGTGACTCAACAGAAGGAGTTCTATTAAAGGCTAAGCATACAATAGATCAAACATTTAATTTTTAAATTAAAACCTTGATCTTGGGATTTAAAGGCTTTTTTTTTTATTGCTTTAGAGTCTTCATTTATTCTTAAGCCTGTACAAGACATAGAGTTAATTTTTCCATACTGGAATCCAGTTAACGGTAAAGAGAAAAGTGTGGGGGTTAGGATTTTTTAAACAAGTGATGGTGAAGGCATCTTAAATCAATAATTTTTCTTTTTGATAGTTAAAATGGTTATTAGTTGAAAGAATGCCTTTCTGGGGAGAAAGAAGAAGCAGTAAACACTGCAACAATTACTGTGAAGCCTGTTTTCGAATTCAAACCAAATTTCTAGGTCAAACTCAGAAATATGTAGAAGGACAAGTATGTGGTGTGTCCTCTGAACTTTCAGGTTTCTGATGTGTCAGACAAATTCAAAATCCTGAAAGTCATATATTTTGTATGCAAAGTACATGGAGGGAGTTACAGGGTGTGAGTGAGGAGCTGAAGAGCTATGTAAGACATTTCTCCCTTTTCTCTGTTTGAGCAGCCATTTGGATGTAATCCTCTCCTAAATGTGTTTATGATCACTGATTCAAATAGATGAGATGGACCGTGCTATCCTCTATAACAAAACCTGGAAGAAGTGCCATTTCTGGCATTGCATACCTCTTATTTTGGAACAGCCAAACATGTGTAAGAGGTGGTGGTGCAATACCCTGTCGTTCTGAAGGGACTTGCCATTTTCCACAAAAGAGTGCTCAGAGGAGCTACACAGACACAGCCCAGAGAGAAACTCTTGGCTTCCCTTCTGAAATGCCATTCTTCCAAAAGGAACTCAGGACCAGAGAGGGGGCGGACAAAAGAAAGCGGACAATGAGAAGCATTATACTCATTAAAAACAAGCAATCAAAAGACCCCACATTCTTATTTGCTACATACCAATCAGAGAAGCAGGTTCTAGTTAGGAGTTAGGCAAAATCTTTAGACACAGCCTCTACAAAGTTTGGTGCTGACATTAAAATACCAATTGTACAAATGATTGTGAATACTGAAAAGGCCATCAAGCAGAGCCGATCCACTACAGAGGCTGCAAATTTCCATTCATTGCAAATGGCTTCCTCTTCATCCTGGTCTCTGAATCGATTTGCAATGTACCTGACCTCTTCCAAAATCTTAGCCAAATCTGGGTCACCTTCAGAGGGGTGGCCACTGTGCAGCAGGTTTTCTTCATCTGTTGGTGAGCAGGTCATCCTCCCACAGATGACACCAGAATCAGTGGTGGGTGTGCAGTGCACCCCTTCCAGCCCCCTGAACCCGATGTACAGCATATTCCCATTACTGGATTGCTGTCCACTCACAGTGTTCATCTCCACACTGGACAGGCTACAGCGACGCTGTTTATGTTGACAGGCAGGACGTACTTTATCTTCCCCTGGTCTTTTCATCCTCAGAAACCAAGCACACCAGTTCAGAAGGATGATTCTCGTCTGAAAGAAAATTTTTGAGAATAAGCATCTCTTCACACAGCCGCTGTCTCTGGTGCCGCAGGTATTCAGGCAGCTGGGGTGACTGGCCCATGGTCTCTGCTTAGCCTGCACCAGCTTCTAGAAAATGGTGCTGGAGTTTTCCAGCTGATTAATTTACCAATCACTCTAGCAGTGATATTGATTGCCTCAGACTGACTATCAGTACTGGGACTCCTCTCTCCTCTGGTGGGAGTGTCCATAGTGTTAATTCTTCCTGATACTTGAACAGTGACATGGCAGCCTTTTCCACCTTTACTAGAAACCATGGGTTAGACAAAACCAAACCAAACTCTTACTGAAGAAGAATTACTTTTTAATAGTCTTAATAACTCTGCTTTGGATGGTAGTCAGTAAAGTTGCAATTCTTTTTCTCTTATTTGTGCTCTAATATTAAATTCACACCCATTACTGTTTGGGTGGGGCTGCTGAAAGAGATTCTGGACTGGACCACCGAGCTTTAAAATGTTATGGCTCTGTTCTCATATTGTGTTCACAACAGTTGTAGATTTCAGAAAAGAGATCTGGATATAACATGAAGAAAATATGGAAAAATTACTTTGATTTTAAAAAAAAAAATTGCCAATTTAATCTCTATGTATCAATTTACTGTTTTCCACATGGACTTAATCCAGCCTTACAGAAAGTGCAGGAAAGCCAGACACTGTTCCACTTCAAATGAAAGCTTCTGTAATCTATTTAAATCAGATTTTAGGAGCTCATGCCAGCATTTCTTTTTCAGAGTTCTAGTGAAATATTATTGTATCATATAATATGCAAACCTTTTCCTATAATTAATATTAGATTTGGTCCATTTATTCTGACTGTGGATTGTTACTCACAGTAGATGTTATATCTATGCAGATATCCCAGCCAGAGACAGATCTTGCCCTATTACTTTCTTTATGCTATCAAGCTTCACCAAGTAAGATAATATTTTGTTAATTGAGGGCCTGATCCAAAATCCACCAGTATCCAAATAACATTTGTTGGACTTCAGCTTCTCAACACTACAGCTCCTCAACGTCTAGTACTCTGTTTTCTGAGGATGTTTGGCTCAGGAGTAAACATTGTCCCCTTTAGGTCATCAAACACACGTCTAAAGAGATCTACCTTTTATTCTCTTCTCTGAAATTTACTTTATAGTCACCACCCCAGAACAAGCCAGGAAATATCTCATTATCTCTTGTCCTCAGGGTACTGCTGTATGCACATTATTTCCAGATAGTAAGGATTATAATAACTCATTGTTCCAGAGAGAAAGAAGAAGCAAGGGCTTTCCATCTTCAGAAAGGCCTAATGCTGCCCTGGGCTGGGTGAAGTCAAAGGAGAGGACATTTAGCTGATGACAGTACAGTGTAGTAATCTAATATCAGCACAATGTTCTCTGTAAAACCCACCCCTCATAGAAAGACATTATTTAAAAAGTCTTAAGTGCTTAGAAAAAATGCTTTAATTCCTTGGACTTTACAGATGTTCTTGAACAGTGAAGTAAAGATCAGGATTTTCAGAGAATTCCACTTTAAGGGCCATCTTTAACAGATGCTTTTTAGGCTATAGATGTTTCTGTTTGGGCAGCAGCTAAGTATGTAGCAGCTGCACAGCTGCACCTCAAGAGTAATGTATTTCATGCATTTATCATCTCCATCAGCACCTTACTCTATTCTTCTACCTGGTTCACTTCTAACATCTAATGCTAATTTGAAAATCACCTTCATTTTTTTATGTATGTTTTAACAAAATCCTGAATTGCATGTAGCTGTTTTGAAGGAGATGAGGAATTAGTGGAGGTATATTCATTCTCTTCTGCACACAAACATTTTCTAAGAAACCAACCACATGGAACATATCTGGACACCTCATTTCTGGTGAAACTGCTTTTCCAAACAAAATGTCTGGGGAGGATTTGTATGTTTTTAACAGTAGAAGGTAATCATGGACGACTAGCTACTCTATGAGCTGGACATTTATGCAATGGATAGTGAAGGAAAATCAAACCTTACCCATTTAGGCATTTTTCCTCCATCTGGATCATGATGGTGGTATTGTAGAACAATAACAGTGACAACCACAGAAAGACCAACAATAATCATAGTGCTGGCAAAATACTGAGCTGCAAAATAAGGAAATAATTACAGGAACATTCTTTGACTGATACAGCTTTAATAAGGGATGTTTATATATGCATTCATAGCATTTAGTTCTTTTTCCAGGGTAGTGCTGCTCTAGATACTTCTGAAAGATTTCTCAACAGCAGAAAGATCAGATATTATATTGAGGGCATAGCCAGCATTTAGCTGGTTTTTTTTTGTGGAACTGAGCACCTGCCTTTTCTAAGAAACCTTGACAGGGTGCCTTCTAATTTTCTTTCAGCATTATTATATAAACTGACTAGTACTTGTCTTGAAAAGTTCCTCTTTGTTTGAACAACTACAGTGAGAAGATTTAATTATATTTAGCTCATGCATTCCAATTTCCTAATTAGAATTAGGAATACAGAACACAATCTGGCCAATTGTGTCAAAACTACAACAAATTCTTCCATGGAAAATTGATTCTCTTCTGTTTCCTGTTTTCCCCAAATACATATATATTCTCTATTTCATTCAGAGCAGAGAGCACCCATTAGAGCCTCTCATCAATTGGCAATATTTTTCTAACTCAATTGCAGTCATCCATTTTACATCTGGTGATTTTCCTTAATGCTGGCCTTTGTGCAAAGTCATTGCACCTTGTTTGCTGAAAAAATCCAAGTGACTAAAAGCTTACCAATTAAGGGCACAGAGTCAGAGGTTGCTGGCATAATTTCAGCCACAAGCAGCATGAAGACAGTGAGAGACAATAAAACCGTTATACCTAAAAGATAAACATAAAGTATGAAATCATACCAGTAGCTTACAATTACAACAAGGAGAGAAACAAAATGAATCTGAAGGAGTGCTCTGTGCAAGATGCAATCCCACTGTAACCCTGCTCCAGCCCCTTAGTGGTACTCCTGTTCTTCCTTGTGCTGCCTCAAGTTCAGGGTAGCAGTGCTGCCAAACTGGCACCAGTGCTTGCACAGACATAGGTACTTTTACATCCCTGTAATGGTTCAACTTTTCTCATCATTTGCTAATTAGCTGAGCCAAATCAAAGCAATTCTTGTGCTGTATTAGCTTTAGAAACATGGTGTGAATCTGAGTATTTGAGCATGTGACACTTGATTAATTGTCATGGAAGCTACAGGTGGTGTGATACATAAATTTCCTCAAAAGCAGATTTGCTGTCTTGGACAGAATTTGGCATCCTTTGATATTGGTGTTGGGTTCTGCAGGGGATTATGCCCAAGCAGTCTTGACTGTTGATTTGGAGTTTGACTTCTGTTGCTCAGTGATGAGTTCCCATCTTTCCGGAAGAAGATTTAACTCTTTTCTCAGAACTAGACTTAAACAGTAAAGAGTCATTGTCAGATGGGAAAGGATTAAGGAACAAATAATTCATCTTAAAATATGGTGAAAGACAACAATTGCAGAGGCTATTAATAATAAATTTAACCATATTCTGGAGAAATGTCAAGTTTTCTAACTTTTAACAGCAATGTTTACTTAGCAGAAGTCAGTTCATTTGAATTTTGTATGGGACAAAAGATTTCTTTATATAAACTCCATCTTAAAGATTAAGTACTCAAAATCAGATTTGTTTCACAAATCATTGCTTAAGTTCACTATAAAAAGTAAAATAAGAGCATTTAGACTCAATCTTTCTGAGAAGGCACCACAAGTTCTTAATACAAGTCAATGTTAAAAGGAAGTATTAAGAAGAATTCACTGTTAAAGTATTCAAATGTGTATTTGTAAACTTAAGTTTTACCTAATGAATGTAAGATTCAGCAAATAACTGTCAAAAAATGAAAGCCTACTTCTTAAGGAAGGTACTCAGGAATTTTTTATGCCTCTGCTGGTTCAGCATCAAACACTAAAAGTAGTTTGTGAGCCAGAACAGGACACACAAACTCTTCCTCCTGCCTAAAACTGTTTAAAAAGAAACTTTAAAATGACATCTTCTTTTGGTTTAGTCATTTGCAATATCCTATTAATACTCTACCTAGTGAGATTTTTTCTCCCGAGTCAGCTGGAAGCAGGAAAACCAACAAAGCGAGTGCCGATATCAGGACACAAGGAATAAGGAGATTGAGTCCATAATAAAGTGTCCTACGTCTCATGGTAACTGTAAAGGTCACATCTGGATAGGGTTCTTTACAACATTCATAAAAGCTCTCAGTTCTCTTCCCAGGAACTCCTGAGAAGGAAAAAAGAGGAAGAAAACCAGAAATGAATGTGAACAAACTGTATATTATATAGTGTTTCTTTTTTAAAAGGATAAATGTAGTTTTCCAAGTTTTACTACAGGTAAAACTACTTAAGCTTAATTCCCACTTTTCTCAGATAATAAAGGAAAATCAGATAAAAGATACTTACAGAACTCAAGCAGCAAATTTGTCTTTTCTTTTTTAATATTGATTTGCATCTGAGATCTGTTTTCAAGAATTTCAAATGCCACTGGCTAGGTCATTTATTAATTTAATTTCTGTCTTCATTTCCTAATTGTTACTCCATCCATTTCAGCAGTGGAAACAAGGCTGCAAGTTCACAGTGTAAATAAGGAATTGAGAGCTTACCTACTAAATCCCATTCTCCATTTGAAATATAGCCAGATATATCTGCTTCTTGCATTTGTAAGTCCAAGGACCAGCCTCCATAAGTCCAGGATCCAAACTTCAGATTACATTTCTGAACATCAAATGGAAACCAGCGCACATCTATGTAGCATGAGCTCTTAAATATGCCTAGGTTGAGATTTTAAAGAAGAATATGTAATTTAAATGCTCATTCCACATAATTTAATGTACATTTTGTAACCAGAACTTATTCTACATTGTGGCTTCAGTTTTTCATTTATAAAGCATATTTCATCTCAGTCCTGTCTCGACATATAAAGAGCAAAAGTCAGTCATAGAGAAGGGAAAGAACTGTACCATTAATGTATTGATGTTATTAACTATTTTTAAAGATACTCTTCCATTTTGGCACATAATGGAAGAATATTCAAAGAACTCAGATTTCTACATACAGTATTTCAGGAAGAACGGAAGTGGAATATGTAATCTGTTTCTATTTCTTTTACATACTTTTATTGACTAAAGTAAGAAATCCTGAAGCGTAAGAAATCCTGAAATATTTATTTGCTGTTTTATTAGATTTATATGATCTTGATTTATTCAGGAAAGCTAGCTTCTTCTTTTTTCACTTGTTGAGTCAGACCCTGTCCTTCAGCAGCTTTCAGAACTGAATTGAAAAACCCCCACCAAATGGAACATCTTATGAGAGCATCCTAAATCATGAAGCAAAGCTCTGAAACCCTCTGGACATCTTAGGCAGAGAACCTAATTTGTCTGGAAAGCATTGGCTCTATTGATGTAGTTTTCAAAATTCGGATGCTAGGAAGAGTTAATTCTAATAATTATACTAATTAAGTTGGGGAAGAGAAACAGTGCTCCACTGTTATACATCCAGACATCAATTGTTTTGATGAAGCATTTATTGAATCATTTCAAATAGAAATGCATCCAGGATGTTACTAAGCATCTTACTGTAAAATTAACATATTAATAAAAGAAACACTAAAATAATGAAATAAAAATTTATTAAGGCATTACTATGACTTTAATAAACAACATCTTTTTATAGTAAGGACTTCTGAACTTCTGAAATTGTGCATTATGACAGAAGAATTTCCATAATTGTAATAAAACATGTATCTTATATGATGGTTTTCATGCAAAGGTGTTAACCATTTAACTATAATGCATCCAGGCTTACATCTATCAAATGATGCTAGCTAAACAAATAAAAGGTAAAAGAATTTCTGGCAAATTTGAAACCATACCATATACAATTAATCTGTCAAAACTTATGACATGCAAACAGCCTACCTGGTGGCAGGTATTGGCAATGTCCTGAAGAATTGACTAAAACATTAGTGTGAAAAGTAGCATCAAATCTTTCATCAGCACTAGAACAGGGGAAAAACAAAATGGGTTATTTGCTCTTTGAGTGGCTGAAGAATGTCTGAGACAAATCTGTTCTCACACAAGGACTATGTCACCTCAAACACTTGACAGCTTTTTTTCCTGCTATCAGTTTTCTGTGGCCTCATAGTAACTGGCCTGATAGTTCTGGGTTTGCCTCTGATTAAGAACTGTAAGTGAAGGTCAGCCACCTCATACTTGCTGCTCATCTGCCCACTAGATTCATTATAGTGCCTTGGCTCTATTGATTTCCTTTTGGAAAGTAAGCACTTTATAAAAACTTCTCAAAGAGCTGTACAGGGAAATCTCTTCTCTTGCTGTCTACATTAACAGCAGCTAATGAGTACTGAGGAGATGGATACTCCAATGTCTGTGTCTTCCTACCTCTTTGCCTGGGTGAACATTATTACTACATGTCATACATGAGACCCTTTAATGCAGCTCTGGCCTTCATTATCTACCTCAGAACCCACAAACTGAGTTCAGACAAGAAAAAAAAGCAGCCCTATTTCAGGTGTTACTGTAGTGGTGTGCCCAGCACTGCCCTGGTGTGCTGTCCTTGCAAGTCTCTAGAAGAATCATAATGTCATTTGGAGTGCTCCAAATTATGAATTGGCATCTACTGCCAAGGAATATCTCAGTTCTGTCTGGCACTATGTCCCAGGAATTTACCAGGCATCAACATTTTAAGTACCTCTGTATGGGAAACACAATGAGACACAAGCTACTGTGTTTGTTGTGCTGTTGTAGCCTCCAACCTGTCACCTTGTGGGGCGAGTTGGAATGTGAGGCAAATGCAGAGCCAGCTGTACTGGGCAGGGCAGAGGTGTCACACAAGCCTCAGGGTCCAGATGCTTGCAGCAATCTGGACTTTCAAAATCTGTGTGCCTCCAGATTAATTTAAACATTACAATTCTCTAATGTCTCTTTGCCTGTTAGTGGTCTAGTATCTCATAATTTTCTAATCACCTTTTAAAACATATCAAAAAACCAGTAAAAATCTGAGATGGTCATTGTCACATGGGGGTTGAGACCTGTTTTGCAGTTTGGCTGGGTTGAGTGTGGTGGAATAAATCAGGACAGGTACAATGGAGTGCCCAAAGATAGATTCTAATGTTCACTTGGACCACATGGTCCAAGGGGCTGCATCCAAAGACCTGGGGGCGTAGTGAACAACACAGAGGGGTACCCGAGGGCAGCTCCAATCGTGAATACAGACCAGGGACGTGACCTACTATGGAATGATCCCTGTAGCATCCTAATCTCCATCCCTTCAGCATCCTCCCTCCCAGGGTCTCAGGTTTATTCCCCCCATGTCAGGAACCCGGTCCAAGCTATAATCTATCCCAGCTGATTTGGTTCCCACAGGTCATAAAGTGAAATATTAATAACTCTAGCAAAAAATCAAGTATTTGAAGGTATTTCTTAAGAGGAAAACCCTTATTGAGATATCCTTTTATTGAAAAGAGGAATTTAATATTTGATCTATTCTGATGCAAATTTTGTGTCTCAGAAGCTTAAATAAAGCAACTTATTTTAGACATTTCTAATTAGAATTTTTCCATTTTCATTTTACTTTCCCCTTATATATTTGAAGAACTTAGATTTTAAAAAATATCTGGGCTGGTTTGTGAAATTTGCAGACAAGAAACAGCTAAATCCAAATAATTACTTGCCCAATTACTTGCATTTTTTTCCTGTGATGAGCAGAAGTTTCACAAGTATTGAAAATACTTGCAAGTTCAATACTTGAACTTTGAAGAGAAGCAGACAAGTCTCAGTATTGTGTATGTGTGATGCCTGATCCTAGCACACGGAGAGGAAAAGGCAGCTCAGTCCACAGCTCATGGCTGGATTCTCCTGGTTTGGCTTACAGCTCCTCTTCCAGCTGCAGCTCTAATTCTTCTCCCTCCACATCTTGGCTGCCTCTTTTTGTAATGTTTGTAAGAAACTGATGCAAAAATTTCTACTGATTGCACTGCCAAATTCGGTAGAGGATTTGGAGAGAGAGGCAGCAAGATCACACACACATTCACACAGGTGTGCATGCACACAGGTGCGTGGGTCTCATTTCCTTAGAAAACCAGACCTAAGGTCCTTCACCAAGGTTCTGTATTAGACAAATAATTGCTTTGACTCAAAATTAATAAGGGTTAGATGATGGAATTCAAATAAGTAGTCAAATTTAGGATGTAAAATTATCCATGCCACACAAATCACTTGTTAAGTGGAAGTTAATGACTCCTGGGCTAAGTTCTGTTCTCTTCCTCAGGAGTGGAGGGCAGTTAAACACCAGGGAGCTGATTCTAAGACCTTGCTGCTGTTTCTGGTAATTTGCAAAAATAGAATTTTCACAAGAACACAAATTATCAAGGAACCTTGATTTCATTGCCATATGACTTTGCCTTTCATAGGCACATTCTTAAAAGAAAATCCAGTGGTAGTGAGGTTCAAATATTAAATTCTTTTCTTCTGAAAAAGGAGTCTGTTTTTCTATGCTGTGCTTCTAATCATTTTTTGAAATGCACTCTTTCTATTGGGAATGCATTAAAGTAGTTGAAGAGACTGGACTGAAATGTAATGTAATGATAGAAAACCATTTCTGCTACATTTCCTCTTCAGGGTATAACCACTTGAAAGCAGATATTGATTACAGGACACTGAGATGACAAAGCTGTACCTAGCAGATAGAATCCCAATGTCCCCTAACCTCGTGTTTATAAAACTGGAAAAATGAGACGTACTTTCCAGAGCTTTTGTTATTCCATGAAGTACTGAACACTATGTGGCCATTTGGAAAATAATTCCACCAGAAATGAGCACTTTTAATAAGCATAGTTAAAAGTGGAAGACAGTCCACGTGACATTAACACAGTCAATCCTGGAATTGGTATAAAAGCCTAGATTTTCTTTCCTCAGAAAAACTACAGATGAACTGGCCCTGCTCTCCCCATAATAGATTGGATGTAAAATTTAATACAGCTGCCACAAGTTCTCTGTACTAGGCTGCAGCAAGATGTGTAAGAACCCAAGACATAGTGAAACATGCATTCATTAAAATGGAAAGTGAATTTATAGTTCATTAATTTCTCTGTAACTGCAGACGCATGTCCCTAGTGAAGCATAGAAATTGAAAGCATCTATCTCAAAATGGCATGTCACTAGAAGGGAACATCATAATATTCCCAATGTAATTTCATACAGGAATAAGAATTTATTTAAAATAGCTTTGCTCTCTGACTAAACTCTGCATAAGATTTTTGGATTAAATATGTGTTTGTAGTAGAGAAACTGTAGAATAATTATTTCATGACTGAGTCATAGTTAACAAGCTGAAGATTTGAAAACCTGTATTAACAGAAAAATTGTGGTTTCAGTTTTCCAGGTTATTGTGACCCTTCTCATTCTATAAACCACTCCAGCTACAGTTAGCATGCATATATTAATATCACTAATTTCAAAAATATTACCCTTTCATTTTGGATATACTTAAATACTGAAGCCTAAATCACCAGGCACATTGCAAATCTCTCTCAGGTGTGTGATATATATGAGAAAGAATATTGTCATAACTAAATTTTTTTGGAAATCACTAAATTTCTATTGTAGAGTACCAATTTTATGGTATACACAGCGTTTCATTCATCAGGACAATGGAAATGAAGGTGTCATTTGTCAGATTCTTCCAAGAAAATGGTAATTTATGGAATCAAGGTAGCTAGGGATAACTGCTCAAGAAAACGAATTTGCATTGAAAATTACATTAAGATTAATGTTTCAAAAATACCTGTCTCAGTGTCTCAGACATCAGGCTGCTCCATTTAGTTTGAAGGAGTTTTTTAGGAGTTTTTTTGTTGGTTTGTGGAAAACTTGCCATGTTTAAACCAGAAGTGAGTAGTAACATTGCCAGGCAGGTACCGTGAGGATGGTGAACTGCACTGGAGCTCCCCTCAGGTCACTCGGTGTCAGCTGCACCTCTGGGACAATGCAGGAGCACCCCAGTGCCTGGCAAATGCTGCCACTGGTGCTGCTATCCCATTATTGCAATGCAACAGCACCTGGGACTGCAACATTCAACATAAAGGTGCTCACCAAAAGGCACTGGAGCAAAACTGCAGCTGACATTGGGAACAGCTATTCTCTAGGTATATTCTATTCTAGGTGTATTCTATTCTCTCTTGTTGCAGCAAAAAGCAGCTGCTGAAGTGGGAAGGGGGATCAGGCTGATAAGCACAGCGAGGTGTGCTCTTATGAGCTATATAGCAGAGAAACAAAGGAAAGAACACCATCAGGAAGACAAAGGGCTCACATCACCTGCACATGCAGCAAAACAATGTACCCTGGCTACCACAGAAGGGCCAGTGCTCCATGGACAGAGCAGATGTAAGTTCTTCCCAGTACCTGGGCAACAGCACACAAGCCCATAACAACTGCAGCAAAAGGCAATTTGTTATAGAACAGGCAGCTCTCAGTGTTTTATAGTTTGAACTAAATAAATTCCACAATGGAAACTACCATGTAACAGTACAGCCAAAGAATCTCTCAATGTCAGCCAAAGGTTCTGCAGTGGATTGATGGCAATCTGTCTGTCCCTGAAATAGGCCCAACTCAGAACACTTTGACGAGGAGAGCAGCAAATATCCCAGCTATTTTTGTAGCAGGAGGAAAGAGTAACACCAAAACTAGACATGGAAAAATGCAAAGATCCTTCATGGCAATTGCCTCTCCTGTCTGTAGTGAAACCCAAACTAAACCCTGACAAGCAGGCAAACATCAGATTTGAATTCACCAGTAACCATTTAGACCAAAAAAATCAGAGAAAATTATACTATCCATCCATTAAACACAATCTCCTAAAAGCTACTCAGTTAGAATGGTAGTAGGGACTATATTGTTATTCACAAAGTATTTGAAAATATGTCCTTCTGTTCTGTGAACAGGAGACTGGTGATTTTCCAGTATTCCAAACACCTAGAAAGTTTTGGAAAATTATTTTAAAATCTAGGCATTTTGATGAGATGATTATGTCATTTACCTTGCCTTATCTTTGTGTTTAGACAGGGTGCTAGAAAACTTCATGTAGATACCCTTTCCCAAGAAAGGTTGGAGCAGTTGAGCTTTCAGGAGATATTTTGCAGGTCTATAATTCTACAATCTTCCCTCCATCCCCACACACACAAAGAAAACTGTGTCTACCTGTTATAGAGAAGAATATCAGGCTTCCAAATCAGTCCATCAGGAAAGCGGACATTCTTCACTCCCGGGTATTCAGACACATTCCACTGTAGGTAATGATCTGTCCAGTACTAAGCCATACACACAAAAAGCAAGTTAGGTCATCTCATCCACTGGGTTACTGTAGTTCTCTAGGGACTGGGTGAAACAATAGGTGTTCTCTTGTATAGCTTTGGGGAGTGAAATGTTTGGAAAAAGCAAATGAGCACCTAGAGCACAATGGAACTCATAAACCTCTCATTTCAATTCAGACTGCAGTGCACATAACAGCCTAGAAGAGACTTGGGGTGCTTGTGTTTTATTGTTAAAACTGTCTCAGGTGCCAGTTTGGGATTGAACTGCTTTTATAATTCATGCAGTAACTTCCATTATCTTCATAGACAATTTTATTTTCTGTGGTTGGAAATTCTCAGGTTGTAGTACCTTGCTAATAGCCAATGGGTAGAGCAGCCAGCATTCACTGCTGACAGAAGATGACTGTGATTGCACAAGGTTAATGCCAGCAGAAGGTCTTGGCAGCTCCTGGGGCCTGGCGTTGGGCAAACTGAGGCAGCTGCTCTGTGGCACTGCTCAATCCCGCAAGTTTCCTCCCTGGCTGGCACTTCCTGGGCTGGAGGTGGCTGCCCTGGGGCTGCCTGTGCTCCTCTCAGCCCAGGCCTGGCTGCTGGCACAGGCAGGCTGGCACAGACACAGCAGCGGAGCTTTGATCTGAGCTCAGCACTGCTAAATCCCACACTCTGCCATTGCAACATATGGTGGTGCACAGCCCTAAACAAGAGCAAAGCTCCAGACTGAGCCAGCTGAGCCCTGTGGCAGCCCCAGCAAGCTGCTTACCTCCTGCACTCCAGAGAAATAGCATGGGCTGCTGCATTTTCCTCAAACTGAGGTTGTACATCACTCCTTACTATGCAAAGGTCTTGTCATGATACTAGGGTGGTTTCTGTTGTGCACCAAGGGCGTAAGGAATATAGTTCAATTCATTTTACAAAATTTACAAAATGTTCTCTCATGTCCACACTTCATTATGATGGACTTCTCTGTGTCTCCATTACTATGTTGTTTACATTAACTTCACTTGGCTGTAGGCATCATGGAGGACTTGTCCAGATTTACCAAGCTGTTGCAATGCCAAATGTTAATTTCTTAAATGTAAACTTTTAAATGGGTGAGTAAATGTACAACAGTTGGACTAGTGGTCCTTGTCAAAATGTTTGATAAACATTAATGTCAGGAAAAATTGCCAGTGCATATTGTGGAGGTAAATGTTATTGGTCATTCTCATGGGATATTCACATCAAACCGGTCTATGTAATTCCTTGCATTACTGTCACAGGCAAGTTCTGGTTTGATACACCAAGTCCCCAGTTAGCCTCATGCTGCAGGTATTCAAATACATTCTCATACCTTTACAACAGCACAAATGACCATTTTGACGCATTCAGCACAACTAATAGCATTCATCATGCAGCTTTTGTGAAGTGTTTACTATACTTATTCTTGGCCTGTACTTCTATATCTCATTTTTTACAAAGACTTTGTAGCAAAACCAGACAAAATATCTGAGTTGTGCACTGTTCTTTCCTTTAGCTTTACAGATAATCATTTTTTATGGAAATCTTCAAATTTTTGGCTCTGTTCATAGTTTTTGTATTCACTGTTCCCTAGTTAAGATACATGTGTTGCTCACAGCCATCTATACACAGCTTCTGTAAGCTGATCAACTGCGTCTCATATTTTTTCAGAAGTTCTACATGCATTTTCCCAGTAAACTGTTTTACATGAACTTCCTGGTTGACAAATATCACTGTAATTTTTTTACCACTTCATCTTTGTGTAGTGTAGAAGTCCTGAGATGCCAGGACACATCTGTTTTTCCAGAAGGTCAGCAATGTAAGCAAACAGGCTGTGTGGGTTTAAGGCACTGAAAGCCGTGGCTCTCGTGCCTTTGGGTGACTCGTTCTCAGGAGCCACCAGAGCAGGTCACTTGCAGGCATGGTGGCAGGGCTGGGACTGGCAGTCTGTGTTCACTGCCAGCTGAATGCATCCTGGGTATCAACAGATCCAGTCATTTCCTATCCCAGCTTGCATTAGGAGTTACCATGGCCACTGTACTGTAGCTCAGGATGATGCTGAGTGACGTAAAGACAGTCCAAAGGCAACAGAAAACTTAATATTCAAGCCTGGGTTAGAGATAATGTTAAGCAGATTTTACGGTTGCTCTGTTAGCCCTGTGTACAAAGTGCTCACACATCCAGCATGATCTGCTGCATTTTGCTTTAACTTTAGAGCTACTGCTAAAGGAGCTGAAGCACCTTTAATTTGGATTAAAATAGCAAAGAGCTCAGGGTGCTTTGGTTAGTACCAATCTGTGTGATTAACCAAGGCTCCTGCTATAACTTAGATCAAGTTTTAGATTTTTGATACTGAACAGTATTGCCATGGAGATAGTGGTCAGATGAAATAGTCTGCATGTATAAATGCTAGATTTATATTCCACTTTCTCTCAAGTTTTTTTTTTTTATATTTAAGTATTTTGGGGATAATTACATAAAATACATTTAAGATACGTTGCTGATTATACACACGTATATATCAAAGTTTGCAGTGGAGACAGATTTCAAGGAAAAACTTATTTCAGATCATTTAGAATAATAAAGTGACATATGTTTGCCTTAAGCATGCTTCAAATCTGTCTAGAACACCATTAATAAACAGTTAATATGCAAACACTTATTTTTATGTGTACACAAGCCATGAGGAATGGCTACATTTTTTTGTAGTAATCAACTGTAGTTCATTGCAGTCTTAATATGCTTCATATCCAGTATGTGCTAAGGTGAATAAATCAAAAGAAATACAGAAGGTATAATATAATCAAAAATTTCCTAAGGGGAAAAAAAAACTAACTCAAAAAGGATAAGGATGCTGTGAGATAAAAGAGAAGGAAAATAAATTAAAGCCTCTTGAGTATGAATTGTTGTCTTTTTTACTGGTAAGAAATCATAGCAACTATGGTCTTTGTAGCTAAAAGCCAAAAACATATTATATTTGACATTTTTAATCCTGCTGTACAACAGGCCTGTAAAAAAGCATGAGTTTAATGCTTCTTCCATGTCAGATTTTCTTTGTGAGTATATGGAATAGTCATGCTATCCTTACAGGTCATCAGAATAGTCTTTCATTTGTTTCCAAAGGCCTACCCCAATGCAAGGGAGGTGCTCAATCTAAAATGTTACAATAAAAGAAAAAATAATGCCTTTAAACTGAATGAGCTGGTAAAAAAACTGAAAGGTGTAAAGTTTCTGCAAAAGCCGTGTGATTGGAATAGAAATCTTCTGTAACTTCCTCTAAGTAACCCAAACAGTTCAGTTTCTGTAATACTGATGGGAATTCAACTAGTGACAAATTCTCATCCATGCTGCTAGAGATGGAGAAAACTCCACATCACCCTGTCTATGCAGAGCTCAAGACAAACTTGTGGTGGAAAGGCTTGTGGATACATTAGGACTCCACAGGAGTCAGCATGCTAAGAAGCACCTTGTTAATTCTGAGTCATAATGTAACCTTTCAGAGAAAATAATTTCATAATACTCTCACAAAATTCTTGAATTGTCTATTATTTGTTCCATTTATTCAAAAGTGAGTAAAAATTGACTCCTGCCCAGCAATGCTGGCCATGAATTAATGAGGACAAAGTTCTCTGCTGTGGTATCTAGTGGAAGCAAAGAAAATTTGACATGGAATTAGGAATCAACTCATATTTTCTTACAGACCTGAAAACTTTCTAAAATTCAAGCCCATCACCAGATTAAACTCTAAGATTGAAGGGGGAAAACAAACATACTTTGTTTCAAAACTTACCATTTGTAGCCAAATATTTGTTGTTAATACTTGATTCTTTTCATCCTGGAGGGAAAGAGGAGAGGAAGAAGAAAAAACTATCACTTGGTGCCATACAGATAAAATAATACCATTAAATTTGTTTGTCTATTATAAAATAGTCAGTGTGCTAAAGTACCTTTCAAGGCAATGGGACTCATTGCCACTCACTTATTGGAACAACAGTTTTCACAGGTACTTCTTCATTTCAATTTTACATTACCACAATCAGTCAAACAGTTTCCTGGGGGTATCCTTGTTCCAGACTGGTCCCTGGGGCTCCTTCCTTAATAAAGAATCTCCAAAGGCAAGGCAGATTACAGTAGGGGCTGCCTGTATCACCTTTCTTAGGAGCAGCCCTGTCACTAATTAACCTTATCCACCAGACATACACAGGCAGTAGAAAAAACAATGAGCAAAGTGTGGCAGAGCTCAGGTGAGGTGTGTGGAGGCCATTCTGAAGAGCTGCTTAGCAGGCAGGTAACACCACTCATGTCAGTGGAACTGTACCAAAAGTGTTACATCAGCTTTACCAGAGAACTGTGGTCAGGGCAGAATATTATCATTCTTTGAAGGTCTTTCCCCTGGACTCCTGTGGCTGTTTGATGTAAGTTCAGGTGACACAGCAGGCATCTTAATGCTGAAGTTGTAGACTTTAATTCTTTACTGCTCAGACACAGGCAAATATCAGTGACCTTCTCTGTGGAGGTACCATATCAGCATCCACCTGGGTTGTTTGAAGTGAATGGAATATACTATATATGCAGTCACTATTCCACATTTTCCAATCTGAGCACACAATCCCTATCCCAACACCAGTCAAAGCTCCATTTACAGTCTGAGAAAGTGTCATAGGAAATTCAGTCACCTGTACAGCCTCAACTGCCAGAGTTGTTCATATGTCTAGTCCTCATATGTCTAGATCTCTGAACTTAAGTCTGTCACTCTTGAACTTAAATGTCATTCCTAAATGCCAAAAAAAAGGCCAAAAATATTTAATCACATTTCATGCACTAAAAAAAAACTTTTTTAATTACATGCTTTTACTAAAGTTCGATCTCTTTCCTCTTCTGCTCTTGTTTTGTGAACTACTAACCAAAACAAACTCCTGAGAGACCTTTCATTGCAACCATTTTAGATCAGCACAATATAGGAAGTTACACAGCATGTAAAATCAAATACCCTGCAAGGGACAATGGCATTTTTAAAGCAAAGGAAGTCTTTTGATGAGCAGCATCAGTAAATGTATGACATTGTTACTAGGCTGTGTATAATCACAACTAAATGTACAGCATACAAAAAGAAAGATTTTAAATAGAGATGGCAATGTGCATGAATAAAGTATAGCTTCATGCATACTTTTACCTTGCTTTAAAACAAAAAGTAAAATAAAAAATATAAATAATCACAGACCACAGTCATTCAGCACTTTTCCTCTCTATTTTCTGCTTCATCACCACCATGAGCCTTTTTCAAAATTATCTCAAGTGAACAACTCATTTAAATGGCATCCTGGGGAAACAGGTTTCTAACCATTTGGTTTCAGAAATCCATTATTAAGCTCCACTGAATCTGCATGGTGAAGGCATCGCTGAAGATGTCAGCTAGGCAAACTAGTAATTAATATAATACTAATACTAGTAGCTGCTATTCTCTAGCTGCATAAACATTAATTTGGAACCTCTCTCAACAACCTGCTTATAGAGTTAGAGCACTACAAAACTAGGTTTGGATCTTTAATTCATGAATGAAGAAACAATCCTTAAGAGATCATTCACATCACCATGAGCTGAAGTCTAATGAGAAGGGTTGCCAGTTCAGGGTGTGTAAAACCTTCATGTTTCTATTTATTGTGGGCAGTTTTATCTGAGATGGAAATACTGCCGATGATAAATTATCCTCCAAAGTTCAGTAGCATTTTCTCAAAGCTCTGTGTGCTGTCCCAGGTGAACATGACAAGTTCCTGTAATGTAATGTCGTGGCTCAACACCTGAGCAAAGCTGAGAGCACCACTGCTGGGTGGTTTCCTTGCACAGGCATAACTGGCTACTCAGAGGTGCAGAGCAATTCAGAATCCATTATGTTGTGGGAAGCCTGTTTCAGGACTATTAGCTGAATACCATGTATTCCTGCATGGTTAAATCCTGAGTTAAACTCTCATTTTATTCCCAGTGTGATCTCTTTCTACACATGAGTGGCCCCAGCTTTAAAGTAGCGATGTTTTAAAAGGTCCTGCTCAGCAGCCAGAAGGAGATTGTACTGAAGCCGGAGTGCTGCTGGTGCTTGAGCTGATGCTGTGCCATGGGGATCTGCTGGGAGGGCCTGAGCCCACAGCACAGGCATGGGAACTATTTCAGGAGTAACAGGAGGGAACTCTCCTGTCAGTGCACATCACAGAGACAGGACAGAGAGCAGCCACTGAGCACTCAAAGTAGCAGAGCAGAAGGGGACAGCAGACTTCTGAACCAGCTGTGCTGCTGGCAGCATGATTCAGCTGCCTGCCACTGCCAGGCACATGGCAGAACATCGCAGGTTGGCATGCAGGACACTGCAAGCATATTCTGAAAGCCAAGAGTTATTCTGAAGTGTGATCTTTCACTCAAACCTAGCTCAAAGAGCCTATTCTGAGAGCACTGACTCAAATGTGACTTGTACTCTGAAGACAAGCCCTGAGTAAAGATGATCCATGCTGTTTTCATGGTATTTCTTTCTGTTATTTGAAGCATTTAGTCTGAAAGAGAGTTACATATGAACTATGTAATTTCCACTTCAATCACTATATTTAAGGTTCCATCAGTGTTTGAATCATAAATCCTACCATTGCTCCTCAGCTATAAAAACTTTACTGCCTGCTGAGGTTTGGTTTATAGCAGTTCTGAGTTTTTAATACTGTTTGTTGGAGCAAACCATTTCCAACATTTTGTCATTATTGGATTGATTAATCCATCACTAGAGGAAAGGAAAGATTTTAGAGAATTTGTCACTCTCTGTGGCCCCAAGTGAAGCTGGTAAGAGGTGGGGCAGGAGACATCCTTCAGGGTTTCTCCCTGCTTAGGAGAGTTCTTTGGACACTGTCTTAAATGCTTCACAGCAAACTACATTAACGCTCTTTTCAACAGAGTTGTGCAGTACCTCCCCATAAAATAATGGGTGGGCTTCAAATGATTCACAGAACTTCACCAGTTTTTGTCACTTCATTTTGTAAACACTTACAGAACACTTTATGTGTTTTGAACACAAAAACAAGGAAGCTCCTATTACAAACCTTTTCTGCTATAAAGGAGGAAAGAAAAATGGCTTCATGGTATAATCAGAGATGTTGGAGAATATTCCCAGAGGAGAATGAGACCTGACACTGTATCATGTTTGGATTGGTGTGGTGTTTCCTCCATACCAGCTGCTTTAAGTTACTTGCTGTTATGACAGTACTGGCCAAGTAGCCCTGCTAATGGAGAGTTAGGTTTCCTTGGCACAGCGGGAAGTGGGTGGAAGCTACCTTGGTCTATTCATAACTACAGTAAAGATGTGAGAGGACAGACAGAAAATTACTGCTGGTCTGCTTGTCACGTTATTTTGTGGAAGTGCAGTTTAATGAAGGGGAAGTAGCTGACATCAGGAGACTTGAATGGTCCTTCATTCAGTTTTGAAGGTAGAGGTAATAATTTCTGCCAGTCTTTGAAGGAAATCGCACTGTCTCCATTCTTCCAGGTCCCACCCCTTGTTTTGTATTTTTTTTTCAATTTATACAAGTCATCAGCCTGATCACTTTTGGAAACAGTTACCAGAGTCTCAAATTATCCTCCCCTTACCCTGTGTTCATCAGAATATATAAAAGAAGATGTAGAAACTTGATAATGCTTTATGAAAGGTGTTAGCCTGGACATTATAAATTTTGTAATGGCATCTGTAGACTTTAAAATGGATTTCAGCACATGTAGCATCCACACTAGAAAAGCTACACAGCAACTGGAAGGGGAAAAAGAATTAAAATAAAACTGCTAGCCTAGAGAGTGGCATGCAGTGATGTGCAACACCTAGCAAGAAACACATACTTCCCAGGGACTAGCATAAGGGGATATCCTGACTAAAATCTATGAGCTGTAATTTTTGCACTTCAAATTCAGATTATTTATTTTTTACGTGGTTGAATCTCACCTAAATTACAGAAAAACTTACAGCTCTTTGAACTGGGCTTCAATTACTTTGACTCTTAATAAAGGCTTTGTAAGAACATTTAAAAACATCACATGTTACACCATAAAACTATGCTCCTGCTCAGTACCCTCTAGCAAAACTGAAGTAATAACTGCAGTCCGAAGTTAACAACACCCTGACAGCCAGTGAGAAACATTTAAGAGTTTCTTAACTGATTTTCACTTTTGTGTGCTTGAAAGTCATCCTACTGAAACCAGCAGGTTTGTCAGTTCATTAGCTCTTATTGTCTCAGCACTTGCTCATTAAACATTTTCTACATCTTCTGATCCACAGTGTCAAATTACCTGTGCCTAATGACATTTCCCCCCCGTCATTTAAAATCCTGTTATGTTTAATTTTTGCTTCACATAGCTTGGGGTTTTCTTCCTGTTCCTATTTAGGGTCATGCACTGAGCTCACCGAATTGTATGTGAAAAAGGCTGTTCAAGAAATACAAAGATGAAGAAAGTCAGTGTACATGATTTGTGATATTAAAGATTGGAGTTCCTGATGCCTCTTTCCCACATGACTTCCTTTTCACCATTACAGGAATAGGCCAGTGCAATTACCCTGCACTGACATTGGTCAGCAATAGACCTGTTTATACAGTAAAATGATTTTGACTCAGCTTACAGCACATATTTCCAATTATGGAGAAAATGCTGTGTAAATAGTTATTACCACTGCATAAATAATATTAATTATATTCCATGATCCAGCATGTGAGATTCAACACAAGGAACAAACAGAATGTTTCTGATTTCTTAAAAATAGGTGCAAAAGACAGAGAAATATTCCATAAAATGTCAGAAGTGAAAAATATAAATTTTCACTGTTGCACCACATTTTTTGAGACTATTTCAAACTTAAACACACATTTTTATTTGATGTTTTGACTTTTGCCATACCGGTGACATTTTTGTATAAAACCAGAGCTCTCGCATTTATGACTTAATCTTGTAGTGGTGCAGTCTCCTGCTGGGAAAGCCAGGCTCCTTCAAAACCACAGCAACTGTTGCAAACTATTGTTCAGCCAGAGCTGAACAGCAAGGTCAGGATGCTGTGCCAGTTCTGTATGACCTGGCCTTGGGGTGTGAATGTAGAACGAAAGCCACTCCCTCTGCATCAGCTGTTAATTTGCCCTGATTCTGTTGGTGCAAAGAATCCCCTGGAAGCTGGTCTTTATTATTTTGTGCTCAGCCCCTAACTAGTGATGTTACTGAAAGCTGGAGATGTTTAGGACATCACCTTTCCCACATTCCACTGCAAAGCAAATTTAGCCCGAGGCACCTTCACAGCTAGGATGATACCTGCCTGATTCTAGCCACCCACTAACTCAGGCTCTGGCTCCTTCAGACTTCTAGGGATAATTGCAGCTCTGCTAAGGATTTAGTTAAGTATCTCCTGTAGCATTAAGGTGCTTTGGAGTGAAATCTCCAAAACCCAGCCTGAAAATATCTTCATTACTTGGTGTGCTTCTTGATCTTCGATTTAATTTTTTCTAGCTATTTTTAATCAAAGTATTAAACTATAAAGGCCATTCAAAATATGAGTAGTTAATGAAAATGAAATTTGAAAACTTCTCTTGCACTGAGCTCTTAGGTTTATTAGATTTGTGATGGATTGCATATGAATGGCTCTGCATGCAGTCTGCACGCTGGAGATCTTTGAAATAAAGAATGGCTCAGGAGAATTTTTCCTGACTGAGAAAAGTGGAGTTTTGTTGATAGAGATAAAACAGACTGGCACAGATTGCTGCCATTATCTGTTTTGATTTTTTAGAAAAGCTGACTTTGGACTGTAAATTTAATGAGGAACAAGGCAATAAATGGCTACTTTGGGGCTAACCAAAATACATAATTGTTATATATGGGAAGCAGGTAGAGTTTCCCTCTATGAACATCTTCTCCTCCATTAATTTGTGATACAGTGAATAAAGGGTATTGAAGTCCCCTAATATTTAGCATTTTCCTGGTTTGGTCTGGTTTCACTTATTCAGTTATTCTTATTTCAAAACATGTGTTTTACCTTTTCTTTCTTATTGTCCTCCCCACCAGAGGAGGGGCCTGAGTGAGAAACTGCATGCAGTGTTTTAGTTTCTGTCTGGGGTTAAACCATGCCAGGCCAATTCTCAACTCAGCCTGCTGTCCTGAGCGTGTTCCATAACCCTGAAGAGCAGAGTGGCAGTGCCAGATGCAGTGACAGCTCCTGTTTCCTGTCTGAATCCTGTGTGTAGTGTGACAGATCTGAACAAGAACCAAGGCCAGAATGAAAGCAGGAAAAGAGAATGCAGCAAAAGACTGTGAAAAAGCTGAAAGCAGTGTTAGGGCTAATGACTGTTATATGTGTGGGCTCAATTTTATAAAGAAATTTGAAATATTTGTAGCAGAGGGTCATTGTTAATCCAGTGAAATTTCCTGCAAGGGACAGGTGGGATTAAGGTCTGATTCTGCACTCTCATTCTATTTATTTTTTGTTTTGTTTTGGAACTGTGTCCTACATTCAGTAATTCATCTGCCTGGCCATATTTACCAGAGCTATTTCTTTAATAAATCAAGGAGTGGGCTTTACTTACTAGAAATAATGCTGGATAAACCAAACATTCCAGCTCAAGCTACCTCTCCTTATCAGAATGCTCTGTTGGTGTTGCTACTTCAATTTTGTGCAGCTTCTTACCTTCAAATTATACCTATCTTCATAAATGTTTCCTTAATTAGCCTGTAATGTTTAAAGTTCAATATGGAAGCTTTCTTTCAAACAATGCCTGCTTACATCATTTCCCTTTGAAATGCACTCATCCAGGCTGGCCTATGTATAGTCATGTAATGCCATTTTTAAAATTACTTTTTAGAATATGCTGCTTAGTGTTTATTGAGCATTTTCTTGTCTTGATAGTTTGCAAACATATCCCATCCAGAACTCACAAAATTGTTCAGACTATTTATCCTCTTGTGGGGGTTTTATTAATTATTATGAATGTAAATATATGAGTGGAAAATCAACAAATAGATTTTTTAAAAATTACTTTGCAAATCTTCCCTCTAACCTACAAGCACATTATTTTCAGCAAATTAAACACCAGGAAAAGAGAAAGGTCAGGCTGAAGCAGCCCCTGGTACTGGGTGGGGGGGTCCTGGGACAGGGGTGCCGAGGCTGTGCTGGAACCACAGTGAGCTCCAGGTTCCATGGAAACTGCAGGAGGATGCTCTGCAAGTCACTCAGCCACACCCCTGAGGAAAAGCACCCAGCAGCTGGGAGGGAGAGAATGGGAGAGGAAAGGAAAGCTCCAGGTGTGAGTGGTGGACAGGTTTACAGTTTACAGTTCTGGTCTGTGTTTAACACTTGAGCCAGTACATATTTAATACAAGGTTTACTATGAGCTTACACATAGTTACAGTTCAGACTTTAGTAACTGTAGTGTTTGACCTATGTGGAAATCTGAAAAAAATGGGGATTTTCAGATATGTTGTGCATGGATATTGAAGCCTGGAGTTCCTCTGTCCCATGCACTGTTCAGTTGTATATGGAGTGAAACAAAACAGTGGGGAAGTAAAGCTGAATATAACAGATGAGTATGCTTATGCTTAAGAGTTAAATTTCTGAGAAAGTTGAAAAGTTTCTAAAGTGCTAAAACATTACTAGAGCATTCTGTGCTGCTGGGATAGGAGTAGATATTCATTTTTGGCTTTTTGAATATATCATTTTTTATTTAAAAATTATAAAAATACAATTTGAATTTTATCTGTGTTAAGGTTGAGTTTGGAGTATGAAGTAAGGAGTCTGATTACGTTGCTTAACTTAATTCAGGTGAATTCTGAGGGGGGTTGTTTGTTTTGCTTTTTTTTAGCTTGTACTGTTTGTGTCTGAAAAAGGCCAGCATTTTCTCCACAACAACTTGTCTTACATGCTTTTGCAAAAAGCATTTGCTTTCTCCCCCATCTCTCTATATTGCTCTAAAAGGAAGGCAGTTTGCTCAGACCATACACAGGTCTCCCCAGGTAGATGCAAATAATCCATCACAGCAAAAAGCTGCTATAGAAAGAGCATAAAAGAGTGACCTTAACTCTGAGCAGAGCATCTGTGTGAAGAGCCTTCTTAGGATGTAGGAAGGTCTTCGTGTTCCAGATATGCTCTATTAGGTCTGAGAGTTGTGTTGCCATTGGTTGCACCAGGGCTTTGTCCTGGCAGTGGGCTAGAGAAGTGGCTTTCAGCAAGTTCCAGGAAAAAGAAGCTGAGATTAGAAATATATGTGAGAGCCTCATGATGTACCGTTTTTGTTACCATGGGGACGTAATTGTAACAGCAGTCTGTCTTTTTTTTTTTTTTTTGTACATCATTGTTAACAAGAGATTGTATTTAGATATGAGCACATTCATCTTTGCAAAGACAAGCAGGGATAAGGCATAAGAAACAAGCAGAGTACAGCATAACTAATCGCATACATCAGTACATCTTGCATGAAAAAATACATTTTGAAGAGTGAGTTGCATTTTTCAAGTTATCTTATGTGATTTCTGTGATTAATTGTAGGTTTCACTCAGTTCAATTTTTGAATATAGCATAAAACTTAAAGTGCAGTTAAATTTCTTGCAAACATGCAAAGTAATAACTCTCTTCTGTTGCTTTATTTACAAATCATTCATTATTCCAGTGTATTTTGTAGCAGACTCCTGTTGAGAGGACTGAACCCTGAATTAGTGGTAAATACTGGCTCTAGGTGCTGATGACCAGTGCCAGGCTGGCACAGACAGGCATCCCAGCTCTGAACATATGCTGGAATCTGGGAGCTACCAACAGTACCACAAGATAAGATCAATCTATAGAGCCCCCACAGCCCCACTCATTAAATGATGTTAAAAGCAGAAAGAATCGAAGCCTTTGAACTTGATCTGTTATTCTAGAGGTTAGCTGCAAAACACGGAAATTGAAAGGTCAGGTTGTTACACTTGAATGTACCAGCAGAGTGAAGTGGAAGGAAAGTGTGTGTGTGTTATTTCTATAAGGACAGAAGAGAAGAGAAGAAAAAGTTATGGGAGAATAAGTTAAGGAGATGAACCCAAAGCTGTCTCTTCCTCTCCCTGTGTGTGATCAGAGCACACAGGTCCAGCACCAGCCTGCTGCTGGCATTCATCTGTCCTGTTTTTTGAGTAACAGTAACACAACTTTCCACACCTGACCAGAGTATATTTTCCATGATTTAGCATCAGCTGAAACCTTTGAGCAGCACCAGAGCCACAGAGACAGAGGCATCTTACACAACCAGAAGGAATAGCTCTGTGCACTACAAATGGACATAGGTAAAGCCAGCTTCAGAAGGTCAGATAGCAAAGTGCTATTACTCATCCCAGAGAGTCTCTCTAACTACACTGCATCCTACCTCCATCTTCACAAGTATAGGAAAATTAAGCAAGTAGGAGTTGATCCAAAATTCCTGTGATGTGTAACATTACCCATTATCTTGGATATCTTGGGTTCTCTCTTCAATCTAGGATCCAGCATCACCATGGCAATTAAAAAACTTCCTGGGAAAGGGCAGAGTACAAAATGCATTGCTTATTCTGCTGAATGTCTCTGCAACACTTGACACAGAAGTATTGCTAAGACACTTCAATAATTCAAGAAGATGAATCATATTACAGAGATTCTAGTTATTCCTTACCCTACATCCTCTGATGGGCACATTCAAGACTCCTCTTTTAAGGGTCTTCCTTCCTTGCTTGCTTTCCACAAAAAACCATACTGCCTCCACTTCTCTGATACGCCTGTAGAGAATCACTTACAAAAGCACTGAAAAACTGTGAGCTTAGATGAGAGGAATACTTTGATGGAAATCAACCATATCTCTGTTTCTTCACAAATGCAACAAGCGTCACGACTGAAATGTCAGAAACACCTACACGGTCCTTCAGGCTGCTTTTTCCACTGCACAAAAGAGCAAATTCTCCTCTATGAAAAGATTATTTCTGTCTGTGGGGACAGAGATGGAGTAAGCACTCCAAAATCCATAAAAATGCTCATCTGAATTTCTTGAGATCTGTCAGTGCTTATCAGTTTTTCTG
Organism: Parus major; assembly: GCF_001522545.3. NCBI lineage: Eukaryota > Metazoa > Chordata > Aves > Passeriformes > Paridae > Parus > Parus major. The sequence goes on from NC_031779.1 coordinate 6,038,217, forward strand.
TCCTCATTCTTGCATTTAGCAGTTTTGGAGATGGTGAGTAAGAGGCCTCTTTCCTTCCTCCCAACCCCTAAATGGGCACACCTGTGAAGTTACTGAGAGTAATTAAGGAGATGCCAAGCACAGAATGTGCAAACACTTCTGACTGAACGCAGAAAACAAGCCAATAAAAGTTCAAAGTAGCAGTGCTGTATAATTAAACATGTGCGTGGGTCCCCCAAGTCTGCACACGGATATTGATCATTTTCCCTTCAGGGGAGTTTTTTATAAGGAGCACACAAGGAATGAGGAGACAGGATAATAAGCCATGCAAACGTGGCTTCACATCACTACCAGAAGATTTGGGAGAGATGGATGAATATCATATTCTTATCTTGCTGCTACTGAGCAGCAGCATGGCTTCATGCCATGCTCTTAGTGCTTCACAGTTAGCTGTTGTTGAAGCCAGGGTTACCAGCCTTTCCTTTACACAAATCCAATTCTAGTTGCAGTAACAGGCATGAAAATGCAAGCACAAGCAAAGATTAAATCTGAATAGACATTTACTTCAGGCTGCTTCTGGTTATTCTTGGAAAATAAATCTTTTAATTTTGAATAAATTAAAAATGAATTGGTTAACACAGTAAAGTAAATTGTTTAAGTAATTAAAATTCTAAGAGAATTTTAAAAGATTTCTTTTTTTATATAAGTGCTCATTCAAATAGGCTCCCTACTGCCTACCCATTGTGAAATCTTTCTTCCTTTCTTCCCCATTTTTGTAACTCACAGATATATTTAGATTGAGAACAGTTGGATTGTTTAGTAATCTATTCAGGCTACTGAATATGGTGAAGAGTTCAGGAGAAACTGAAGAATTCACATCTGTATCATCTAAATTTGAAGTAATTAACATTTGAAGTAATTAACATTTGAATGTATTTATGTTAATATGCTGTTCAGAGATACAGAATTGTTTGCTTCCAATCCATTGATAATACTTCCTTCAACTGCTGCCAGCAATATTAGATTTGTAAATGACTGGTAACTTTTGATAGCGTTTGCTGAGAGAAACGCGGGCGCTGTATCCGCAGGGCTCTGAGAGCGCAGCCCTGAGCAGAGACAGAGGACAGGAACAGAAATATCACCTCACTTCAGCAGCACTTCCTGGCTTCCCTTGCCATCGTCCCCAAAATTGCTGCAGCACATTCCTGCCAACTTGTAGACCCACACAGATCACACCACAGGAGCGGGGCTGAGGCCGTGATGGTTACTTGGGAGTTTCTTGTCCCCACAAAATTCACCCAGCCCACAGCATCCTCCCACAGCACTTCCAGAAGCCTTCCCAGAAAAGAAATGGGTTCAGCAGGGGCAGCCACCTGCATCTGAACTCCCTTCTCGTGCGTGTTGACGCTGCAGTCAGAGGCAAATCAAGCCCAGGAGGAAGCGAGGCAGCTCCCATCTCCCTGTGCATGGAGGAGGAGGTTTCCCAAGGAGCAGCAGGTTCATGGAGCGTGTACCAGGTGTGTGCCAGCAGAGGCCAAAGCGCGCACACTGAGCCCGCGGCTCTCCCAGGAGAGTGGCAACAGGGAAACATCCACCAGGCACACGGGGCTGCAAAAGCTCTGCCAGTGCTTACTGCACAGAGCCAGATCCTTGGCCAGTGCAGGTCTGGTGTTCCACTGGCCAAGGACAAGAACATTTATGAAGAAGAATATGGGTCTTTCAATCTTTCCATGCAAATTATCACAGACCACAACAAAACATTGGAACTTGTGTAGCAGACAGTGACATCCTGTGTTGTCTGGTATTTGAATGTAATGGTGTTTTTTTTAAAAAGGAACAACTCTGAATATTACAAGGAGTATATTCATTTCAGTCCCAAACTTCTGTTAATTAAAAGCTTTGTATAAGACCAAGTATTATCCAGATCTGACTCCCAGGAATTAAATCTTGCACTGTAATTTTGCTTCATTAGCTGATTACTGAGGAAAACTGATAATTACAAGATGATGTGACTTTGCAGGTTCTGTTGTTCTAGTAAGAGGCCCTGTGTAAAATGTGAAGGCTTTATGTGGTGGTCCCTGTGCTCTAGAGCAGTGTCACTGAGGAATCTGTTTCCTAGCACCTTAGCCATGCTTTTCACAGGAAGGTTACAACCCACAAAGAAATAGATGTTTAGTCACTTTTTAAGTTAATGGGGCATCCATACCAATGCAGTTAGAAAACAAACAATGAGGTACTGAGTTTTTATGATTCAAACTGATTATTTATATCAAAATGAATAAGAAAAATATCTGGGAAACTGCTTCACTTTACTCCTATTAGAAGAATACCCACACAAAGAGAAAAACCCCAATGATTCGTATTACAAAAAAGTTCCAAACATCTCTCCTGTAGAACCAGAAAGCAGAACAGAAGTTCTGATTTTCACTTACAGTGAGCATCTCTGATGTCCTCGAGCGAACTATTATCAGGAGGGTTTTTTATAGCATTTAGTCTGTCCCTTTTTCCTTCCTGCAAACTCCCTTTAATTAGTGTACATTCATTGCTTCCCATTCCATCCTACACATTCTCCTGTGTTTAAAATATCTTTCCAGATCTAACACTGCTTGAGGAGACTAGGTAAAATGCTAACAGAAGAGTTAAAAAATCCAGAAGATACTTAAACACACAGGAAAGATGGACAAATATCACAGAAATAAGGTTGCAGCTTCTCTTAGTGTAGTAATAGTTCTCCACAGTAGGGTAGGGAGAGGTGTTGTCTGCTTGTTAAAGTAGATCAATTATCAAAATATTTTTGACTCTTGTCTGATCTGTTCTTCAGATTTCATGGCAAAATATAATACTCTGTTTTCTGTTATAATCCAGTAACTTTCATGGTATTAAACTAATCAAAAATATCAAAAGGCATATCCCAGCACCTTTCCAGTTTTCTAAACTCTTAGGAATAAATTATGGTGGAATAGAAATGGCTACTAGATGAAAGTGTAAACAGTTTCTTTAGTATGGTGGGAAAATAGTTCAAGCAGCAAACTGAGAAGAAAATATAGCTTGTAGAGATATTTTCTAATGTACACAAATGAATGCTAAAATTAAAAGAATAATGCAGATTTGATGAGCTTCTGCCACAGCTATTGTTTGCAAAGAGGCTGCTGAGGTCTGATAAACAGCTTAAGAACTTCATTAGCACCATTTTCTAATGAGCCTCTTGATTTGGTTGTTTTATTAGTTTTTCCAGATTTAAATTTCTTTTTTCCCCCCCTTTTTTGGCGGGCAAGATGTTTGTTTTATAGTCTATTTCTTTACAGAAGCTGTTCTGCTTCTTTGAATGACAGCATAATTTTCTTTTCAAAATTTCAAGATATTTGACATTACTATCTTGCCCAGTGGGTGCAGGGTATTGGGTTGCAAATACTGAACTGCAGATCCTTATGCAGAGTTTTTGCAAAGCCTTGTATGTAAGTCATTGTAGTCAGCTGGATCACTTCACTGTGTAAAACAAAACAAGGACAAAAGCCCTTGAATATATAAAACTAAGTCATGCAAGTAACCAAGGGCAATGTAAGATAAGCAAACTTTGACTAAGTTCAGATAAATGTAAAAAAGTTTGCATGCTTTCATTTATCCTTTGGTCTGCACAAGTGAGTTGAACAGCCTAAAGAAACAGGATTTCCCTTGAGATTCTGCTGCTGCTCACTACATACAAACAACTATTCAGCGCTTTTCTTTCCCTTAACTAGAAATTTAAAAAAAAAGGAACAGGAAAAACTGGAAAATAAGCAAAAAACTGTTTGTAGTAAATGATTTAATTAGCCAGCAAGTGTCTTCAGGAACCATGAAAAATTCCTGACTAAATAGTATTATGCAACATAAGTAAGAATTTGAATATTCATGTAGATAAGTAGCTTAGTTCAATTTTTTAAAATAAATTATTAAATGTTGATTCTAAAAAATAAACTAATTTATAATCAGAATAGACCAAAATGGTCACACTCATACCCACCAAAAGTTTGTCACCATGAGTCTTGTTAAAGAAGTCACAAGCTAAGATTGTCTTGACCCAGCATTCTCCCAGGTTTTGCAGCTTGAATCAGAGATAGAGCTCATTTGTGTTTTTTGAAATATATGACATGTAAAGTGAAGAACCACCACAGGTAGTTTTGTGAGCAGTTTAAGCTAATCTAAAGCCAAAGTATAGGTCATGTAGAGAACTGACCCCTCATGAAAGGATAAGGCAACTCTCAGAGAGGCACTAGTGCAAGCCAAAGCTGTGGGAGCTAATGAGCCCAGAACTCAGAGAAGTTTCTTCCAGTAGCAAAGGCTGAGATCAGCTTAGGACACTCCCAAAGTACTGCCCCAAGTTCTACATAGAAAGCTGGTAAAAATTCTAGATTCCAGCCAGAAAACTGAAAAACTTATATATTGAGAGTGAACCATTGACAGCTACTCTAAGAAGGAGTTCTGCCATGTGGGTTTACCAAGATTTCATTCTCTAGCTTTCTGCTATGTTATTCAGAAATATACACACCTTGCTGCAAATGGTCAAGAAATCTGTAATACTTCACCAAAAGTATCTTTTTTTATTATTATTTTCCTGAAAAAGAAAAGGTGTCTCATTTTTCTAGAACTGGTTTTTTTAGTACTGAAAAATAGGAAAGCTGAAAAATAGGAAGTTATGCTTAGATGTAAGGAAAAATCTACCATGATGGTAGCTGAATACTGACTGCCCAGGAAGGTTGTGGAAACTTGCTGTCAAAGTGGTCAGCACTTGACACAGTCCAGAGTAACATGATCCATTTAAGACATCTTCACAGTAGGGCAGTGGACAAGATGACCTCTAGAAGCCCTGTCCAAACTAAGATAAGATTGTGATTTTTCTACCCGTTTAGATAGCAGTAAAAAATGGGTTCAAACTATCACTCTATACCAATCCTTCATGCTTGTGTCTCAAAGCAATCATTTGCAGTTAAATGTGTGACCACTTAATTTCTAAGACTTCATCTTCTGACTTTTGGGGATGAAATACCCTCTGATACATTTCTTTTAATTGTATTAACTTACAGTTGATACGGATATGTCCATTGTAAAAATGCCAGGCTAGACACAAACTTCTCACCCTCGTGCTCACTGCATTTGTTTTCCTGTGCCATTCACTATTCTGTATGAGATGCAGCAGAGCAGGAACAGCACTGCTGCTGTGTCTATTCCTAGTGTTCCCTCCAAACCAATAGACAGTGGCTGAATATTCTCCTATAATACTATTGTTGGGATGGATGTTACAAGAGAAAACAATGCTGTTAGAAGGTATTTACCTCCATACAGTGTTTTAAAATGTGGTGGATAAATTTTTTTCCAGTGTGGAAATTATGTCATATCATTGTATTTCAATAATCTGTTTCTCAAAAATGTATATGCTGGAAATTTTCCTAAGCCTCAGTTAGGTTAAGATTCCGTGTCAGCACTGAAATACCAGACAAGCAGAAGACCAGTTTTATGTGCAGATTGAGGGGTATCCATGAGGTGAAAAGTAGAGAAAAATAAATGGCTTCTCTACATCCTATTCTTTATTTTTACTGCCATTGTACTGGAGCTATGACCATTCATTAGCCCCTCTTCCTCTCCTTCCACTAAGGTATGCCTTAGTCTTTGTCTCTATTTTTTGAAGTCCACTCTTTCAAACCTCTTACTTTGCATTTTGCATCCCATCCTCACCCATCTAAATTCCACCTCTCTTCCAAATTCTTTTGCTGTATCTCAGGCCTAATATGCACTCACACTTTGTCTCAAAGCACTCCCTTAGTTTCCTAGCTCTCCTCTTGGGTCATGTATCCCCAAACTGCATTTTTCTCATGTTGCCACTGCTTTTCCTCCCCATTTAGAAACATTTTGTATAAGTCACTATGCCAGCTTGCATTCTCATTAGACAATTAATTAATTCTATTTTCTAGTGAACTCCACTAAGCTGGGGCAATTGGCACTTACAGATCCCTCATTATATACTGCTGATACTAGCATGAATATTAGTGCGCAATATCATTAAAATAAAAATATATCTACAACTATGGGGGTAGAAAATATCTAGTTTTAATAGGACAGGTTAAAACTAGAAATAGAAGATAGGAAACATCCATTGTATTTTGAAAAGATTTCATGTACTGTCTCCCTTTTCCTGTCAGCAAAGTCAGAGTGGAATGGAAGAGCCTTCACCTAAGGAATAGCAGCAGCCCAGATCCAGCCTGGCTCGATCTGGCAGGGATTTCATGGATTGGCTCTGGAGAGGTCTAACTCCCAATTAGACTCAGTGGCTATCAGCTGAGAAGCCATTAATGTGAATATGTAAACTACAGGAAAGTTTGATGGTGACATGTTTTGTTTCTAGCTTGTTAAACCAGTAATTGTTATTGCAAGCAGCGGCCATTCCCACCAGCATTTGCTTCTTGTTGACAATGAAGAAAACTCATTTGTTTTATAGCGTGAAGCCTAATTTACTTCATGGTTGGTTTCTTGCTTTGGCTGTCAATCCCAGATCTCAGAGAAAGAAATGCAGTGAGTTTTATGGCAAGCAGAATGAGCTGTAACTAAACAGCCAGTACAAAAAACTAAGGCTTCTGACTGACCATGAGAGGTGGTTCTTGAAAGGAACATAGGATCAAAAGCTACCTTTTGAATCATATTAGCCAAGACTGGCAGTCATTGATTACACCCAGATTGGCTAGTGATCTGTAGATGTTTTCCTTTCATTTAATATTTATTTTTTGTTTAACATTTCATTAAATTTGGCAACTCCAAAAGAAATTAATTCTGTGTCTTGAACTTTAGGCCTCTAATGGGAAGATAATGGAATTTTGAGGTTAAGTATGTTTTTAAGACTTTAACTTCCTTATGAGTTATTTTAGCTAGTTGAATTCAGTAAAATAAAATACTGTAAACCCACTCATATGCTGAATTGCATCTCTGTGCCACCGTGACAGAGTGAAGTTTAAATTAGTCATATTTGAACCAGAAAGATCCTACAGTGCATTGTACAAGTACAGGACAGGAATATCTATTGATATACCAATCAAGTGTGGCTGTACATACAGTAGCTATTTAAATGTATAGAATGTAGCAATCTTGTCTACATAACAAAGGAAATAGCATAACTTAGATTTTGGCCAGGATTTCCTCTCTCCTCCATCTTCCAAAACAGGCAGCTCTTAAGTGACCACCAGAAATTAAGAACTTTGGTTTTTCAGATCCCTCCCAGACCATATTCCTTGTTGGTTCTAAGGACAGTTAAGGATTTGAAAGACAGAGTGTGTATTTTGAACTCCTCTTGAAATATTTTCTACTGCTAAAAATGTTGGGAATTTCTGACAAGAGCTCTAAGAAAGAGGTAAATTGTACTGCTAAGTTTCATTTTTTAAAAACGCAGACAAAATTTGGCATTGTGTCTTGAATTAGTTGTGCTTCCCAATTTCTTGTAATCTTCCTTTGCTATCTCAGATGTCCCTTCTAGGAAGGAAAAAAATCCACCCTTTGATACAGTTTCCTAGAAGGTTAGACTTACCACATCCATGATCTGCATGAGGCTGAGAGTGAAATACACAGTGAGTGGCTGGGAATCATTTGCAACTGGTCGCTCCAATGGATTGTAATTTTTCAGCAGCTCCTTGTAAAGCTTCCTTTGGAACTCTCCTTGCAGGGACTCTTTGGGCACAGGAATAAAAAGATAAATAATAAGGATTCTACATCAGAAAAAGCTCAGGCATGCTTTTTCACTTCTATCATATATTATGTATCTATTATTACACCTGCTGCACTCCCAGAGAAAAATGTCACTGTATTTCAAATAGTTCATTAGCTATTACAGCAAAATCCTAATCACAGATGTTCATCCCAGCCTGTAAGGGGGATTACCTCTTTGATCATTTCTTGACTGGCCAGGAGTGATACGTTCTAAATGCTAACGATGCTTTCTCAATGTACACACCCTTCGGTCCAGCAAGAAGTAATGAAGAGAAAATACAGTACCTGTGACTGGACACCTGTCCTGGCATAGCTATAACCAGAAAAGCAGAACAGAGATACAGCAGAGAACATCAGCAAAACAATGGGAGAAAAATGGCCACAGGTTAGAACACTGCTCTCAGGCTGCTTCAGACAGAACTCTTTGGGGCAAGTACACTCCGCTTTGTTCTCTGCTCATGCTGTTATAAACAAAGTGGGTTACGGGGTTCCTGGCAGAGATGATAGGCACTGCATTAATATACATACTAATATTTGGGGATTTATGACCTTTATACACTTAAAATCCAGGGAGGATGCTTACTCTGCCGTCTTTCTGTGGAGAAAAGGAGCAGGTCTACATGAATGGAAGAGTAGACCAGGGACAGAGGCAGTTTTCAAATGCTGGGGAATATGCGACAGGGTAGGAACAGGTGCTTTGGATGTAAGTCCTCCCTGTCCCACTCCAGACGGACTTCCCTCTTCCCAATTTTCTAGTCTTCAACTCGCCCCACAAAAAGCCGCAGCCTCTGCTCTGGGACAACCACCGTTAAGTCCCTCGACAGAGTTCGCTCCCCCATCCCCACCGTCCTTCTCCCGCGTCCATTCCCGGCAGGTCCCAGCTCTGGCCAGCCCACAGTGCGGCCCGGGACGGGGGCGAGCCCCGCAGCAGCGGCGAGGCTGGGAGAGGGCAGAAGGGGACGGCCGGGGCCGGAGAGCCGCCGTGCCGGGGAGGACCCGGGGCTGCCGTCCCCGCCCGACCCACCCGCCCCGGGTGCCCGCGGGGCCGGCAGCACTCACCGCGGACGAGCCCCGCCGCTGCCAGCAGCCACACCGCCAGCTCCTGGAGGCCCATCCCGGGAGAACCGGCACCGCGAGGGACGCACACGCCAACTGCAGCGGTGGCTTCTCCAGCCGCCGAGCCCCGCCAGCCCCGAGCCGCCGACGGGAACTGCTGGGAACAGCTGGGAACCGCTGGGAGCAGCTGGGAGCAGCTGGGAACCGCCGGCGCCCCGGGCACCTCCGGCAGCTCGGCCCCTTCCTGCGCCCGTACCGGAGCTCGCCCTACGGCGCCGCCGGCCCGGGCGGAGCGGAGCGGAGGGATGCTGACGGCCCGCCTCCCCGCCCTTCCTCTCGCCTGATGGATTTCCCTCTCTTCCCTAATCCTCGAGCGTCTCCGGGCCGGAGGGGAGGGAGCGGAGCCGCCGGCACGCTGCTGCGGCAGCCGGAGCGATGCGGTGCGGCTGGGCGAGGGGCCCCGGCATTATAGAGCCGAGAGCGGGGGCGGCCCCCTCCCCTGGCGGGCAGCCGCGCCCGCCCGCAGCCGCTGCCCTCCCCGAGCCCGCAGCGGCACCGCGGGGTGGGAGCACCGGCTGCTCGGGGACAGCAGGACAGGGGAGCACCGGCTGCTCGGGGACAGCAGGACAGGGCAGGGGAGCCGGCCCGGCAGCACACCCTGCCCGCGCTGCCCCAAAAGCCAAAGGGCATCAGCCACCCCCAAGCCCCCCACCGCTCCCCGGCCCTCCTCGGCACAGGTCATTCATTCTCCTTCGCCATCGGCAGCACGCTGCTATTGTGGGAGGCGTGAATCAGCCCAAAGGGCAGCAGAGTGCCCCGGGCAGGATAACCCCTGCCGGGGGAGGGCAGCAGAAAGGGAAGGCAGCCAGGGCACGGACCAGGGCAGGGCTTGGCTTAGGTCACATCTGGGGGGAGAGCAATGGCCACAATGATGTTGCACACGTGGCTATTAAAACCCCAGCAGAGATGCAGGGCTTGGGGCTCAGGTGCTGGATGTTTTGTCTAGATATGGGAATAAAAGCCATGGCCGAGGGGCATTGTGTTTAGTGCTTGACAAACACGTGACAGTAAAACGGTGGCTGAGCTCCTGCCTGGTACAGGTATAATGAACCACAGTTGGAAAGCAGGCCTAGAAAATTCAATTCATTTTGTTGATTGTCTGTTTCCCATCTGCAACTCTAAGAGCAATTTTGAGACCATGGATGAGTTATTTCTTTCAGTCCAAGTCCCTGCCCTTCAAATCCAGTTGCTACATTAAATGAATGTCCTAGGCAGCTGCACTTTAAAAAGAATGTTTTTGAAGAATGTCGTCATTTGCAAGGGGTAACTAAGTGCTTGTTTTTCAAATGACCAACAAGCAGCAGTTTATTTAGCCCATGTTAATTCTTGGCTTTAAAAATCCAGGTTATCTGTATTGGCTTAAGCACTGACCTAATTTATGTAGCAACTGTTTAAGTATTTTTAAATGTTGAGCACAAAAGCAGATGCATCTTGGGGCAACCTGAGTAGTTCAGCAACTGGGACATCATGTGTTCCAGCTGTCACCTACAGCAGGACTGAAACCTTCCCCTTTTCAAATCAGCCAACATGCCAGACAACTTTACCAAGGGGTAGTAGAAACCAGCAAGTGGTAAAGCTAACTCTCTGAAAGCCAAGTAATAGTTGGTGGTTTTTTGGGTTTCAGTTGGATTTTTTTTCATGAGATACTGACCTTTTGGACCAGCAGACAAGAGTGAGTTGCTAGGGAAGCTCTGTGTTATTCACAGAAAAAACAATTGTTGTTATTCATTTGTACTTCAACCTTCCCATGGCAGTGCTCTTAGTATCTGGATTTTTGCCTTGTCTCATTTTGGAAAGACGAGTAATTTTCTTTCCTCCTTCTACTGTTATCCACTGCTGTTTTGGCACAGGTGCCCCAGATATTTTTGGGTGTTCAGTAAACAACATGAATTGTTCAGGCAAGAAATTAGGAGAGAAAATCTGCAGTTCATGGCTGACCTCTACTGTTGGCTCATTTTTTTGCTTTACACTTTGCTTTGTTGACAACTGCCTCAGCCCTCTGTGATGAAAACAGGGTCAGCACTGTGCACAGCCCAAGGTCTCAAAAGGCAAACACTTCCAGGGATGGTGCTGAAACCCCAAATTCCTGTAATATAAGTGAGGAAATAATATTTTTTAACCATTTCTTTGATAAATCTTGATTTATATTTTGTTTGTGGCAGTCTCATTTTCATCTGATGTTAGCAAATTAAATTTTATAGGCACTTCAGGAATTCTTTTGATATTCTTTAATAGTGATCAGCACCTTAACTCCTTGATTAAATCATGTTCAATCAGGGGCATTCTTACTAAAGGTTTTACTTTTCAAGTCAGAAATTCTGCTGTGAATGCATACAAATGGCAGGAAAAGGTCTTACCTGCTTTCTCTAGACATCCTGGCTAATAAAAGTTAATTTCACAAACATTTATAGATACTGTGTAGATACTAGCAAAGAAACATTTAAAAACAGTATACTGAATCCTCTAAAAGCCTTTATTTATGGCACTGGTTATCTCTGTGGAATTTGGTGTTTACAACTTAAAAGCAAGTGGTACAGTCTGTGGCCAGCAGAAGCTTTCTTTGCCTGCAGGGCCCACCGGAGACAACACCCACTCCCCTCTGAGCTTTGATTCTTGTCTCTCTGCTATCCAGCCAGGTGATTTGATTCTTCTCTCTGAGCTTTGATTCTTGTCTCTCTGCTATCCAGCCAGGTGATTTGGAGGCAGCTGTTTCCCCTCCCTAGATGATAACTTCTTAGACACAGTGATGAATGTGAGTTCACTTTACAGTTACAGGCTGTAGGAACCATTGTGGGTCTCCCAGCACATCTTCCACAGTTGGGTGTTTGCCAGAGTATAAAGAAGCCCTTAATGTCTGCTTGTTTCTCACATACATGGGATATATATAGCCAATTGTGTGTCTGTTTGTGAATAACCAATTGCTCAAGGACACAACATTATGCACAGATCATGTCATATATGTCAAGGTCAGGTATAGAAAGTATGTGTGCATCCAGTACCAGTGTGCTATTGCTTCTTTAGCTGATAAGCAGTGAAGTAAATATGTCAATGTACAAAAGACTTCACTCGAGTGCTGTTTCAGGTCCATTTTGAGTCTGAGAGAGGCACAGGGCTACTAGAGAAACAGCTACAGGATTCTGAATTAGTGTGTCTATAGAAGAGACCCCCATCATGACTGTAAGATGATTGTTTATACCCAAAGACCATCCTCCTAGTTCAGTTTACAAGGCTCATCTCATGCGGTGGTCAGTGAAAAGAGCCAGGGACTGAAGAATATTCAGAATGACTCACGCAGTCATTACAAGAAGTTGCAGTTGCCCAAGGTTTATAATATCCCAGAACTACGAGAAATATCCTCTTTTTCTTTGAACAGATTTGCAGATGAACAAAATCAGTGCATCTTTCTGATGTGACAGAAGATGATAAAATAAACCTGAGAAGAGGCTGATAGTGAAGTGACCATCTTGTACTGTATCCATGTACAGTGACTGCAGCACTTAGTGACTTCGATCTAATTATTGTGTAGCTGCAATGACCTGGGGCTCCATATCAGAAAATACTCTGCTTTTCCTTCATTTTCATTCTATTTACAGAAATAGGTAAAATAGGCTAGGATTTTAAATGGTACCTAACAGTAGATGTTAAATGCTCATATTTTCTTGAATATTGTTTGAATTAAATGATCTCTTTAGTTGTTAGCTGCCTTTGGTAGTCCTGGTAATTGCATCCCATGTTATTAGTTATTCTCTGTTGTTTATTTTGCCCAATGAGTAGTCTCAGGGATTGAGAACATACATGTGACAAGCTTGATTTTTTTCTGTAAAATGTCCTGAAATATTATGTGGTTCTTCCTTGCAGGAGGTAGAAAGTAGTCTTGATGTTGAGTTTTCCATGGAAGAATTAATTAGTGATCTGAAATAGAGTTAATTTTGTGATTGAACTTTATATTCTCTGTGAGCTAATTTGAACAGAGGTTCACAAAGGTAGTGTCTTCCCCAAATTCTTAGTTCCTACTCTAGTATGTGATTTCCAGAGAATGATCCATGCCCCCAGTTGTCATCTGTTGGGAAGGATAAAGAAGAGCACAGACTATTCTGTTGTTTAAATATAACAAAGCTGCTACCCTGCCACTTTGTAAAAAGTAATTACAGAGAGTGTTTCTGAACAGTGCTCAGATGTGAATAATAAGGATTTGTCAAATTTGCCTAATGACTGCATAACTAATGAGTAAGATAAGACCTGTGGTCATTTCTGTAATGCAAACATTTTTCTAAATTCATACTTGTCTTTTATTACTGTTAGCATACACTCACATTAAAGTGTGAGCATATTAAACAACAATGGCAGCACCACTGTGTTCCTGGGAATGAAACATCTCAAATGCTTTTACTATAGATCTTTCTCAGCATATCTATCCTACAGGTGCTTTTCTTTGTCCAAAGAAATATCACATGTTTTCACTGACATCAGACTCAGCACACTTGCACTTCAATTTCTGTATAAGGAATTATTGTTCCTCTCATATCAACCTCTGTCTAGTCCTTCTGATGCATTTTGTAATTCCAGGGCTTGGCATTCATTTCTCACTGACATACAAGTCACATTACAGAGTTGCTTTGCCATCTTTTTGGATGAATATGAACAACAGAAAGTTGACAAAACTGCTTTTCTTCACCCTGGTTAATTTTAAACAACTACATAATTTAGGGTTCAGAGAAGCTAATTAAAGTTGGCAGGAAATCTGCATTTTAAGCCTACAGCTTTAACAGATCCTCATCTATAAGCATCTGAAGATCAGCCTTATTTATCTTGTCCTAAAGCAACACAGTAGAAATTTTTCTTTCCTGAAAAGATTGCCGTCTGCTACAATTTAAATAACTAACATATATTCCACAGAAATGGTCACTGGGTCTGAAAAGACCATTCTAATAAGGCTTTTTGACCATAAAGCTAAGCTCAACCCTTTTCAAAGACAGAATGTTGTAGCAAAATTGAGAGCAAATTCATTTAAACTTTGGACTTATATTTGAGACAGGGGACGAGCCAAATTTATACAGGCAAGATTTCTAAAAGGAAAACTAGTCAGGGTGCTAGCTACATGTCTAGCTACATCTGCTAGAGAATACTGAATTTTGGCCTTTAGAATCCTAATGGTTAAGTTTCAGTCCATCAGAGACATACATTTTTAATATGGCTTTGGGGAGAAAGATTTTTTTTATTATTTTGTCTTGGAATGCATGGGTTACAAATTTACAGCTGTATTTCTTACCTTGCACAAAACTGTATTTCTTACCTTGCCTAAAACCAGCACTTCCTAACTTCTCCTGCAAAGTCTCAGTATTGTTACTGAGGACATCAGTCCAGTCTTTGTATGTTTTATTGTAACCAATCACTGATGAAGCTGATGTTTTTCAAGCCTGTGCAACAACAAACACCACGTATCATCCTCTATTTGAAATGAGATCTTGTGCTTTCTCTAATTGCCCCTCTACACTGGCACAACACACTGAGAGAAGCAGCAGGGCTACAAAGGGCAAATGCCCCAGTGAGTCACTGGAGACAGGCAGAAATTCAAAGAGGAATCCAGAGAGGAATTCAGAGAGGAACTCATTGCTCTCAGCACTGGAGTGGCAGCCAGTCATGGCTCGGTGCAAAATGCTGTCTCCAGCTGGTGACAGTCCTTCATGGAAACTGTTGCAAATGGGAGCATTCAGAGAATGGAAACAAAAATGAATAATTTTTGTTTCAGAACAAAGCATATTTGGAGGCTGTGGATTCTTTAGAGACAGGCAGATCTTCAAAATGAGATTCCTTACTGGACTCAAAGGAACTCTCAGAGCAGCTGCTAGATTGTTTCATTGGTGAAGAGCTGTAGACCTCTGGAGGAGGAACTGAAACTATTTTAAATATAGGGTTTGATGGAAAATTCACGACAAACAATTCAAAACACTAGATATGATCTGTTTTATCTGAATCCCTTATAGAAATACACATTCCATTGGTGTGTTTCTGGAGTGCTGAAGATGGGTTGTGGGTTTGCCATGCTCAGGAATGGAGGCCGTGTTTTTCCGCATGGGCAGCGCAGCACGGAGCAGCCGTGCTCTGATTTCCCAAACACAGCAAATGTGAGCAGCAGAAAGCTCCTGCTGGCTCCTAAGGCTTGCAGGAATGGCCAAGTGTGTGGGAGTAGCAGATCCCTCTTCCAGCTGGGCTTCTGATGTTATTGTTTGTGACACAGTCAGCGGGACTTGTCCCTGCCCATTGCTGGTTTCAAAGCCCAGGCGGTCTCCGCGCCACATCAGCGGCAAAGGCAGGAGTGGAGGTGGGTGTCCCAGTGTCAGGAGCGTGGCTCAGGGAACTCTGCTCTCAGGGAAAGGACACAGCACTGCTCAAGCCCCCAGTGCCCAGCACTCCCCCAACACGAGCCCCTGCTGATCAGCCAGAGATGGGGGCTGGTGCACTCGGCTGGATGAATGTCTTGTAATCACATATTTAAGTAGGATATAGGAAACACAGCCCTCGGTCATCTGTGATTCATCAGCACTGGAGAACCTGACAGAGTAAGACCAAGTAACAGCCCCAGCACAGATGTCTGAGGAACCATTTCATGAGCCAGCTGGGGGTGAGCAACCACAACAGACACGCACAGAGGGAAGACTTTTCCAGTATTAGATCTGCCTTTGATTCTGGTGATAGTTAGCTCTCAAAATAAAACTTCTCTCTTTTCCAGTAACATCAAAAGGGTTTTTGTTAGTCATGAGTGAATGCAAATTGCTTTCAGTGTATTTTTCTTGAACTAGATTTAAAAGACCACAGATAGTTCATACATTTATTATGGACAATTTTTTTCTAAAATGTCTTTTTGTTATGACAGAGAGGATAAAAAAAGGGAGAATGGGGACAGAGAGGGAGGAAGCAACTGTCTGGTTTGTTCAATGCCTTTAATTAGGTAGGAGGATTTTTCAAGCTTGGATAAGCTTTCAGGTATTTGCTTAAGCATTTGTTTTGTGGGAGAAATTGTAGACCACTGATTATTTTAATGACTAATTAGGATTTTTAAAAAAATATTATAAAAATAAAGTTAAAATCTGACTTAAAATTTGCCTACCAACTAGACCAACATATTTGGAATGTCTTTTTATGTTCAGAGAGAATTTTGCCTCACACAGCTCAAGGAGTATGTTTTTCTGCACATCTTGCTAGTTCAGACTGGTCAAGAGTTTGATCTGTTTGCTGTGCTATGAGAGCATGAGAAAAATTATCACGGTTACCTGAGCCAAGCAAATAAAAAAAGAACCTTACAGCAGCTTTCTCTTTTCACATTTCAGGTTCATTTTTAACCACAGATGTTTGGATATCCCGATACCTTTGAATGAAACCAAACTTTCAGAGATTTGTCTGGTTTTGCTCTCTACATAGAATATCTACTTACCTAAAACTGTGTTTCTGTTTTTGCTAATTTACATAAGTAAATCTTAATTTTTAATTGAAGCTATTACTCCTATTAAATCTTTTGGGATGCGTAAATAAAAATTCCATGGGTCTCTTTAGTGGCTGTAATTCAAGGCTATCTTTTTACCATGGTCAAAATTGTTCTTCTGGATTCCTGCTTAATTATGAAGATAATGCAATGTGGCAGGTCAGAGGCAACAATGACATTGCTAATGCCAGGCTGTAAGTAACTGAGATGGCTTGAATATTTTGAGTAATAATTTAATTTATCTGTTTGTTGATGGATTGTCTGTGGTACTGATTTTTATAATGCAAAAATGTCAATGCTTTCATGATGATGATCATAAGAAAATGTTAGTACATTTTTTAAAAGCCCTGCAGTGATTTAGAGCCTATGTCATGCTTGTTAAAGAGATCCTGATCAGCTGAGAGCTTCAGTCTTAAAGTTGAATGCCTAAAAGTGGGTTTTCTTAGCAGGTGGCTGCATTTTATTCTTGCCAATAAAATAAATAATAAATTGTCAAACTGCATTGGAAAATTTTATCCTACCATTGGTACTAATTTTAATTTTTCAAGTTCAGCTATTGTGCAACAGACACATTGAAGCTGTTGATTTTGAAGGTGTGAATGTGCAAGTCCAGAAATGCACAGTTGGAAGTGTTACAAGGCCAGTTTCCCCAGCTTTCCCTGGCAGAGGGAGCTCAGCTGAGCAGGCACTGGGGAAGCTAGGCACTGCCTGGGGCAGAGAGCTGGGGGCTCTCTGGTCACAGAGACCTGGCAGCATCACCCTGCTGTTCACTGCTCAGCCTGGCAGGACACTCTGCTGCTCACTGCTCACCTGTCCTGGAGCTGGCAGCCCAGGAAATCAAATCCTTCTGTGCCTCACACAGGTCCTGAGCTGCTCTACGTTTGCTCCTGCCTTTTAATCCTGGTGTACAGTTTGTGTGGTTGGTGCATTGTATTGCCAGATTCAGCCCCAAGTTCCAGTTTCATTGAAGCATTTTCCCAGTTGTGAAGAGGAAGTGACAGGATTCCTTCAGGAGGAAGAAAAAATAGAGTTGTTCTGGGAATGTGGAAGCGCCCAGGTGATAAAGGGCAGGATGCTGACAGGTTTCCTACCTGAGGGAGATTGACTGGGTTTTAGGATTAAGGACAGGAACAGAAGAGACAGAGTTGCTCTCTCGAAGCATTGGCTTTATTAGTGTTGGTTCTTTTTATATTTATATTCAATTTGTTTTCCCTTTTTGAGTTGAACTGGTATCTGCTTAGCTAATATGGCTTATCTTTAGTGAAAGGATTAACTGAATTTGGGTTAAACTTTAGTGATGTTCGTTATGTTAGGAAACTAAGTAATTGCAGAACTGCTGGTTTCAGGGTTCTTTTCCCTCTTTTGTTTTAATCCCATCTGGGAATTCATAGAGCATCTTATTGTTGGTGTTAGCACATAATCAGGTTAATAATTTAGGAAATATACTCCTGTAATTCATAAACCAGTGAGGATTATTGAGATATTTTCAATGCATCCAATTTCTTCCACAGGGACCATGAAGAAAACTAGAATCTCCTTGTCAAAGATGGGGCTGAGACACAAAGCAAGTGGGAAGAAGATGACAGCCAGGTAAGATTTGATTTTTTCTCTTTGAACATCTTGCTAGAGCCACATGATTCTAGAGAATCTTCCTTTAGGAAAATTTCATTAAATTGAAACAAAATAGGATTGAAATAAAGTTTGGTAAAATATTTACCATAGCTCTGCTTCTCAATCTCCTCTTCATTACTTTAATGATCAGGAACTAACAAAAGGAATCCAGATTCATTCCAAGCTGTGGTAATAAGCTGTGAGCTCCCCACTTTCATTAAGATGCCTGGTAGGTACATGTGGAAAACTTGGAGTAGGCTCTTAGAAAAGCATTTCATGGGTGGAGAGCCAAGGCAGAGTGGTGAAGAAATTCTGGGAATACATGCAGGACTTCAGTGTACTCCTCTCTCTTCATTTGTGCCAAAGGCATCATGCCCTGTCTGTTTGGAGTGCCTCATAGAAATGGAATCAAAATTCTCTAGGAAAAACGAGTATGCTTGTTTAAATTGGTGCTTGCATTACTGATGGAATTAAGTCTTTATAACAAGGCATGTTTATGTGCATGGCATAATCTATCAATAGTTGAAGTATATGATCATGGAATCATGGAATATCCTGAGCTGGAGGGACCCACTGGATCATCAAGTCCAGCTCCTGGCCCTGCACAGAACTACCCCAGGAGCCCCCATGGGTCTGAGGGCATTGTCCAAATGCTTCTAGAACTCTGGCAGGCTTGGTGCTGTGACCACTTCCCTGGGGAGCCTCTTCAGTGCCCAACCATCCCCAGGTGAATGATGATATTGCAAAAGCATTGTTATTTCTAACTGCAGATTATCCTATGTACAATCCATTTCCTGACTTTCTGGATGAATTCTGTAAGGTTAAGCATCTGGGACAGAAGCATTCCCCTTCCTTAATGCTTTCTTAAGACAGACCAAAGAACCTGTTCTTTCTACAAGTAGAAAAATGGTCACTGTCTTTAAAAAACATTATTTTCTCCTGGGAGAAAGTTTTATTCATCACAAATTGGTTTTTTTTTTCCCTTATAATAGGGTGTTATTTATAAAAGTTCTTGAAGTGAATCACAGAATCCTGAACTTTGAAACTCTCTGCAAACAGCAATGAAACTTGCCTTAAGTGTAAATGAGCAGCGATTTAAATATTAACTATCAGTTTATATTTCACATTGCTTCCCACATACTCATTTATAAAACTGTCAAGCTGCAAGCTTTGTATAAATAGCATTTATTATTGCCATGGTTTAATTGAAAGTTGGGTGTTTGAGGATGGTTAACACTGGTACACAGGAACTGGGAGTGACTGTAGACTTGCTGTGTCATAACTCCACTGTGTAGCTTGAGAGATGACTAAAATTAATGGTGTGCCATTCCTCTACCTTGAATTGTTATAATCCCTATCTAACAGGGATGTTGTAAAACTGATAATAATTTTATAGTACAGCAAAATTGTATTGTGTGTTTAGACATAACTAGAGTGCAGCAAGAACATGTTTACAGAGTTCTTCAGCTTCCAGGAATTTGAAACCATCAGATTCCACTGTGGGTGAATTAAAGATAATGACTAACCAGAATCCATTAATATACAAATTAAATTGCCTTGAGTAAAGGAAAAAAATTAGAAAGAATGACTGTTACTTGTCTGGAGCACTATTTTGCAGTGTTTTTTTATCAGTACCTACCAAACTGGGGCCATTAATGTCTCTCATACCTTTTTTTTTTTTTTTTACCTTGTGCAGAGATAGGGATTTGACTAATTGTTACAAGAAACCTTAGAGGGAATAAAACATGTTCTGGGACTATGGGGTGTTGGCCAATAGTATAATTAAAACCAGAGTTACAGAAAGATATCTGACAGCCCAGGTGAGCCAAGTATTTAAAATATATTTTGTGCTCATGAAAACCAGGTTCATCATACACACAGTGGTAAATTTGTTTAGATGCAAAATATAAGATGTATTTTAGATGTCACATGTAAATATGTGTAGGCATTTCAGTGTTAACCACTATATGCTTCTGTGAGCCAGAGTATATATGAGTTGAAGTTGTTAATCATTTGCAATTAGTCACAGTCATACCACACAGCCAGAGAGCCAGACCCTCTGCCAATGTTCCTTCAGGCCTCCTTTGTGCTGCTGCTTGCTCATGAAGCAAAAGGCTCTCAAGTGAGCATTTCTGGGTGTTTACTTATTTATCCTTCTACTTCTGAATGACAATTAAAATATCTTCTCACTGAAAACCTTGCTGTTCTGTTCCTAAAGCCATAATATTCCCTTGAGCTTTCCAGATGCAAGCACAGATGATTATCTTAGGGCACAGGTGACTCCATTCCTGTCCCTGTCACATAAATCTTGCCTTGAATCCTCAGTTGTTCCCCTGTAGCTCACTGAAGACTCTTTGGAGCCAAGGACAGGCAGGGGGAGCTTCACAGCCATCATTAAATGTATGAGGTGTTTTGGTCTCTGCCTGGCCTTTGCTCTTGTGTGTCAGAGATGTCTTATCTGTGGAGTTTCTCCTACTTTAGTGTGCTTACTGGGAGCCAAGCTGTAGTAGTGCAAGGGGAGGAGGACTTTTTGCCCTGCTGTGGTGTCTGCCATGTGGAGTTCTTACCCATTTGTGTCAGGCAGTGCCAGCCTATCCCCAGAAGACTTCATGGAGATTCACTCTTAACTGAATCTCTGTGTTTGCCCTGGTTAATGAATTTGTCTTAGCAAGTGCTGTCCATAAGGCATAATCTTTTGACTTAGTGAAATAATTTGTATGACTTTCCCTGGGGCTTCCTACCTGCTGAAATCCTTTCAGAGCTGTCAGTTCTTGCAGACATGTAGCTTGCCTGCCTGCCTTTGCCTGACAAGAATAGTGACATCAGGTGCCAGTGGGGCCTCAGGAACAGAATAATACTAAATTTCTTTGTCCCTTTTTACCTTTTTTTTTGTTTATTTTTTAACCTAACATGGTGTGAAAGTTACTGCAATCTGGGCAGCCTGATAAATGTAAATAATTAATTTACCATTAGGTATTTTACTGAAATAAAGGGCACAAAGCTATAGATAATGGGCCCAAACTAGGCCAAAATCTATCAGGAGATTGAGTATCCCATCACTGTGCTCTGTCTCATGATGTCAGTATGGACATTATCTCCCCTCCCTCTGGAAAATAGAGATATTAAAATAAACACTGATAATATTATACCATTAATTTTTTTTGTCTTGTTAGTCCATAATAATTGGAAACCCAATATGTTAAATTACAGTCAAGATTTTTCTATTAATGAAAGATCTTTTCCCAACTAAATGATTCTATGATTCTAAGATAGCAGGAGACCATACTGGAGACCAGCAGTCCCTTTTGTTTTGAAACATAAGACATTATACAAGCAAAGAGGTAAGTAAGCAGTTTACACTGTGAGCTGCCACATTCATTTTAGGAAGATTAATCTCACAAAGGAAAGCATATGTGGAATTGGGTCACAGCCCTTCACATATTCAAGCTTGTGTAAGATACAAAGTGATCAATCCCCGTAAGATCTTTGTAAAGTGAACAAGGTTTATTATTTATGTTAGTAAACAGACTGGCATTTACCTTTTCAAAACATGACAGTGGCATAAAGGATGTTTTAACTTTTGTTGTTCCCAGTTATTTGCATTTTAAAAGCTCTGCTTTGAATCATTATACCTTTCTTGAATTTAATGATTTATATACGACAAGATACTTGGAATGTACTGAAATTACATTCTCAAAGCTAGTGAAGAATGAAAGAACATGGACAACATGAAAATTCAGTGTTATTTATGCAGCTGTATATATACTCTAATATGCAATTATTGAATCTCTGAGTTTTTCTTAGCAGAGATGGCAAGATCACAAAGGCCACCTGGCAGGGTGGGTGCCTGCCTCGCTGTCTTGATACCATCAGGAAGTGACAGCACAACAATGAGACAGCACAGGCATTGAAATATCTTTTCATTTACAGTCTGCTTCAACTTCAGCCACGTAGAATGGAAGTCTGTTTGCTGCACTGGCGTTAGAAAATGAGCCTTAGCAGAAGCTGAAGTCAGGTTTAATGAAAGTAACTGTTTGGAGTATGTGCAGCAGTGCATGATGTGTTTTATTTTAATTCCTTCCTACTAGAGGCAAATCTCCTTTCTCCTCTCTCACCAGCAATTGCTACTCACCCTCTCATACATTTCAGATTTTTTGTATTATGATAATTACTACTCAGTTTTCTTCTTAAACTTGATCCTGGTTCTCTGTACATCACTGAGCTCACAGCATTTTTTTGCTGATCTGTGCCAAAAAGGTCATGGCTCTCTCATGTATTTTGCAATGTTTGAGGCTATTCCACTGTATTATTTATTGAGAGATAATCCTTGCATGGATTGAGAGCAGCTTTTTGTGCAGAGCTTCATCTCTGTAGTAAGTGTTGAAGTTATCCTGTGCTCTTTCAGCCCAGTCTCAGAGCAGGAGGCAGTGCTGGAGGAGCCTCTTCTGCGTGTCTGCAGCAGTGTGAAAGGCACTCTGCTCTTTGAGCTGTACATTATTTAGGATCTGGTGCTTTAGAACTGTTCCCGATTTTTTTCTGGGTTTGGGAGTTTGTTTGGGGTCTTCTAATGGTTTGTGTTGACTAGAGTTCTGCTGACAGAACAGGCAGTAGACAGCAGAGAGCTTTGGTCCCCAGTCAGCATGTTGTCTAAAGGAGCATCACAATCACTCTCAGAATATTTTATTTAATTATTTTATTTAATTGTGATTTTACAGAGTGACGTCTTTAGAATATTCTTTTTTTTTTCCTTTTGTCAAAGTACATGGTAAATACTTTCAGCCCCGTCGCAGTGGGATTGCAGCATCTGTGGATCACACAGGTACAGTGAGACCCGTCCTTCCCTTGCCAAGAGTAACAGTGACACCCTGTGGCAAATTGAGGAGAGGCCGCCAGCCCGATTTCCTTGGTTTCTTCCAAATTTGCCTCCGAATTTCTTACACCGTGGGGAGTGTCACAGGAGGAATTCCTCCCCTACACATAGGAGGGTTTCATCCGATTGTAATCCGTGTCTTATTAGACGTTTTCATTATTGGAAAACATGTCTAATGAGCACTTTAATTCTTACATACAGAGAGCGTTCTGCCCCAGATGGCCAGATGCTCGTGGAGGTGGAACACAAAACAGAAATTAAGAAAAGGAAGTTTTGACTTCCAGTTTAAATTGATGTTATAGGAATACAATGCTCTTCATTATCATTCACACTGCTTTTCTCTAACATGGCAACTGTCTATTGAACTATATCAGATTGTAATGACAAAGATATCCACAATATAGAGTATCCACAACACAAAACTTACTATGTAAACAACTGCATGTGGGAGTTAGGGTCATCCTTTAAACTTCTTCCTGGCACCATTCCTTTGGTTTGTTTAATGAGTATTAACAGCACAACTGTTCTGTAATTACTGACATAATTCTGATTCCAGCCAAGTCCCTCACTGCACAGCACCATGGTTCTACTGTGTTATCACATGCTAATGTAAAGGCCATGTAAACCCCATGTAAAACCCCAGTTAAACATTTTCCAATGGGTTTAACTTATGACACTCAGTATGTGCTACACAGCTGACTGAACAGTATGGTCTGCACACCACAAGTGATTTAAGCCTCATGCACATAAAATAGCTGACAAAAGAAAGATTTTAAAACTTCAGGAGTTTTAAGTGGTCTGCTATTATGTCTTGTCCTAGTTTAGGTGTTTGGGTGGCAAGGCAATCTTCTTTAAGCAGTGGAACAAACTGCATTTATCAATGTTTTATTCTTAAAAGACTGTTATAAGCAAGTTACAGAAGTGCCTATGACAAATATTTTAGGTAGAGTTGGATCTATTTCAAGGTGGAGCAGATGACTTCCTAAGGCTCCTCCGAGTCCTTCCTTCAGGGAGTTTATGGTTGTGTCAGTGAACTTTGTGATTTAAATAGTACTTTGTGCACATTTAGTATTATACTTTCCCAAGTCTCATTCTGTTGCTCAAGTGCCATCCACACAAACACTACCTCACTACCTCGTTCCTTTTGTGGCCTTGGCAGGCTTGAACTTGGTGCAGAAACCTGAGATTCATAGCATGAGTACTTGTGCTGAGCAAAGAAAGCACATTATTCCACCATCAAAAGTGGACCCTGGTGTCCCTGAAGGACTGGAACACAGAAATCCCATTGGACACCAGCTTAGAAGGAAAAAATAGGGGCAGCTCTGGTTTCAAGCACTGCTGCTTTCCTTCTATTCGGCTTTACAGGATCTCTGTGGGGCAGAATGGGTTTCTGTTTGGCAAAATGAAGCTTCCACAGATCAGTGTCTGCAGCACTGTCCTGTGGCTTCACAGCTGTTCCCCTGAGGGGATGCTGGGTCTGAGGAGAGGATTTTGCCCTTACATGTTAAGATGATTGGAGGATCCTCAGAAGCAACTCTAAACTCTCCCTAGAAGGACCCACTCAGCACATGAGCACTCCCTGGCAGCCAATGGCCACAACACATGGTTGACCCTGGGCCTCCCTCCACTTGGCACTTTAGGGTTTGAAGACACTGCTTGGCAGTAGGTTGATATTATTTTATTTGGGCTTTTACTTATTTGCTTTGGCTGAGATTTAGGAAAAAAATATTTTTAAGACAGAAAAGCTAAAATTGGATTTGGTTTCATGTGTTGTTTTATATCTGGATCTATCATACAAGATTTTTACAAGAGAAACAGTTTATTAAAGTCCTATATAAATTGTTTCTGATTCCTTGTATGCTCTTCATATCATACCAGATTTTCTCAGGTACAGACTTCCAATTACAAAATTTAAAAATTATTCTGGTTTTGGTCTGTCACTTTCCATTTCTCTCTCTGTTATTGTTTGGGGTTTTTTTTAATAAAACACCAGTGATAGCATTTCTACTGCACGTGGCTAAATATTTAAGGATATATAAGAATACATACATGAAGTAAGATTGAATTTTTGGAGACAATTCCTGAGAAATATCTACAAGCATTTAATTATCTCTCTTTAGGGAACTGGGCTTTCCCCTCAGGTGCCATTGTAAATATGTTTCACAGGGCATGGATGATAACAAAACTGCCTCTGGTATTCCTGGTTTGTGTCAGAGAGCACTGGAAGGCAAAGCTGCAAATGCTTAATTTGTCTTTGAGACTTCAATGACTTTCAACTATAGAGGAAGTGAATATAAACTTGGGTGTTAATCCTGTAAAAATGTATGCATTTACTTGATTTTTACTCTACACTGACTTACTGAAGTTAATGACTAAGTTCTTGAAGCAGTTTTTTAATTCTTTGTTTGTTTTATATATGGTGACTCTGTGGACCAAAATGTCTTTTATGGAAGTGATATTTGCCACTAATTTTCTAAATCAAAATATGTTTTTCCAATACTATCTGAATGAAAAGTTCATTAAGGGCAGTGTAGAGACCTCCTACATTAATTTATTTAGGTTAACAGTACTGTAAATTCTGTGAATTAATATTGTTTTTGTATATTAATAACTATTAATAGTATAAATTAATAGGATGCTGGATAAAGTCTTATTTTTCATGAGGGTTTAATCCTGCATGACTTACAAACATGAGAAGCAATATATCATGCTATGAATGAAGAAGTAAAAACAACATATATTTTTTTCCTATCTAGATAATATGCCACATGGGTGCTGATTTTCATTATGCAATCTCTTCTGGGAACGGAAATTATTATCTGGCAATAATGTGAATGCAATTAACAATTTGAGTCTGCTAAACTATTAAAGATTACTTAAATATGATGTATAATTTTTTGTACTTCAATGAAAATTTCTAAGGAAATCATAAACTGCATTTTATTTTACATAACAATCTCCAGACTAGGTTAAATCATCACCTTCTCTTTAGTTTTCAAACCTTTCTAAGTTTTTTATCAATATAATGAAGCAAATCACAGGAACATATGCCCAGTAAAAATACTCTATATACATCTTTTCCCTTGTGTCAACTCCTCTTGGCTATTAATTTTAGAAGGTTACAATACTTAAGACCATATAAGTTAAGTTTCTTATGTTGTTTATGAACCATATTAGTTACAACTACATTAGTAACACTACCTAGTTTTCACACACAGGATATTTGCAAACCTAAACAAAGATTTTCTGATGGTGTCTAGATTTTGAAGATTGGTCTGTTTAGTGCCAATTCTGTCTTCCCAAGAGAGAAAGTCACTGTAAAAATGTTCACTGATTTCAACTAAGTAATTTGTATCAAGGTGGAGATCCTTGCCAAATTCATATGAAGCAAATGACAGCAACTTGCCTTTTTGTTTTTGAAGGTGGAGGGGTGCAGGTGCATATAAAAGCATATAGCTGCCTGATCAAGACTGCAAAACTGGAATGCCTTTAGCAAACTAGGTGCCAACTTTACCAATGCATTACTCCAGTTTTACACAGTGCTAAATTTCCTGACAGCAACAGGAGTAGTGCAGTGGCAAAGCAGCACCTCAGCTCAGAAGGCTCATTGCCAGTTATCCATGAACAGCTTGCATTTCCTGCTGTGAGCAGTAAGTAAATTTACCTGTGCAGCAGCAGCAGCAGCAGCAGCAGCAGCAGCAGCAGCAGCAGCAGCAGCAGCAGCAGCAGCAGCAGCAGCAGCAGCAGCAGCATGTCATTTGGTACATGCAGGTAATTGGCATTACAGATTGGAACAACACTAGAGTCTGCCTAGTAGCCAGGTAAACACTAATCTCTCAGACAAAATCTTGCAGTCATGGTCCAGCCTCTCCCCACCTTGGAACCTCCTGCTTCATTTGGTGGATCTGCTTCTGTAGTTCATCTCTGTCCAGCTTCATTTTGGCTTCTAGAACTTGTCGTAGAGACCCAATGCTCTCATAGATAGCTGCAAACCCTAATTGCAGGTGAGAATTACATTAGTTCATCATGAGGAGCAAGAGTATCACATCATTGCTATCAGAATGCACTTCCATAATGTTCTGCTCTGTGTTAGGAACACAGCAAAAGTTCTGAAGGAAAAGGGACGTAACTGTGCCAATGGCAGAAATGCCCTGAGGCAGCCCAGCTATGGCTGTGCCTGCTCTGGGGAGAATACTTCTAAGTTGGTTGTCACCCCTTATTGCTCTGCTTTTTGCACTTAATGGAAATCCTTCTTAATGCCACAGGTGTAGCCATTACATCTGCCCCAAAAGTATTTAAACTACTTTGATACAAGCAAAGACATTTTGCATTAGTATCAGTTGTTCACTATCACCACAATTCAGAATAAAGAACTGGATAACCATGGTCCTACCAGCGTTAACTTCAGCTTTCATTTCTTTTATATCTTCATTTATCTCATTTTGAAGTTTGATAATGCGAATATTTATCTTTTCTTCAGTCTGTTTTGCTTCATGTGCTTCCATGGTTATCTTCTGCATTTCTTCTATTCTCTCAATTTTCTCTGCCATTTGGTTGAATTTCATCTCAATACCTCTCTCACTCATTTCCTGGGAAAATGGTTTTAATGATTTACTCTGCATGTAGAATAACAGTGGCCTTTTAAAAATATGGAATATATACTGATTAATCATCTTTTATCTGGAATTCAAAATGTAAGGAATTACAATTTTTCATAAAATCATTTCCAATTACTTGATTAGTGTAGGTTAAAATACTGATCTATTTAGCAGTGACCAGATTCATTTAAAGATTCTCAGGTTGTAGGTATTACACTTGATATCAATGAAGAGACTTAGGCAAATTCTGAGGCTATCTGAAAATTTCACTCAAATGATACCTCAACTACATCATCTTATTTATTAATAATTCTTTTGAATGCTTCTGGAGAAGTATTAAAGGACATCTGAATAAAACTTACAGTGCTTTCCTTAAAAGTCAGGGAGAGCTGGTCAATTTTTTGTACGAGCTCTTTTTCAGTCCTTCCATGTTCCTGTTCCAACCAGCTCCGTGCAGACAAAATCTGATTGCTGAGCTCCTCAACAGCATCTTTTAATCTAGGATCACAATAGAGATCAGCAGATACAAAAGAGGAGAACTAGTCATTCAGCAGTGACATTTTTTTATAAACATGTTCATAAAAACACAAAATGGCAATTTAATACATTGTTCACACCATATTAAGGTGAGCCTTTGAATTTTAAGGCTATTAAACTGGATAAGGTAACATTAGTTTAGAAAATGAAGGTCAAAGTTCACAGCAAATTATTATGAAACACATTACAAAATTTGAATCATAGTAGATGAAAATTCACTTTGACATTGAAAACAGAATATGGTCATCCATTCAGATTATAAACTTTATATCCATATGTATTAAATCTGAGCAAAGAGTTGTAGCCACCAAAATTCTGGTGACAATGCTGGTTCCTGTAGCTCCACTTAAATTGCCTATACCCACACCAACTTTATACCAACCAATCATGCCAGTGAAACTGTTTCTTTTCTCCAGTGAACATGTGAAACCTGGATTGCATGGGGACAGAGATAAGAAATGAGGATGTGGATGGCTTATACAAGAGCTGCTACTGAGTGAAATGCCTGGATTGGAGTTAACATCTGAATTGAATATAATGACCCCATGTAATGTTGGGTAGTACAGAGTACCTGATCACTAATAATTTAGGTATTTCAGTTATATTCATGTTTGAAGCCAGTTTAAAGCAATAGAACTCTGTGAGAGCTGTGCCCTGCTTCCTGCTTGCTTCATTGGAACTTTTTCCCCTGCTCTGGACAGCCACCTTCAGCTTGGACAGCTCTTGCAGAAAGGCACCAGGCCACTCTGACAAAAACCCTCAGCTTTAATGTGTCCTTTAATACAAGTTCTGCCTGAATACTTAACTAGGAACTTAATCAACTTTTCAGAATTGCCTAACCACATTAGGGGCAGAATTCTTGGTGAAAGCAAGTCCCTCTTGACAGTCAGCCTTTGTAGTATCTGTGGAGCAAACACATCTATCCTGGATGGTTAGATGTGTTAGATGGTTAGAACCTAGAGGTTCCTGCTTTTATAGGCCTGATGATTACACCAGTCAGACTGGGAAAACTGAGGCCCTACTCCCAAGGTACGTGGCAGCAGCAAGGCTTCCCAGGCACTCACTTTGTGTCCAGGACTTGCAGCTGTTGGTTGCTCTCTTTGTAGGCAATCTTCAGCTTTGCTTCTTGTTGCATTATCGATTGCTCTACTCTGCTCAGCAGATGAGAAATCTGAAACAAAATTCAGAATTTACTATTTTTCAAGAGCATTTCATCACAGTTTCATTGGGGACATTTCCATTACAGTAAAGGAGGTCTCACAGCTCACTTCTGCTAACATTTTAAAAATTATTGAATTTGCATGTTTTACTTTATCATGAAAATATACTATCTCTCAATATGAAAGTATCAGCATTTTGAAAACTGTAATTATTTTTGCCTTAAATGATGTGAATAGCTTCAACTTGAAAATCTCTGCCTGATTCCCCCTAGAGACAGCTGAATTTGCATGATCCATACATCTCCAAGTTGCTACACAATCAGAATAAACAAGTGCTGAAGCACTCCACCACTACTGAGGGATGTGCTCCATCGCTTTGTGCATGAGGGCTGCTGCAGGGGTAGAAGTGCTGGCTTTAACTGGGGAGAGGTGATTACTGCAAGAGAATATTTGTCACCAAAACAACCATCCCACTTTCTCAAAGCATACTATTCTGGTTCACTGCAAGAGGCATGACAACATGCTCTTGGCATGCTAATATACTACACTGAGGCTTCTGAGAAAGGCAAAGTGGATTTTAGCCATTTACCTACCGCAAAATGAAGATGTAAAATACTTTTGTTGACCAAGAAAATGGAAAGGCCTTGAGATGTGACATTAAGGAAAAGGATTCTTCATATCTCCAAGTCTCTGCTTGTATCTAGTTCTCACTTCCATTCTCAAACCCAATGGAAGAGAAACCTGACAGACAGATTAATGGATTCACAGAACCCAAAGCCAGTTTTGTTTTGCAGACCTTCAAAAATTGTGTTCAAATACATATAGGATCATCCTGGGAAGGCCAAAACATACAGTGAAAGACACAGAGGCTTGCATTGTTGTGGTTTTGTTGAGCATGTGCCTTTACATACTAAAGCATTCTGCAGGCAGAAATTAAGGACCTTTTGCAGTTAGAGCAGTACAGTAATGCATCTAGGCACCAATGGTCAATGTAATAAGGACTGTGAGCTGAAACACCTCCATTTGTAAATCTATGACCTCCCAGGATAATAATTAACAGTAATGGAGTCTGTGTGAATTAGACTTGAACTCTTACCTGTACAGGGATTGCCTTGGTCTAAATACCATACCTGTATTTCTGCCTCTTTGATTTTGGATTCTAAGATCAGCTTGGAGGTGTGTTGGTCTTTACTTAGACTCTGAAGTCTTTCATACGTAATTTTATGCTCTGCAGACAGCCTGGCTAACCCAGCATCACACCTGTTTGGATAGATAAAAAACAAAGCACCAGCCAAACAGAATATAAAGTCCAGGCTTTTTAAATTATTCATTTTGTACTGGCCATTTCTGTGGAATTCCTGCCTGGCTAGGGAAGAAATGTCTTTGAGCCTGTAAGAATGGTAGTACATATCATAGTGTTCAGCAGAGTGCTCCCAAATAGGCCTCAAGGTCAAATAGTGTGATACACAAATCCCATTGTTCTTGGCACTGACATGAAATGGGTAGGCTGTGTTATCACTCAGAAAAATCACATCAGAAATGCAAAGATAGCGAATTTAATTTCCGTGTCCTTTTGTTAGACTCCAGAAGATATCTGATAAGGTGTGTATGGGTTCCCCTACACGATGAGTAGCCTAAATAACTGTGCACCACTTTTTCATTATTGTAGCTTTGCAATTTTATTTGTGAAATAGTAGTATACAGCTAATATGTGTAGTTAACAAGGTGGGGCAAATATTATGGTTCTTAGTCTTTATTTAGGTGAATAAATAAATTGTCATTGAAAGCAATGGCAATTTTGTCTCAGAAAAGGCTATAAAATGAAGTTCAGGAACATAATAATTGTTGTTTTCTTTCTTCACATTGGAACATTTCTTGATGCTGTAACATTTCCAGGATAAATATGCTATAGAACATGTGTGCTTCTACCAGATTTTAAAAATAAATTGATCAGGTGGATTTCATCTACAGTAATGCAGTGAGGACATTAACTGAGCTGTAAAAATATGAGTACTGTGATTTCAGGAGTAAGACCTCTGTGAAGTATGAGTCATATATATATTTTTTTGCTAAGGGAAATATGTAATCATCAGTGTTACCAAATTTGATATAAGAAACAGACAGCAGTTACAATTTGAGCGAAAAAAAGCAGTAAAATGGAACAAGCTGAGGCATGTTAAGTCATTATCTAAACCAATGACACACTTTTTCATCTTTTTAGTCACATTTCAGCTCGAAGGCTTTCATTTCAACATGCATTTTCATCACCTCAGTTACAGGAAGTGCCATTATCATTAAACATGAAGGGAAACTCACAGCTAAAATGACAAATGGAGCATCTGCTTATTATTATAATCCAGTTTCAATATGAAAATAATCAATAATGTAAAATAGCATGTAAAATAGCACACAGGCATTATAAATCTTGATGAAATTAATTTCTAGTGTAGCAGTTCAGCATTGTGAGACCCTTTAGTAATATCTGCAGGAAGCCTGGCTAGCATTTACATAGCAGTAAAAAGCTTGTAGGGCTCACAATCAGGCTGTTTCTTTGGAAAGACGAGAGAAGCCAAATCTCTCCAAGTTGTTGCAATCAGAGAGAATCAGAGGAATGGAATCATCTTGAATCTAGTCACCAAAAGGTTGTGGGCTCCAAAAAATGGTTAGTTTTGTTTTTCTGAAGCATGGCAGAAAATATAAAAAGCAACAGCTTTGAAAAATACTGAAGCAAATGTAATCAGAAAGCACCTGTAATTTTTTTTAAAGCAAATTATTGTTTTGGGTTTCATCACAGAGCATCTCTCTCCTTCATGGAATTCAGTTATGTGGTCAAAGGGTTCATGTAGTTCCATGGTAACTGAAACATTAAAATTCTGACTATGTGACTATGAATTTAATGTCTGCCTGGTATGCATAGATCAGATTATTTTGGTTTATCTCCCATGTCTGTCGTATATACTCGCAAACACATTATTGGTTTGGAAGAAGATGTTAGTGTTCAACATCAAAGAAATCAAAAGCCTGGAGCCTGTAAAACCTCTGTTATTGTACAGTTCTCTGTTCATTATGTGTCCTTAAGTTGTTGATCCATTCAGCATCACTGGCATAGATAAAGTGAGAACTGTGCCAGTGCTCCATAGCTGGCTGCTATATGAATGTGCTATAATGGTATGGAGAGAGCTTTTATTGTTCCTGGTTTATTGTAACAGGAGGTGTTTCAGTTAAAATGCCAGTGTTTCAGTGAAAAACAAGTAGCTGGAGAACAGGTAGTGCAAAGCAAGTGGGAATGCCCAGTGGGGGCACTGGCAAGAGCAGCAGAGCTGGTGGATTGGATGTGGGGCAGGGAACCCAGAGCTGCCCCCGTGGTGTCACCTCCCACACAGCAAGGGCCAGAGAGCAGCACATTTATTGTTCTTGGGGAGTTCATCAATGTGGTGCAGCCCAGATGCATCAGACTCATCATCTGTGAAGCAGGAAAATCTGCCTACGTGTAATGAGTCCAGGTTGTCTGAAATGAATCAGTTCTATAATGTAGATAAAAAAGTCATCTCTATATGCAAAGTAGGCACAATTGAACATACATATTTGCCATTTCTCTGGATATTTCTGCTCTCAGGAAGAATGAGATCTTCTTTTATGAAGAGCTACTGCTACCATTCCAACCAGGCTGCTGGATTTAAACTTTCCAGACAAATACTCATTATCCACAAGTAATTTTCTAAATAAATGATAAGGCACTAATGAATTTTATTATCTGTTATCACTAGAAAAAAGGATTGGTAAATCTGTATAATATAAAACTGAGAACACAAGGGACAGGAGGCTGGAGATTTGATCTACTGGCTTCAATCTAACTTTCTGCTAAATATGTCACTGAATTTTATAGAGGAAATATTTTTTTCTTAAAGTTAATAATAATGCTGATTTTTAGCAATCATTCAGGGCTGTGATAACGCTTTACAAATTCATCAGTAAACTATGCTTATTGAGAAAGGATCCAGAGGCATGAGATGTAATGTATATTCTGTCATCTTCTGGTAGCAATGAGTTGATTCTGTGATGTGAGTGAGGTATGTTGGAATCTCTCTCCTGCAGGGCTTCAGAGCTGCATGTGCATGTAGGGATCCCTTGTTCCCAACATTAACAGCACCAGCCCTCAAGAAATATTGAGACAGTTGTTTGATGATATACTGACATGTTACACAACAGCTGGTGTTAGGAAATAAACACCCTTCTCTCCAATACTGAACTTGAACAAGATGTTTAGTATGCGTGAAATTACTGGAAGTGAAATTTGGCCAGAATCCTAAGATGGACACTAAAGTTATTACATGACAAAGGGCTCAGGCTTTGGGATTTACTGTCTAAACTGATTCCCACTGCCCTTGTGCATGCTGCCAGCCTGGAGCAAACACAGTACTCAGAGCTGCTGCAGCCTGAGCCTCTCAATGTACCTTCACTGTGGCTGAAAGTTGATGCACAGGAAGTTGGTAACACACAGAAACTTGATCGTGTTTCTAATGTTTCACTCTGAACTCATCTGGAAGCTAGCACCACTGGAGTTAAAAGTACATTAGATGAGTAAAGTGTATTTTATATAAGGACCATTGGCTAAAGTAATCAGAAGGTGTTTATCTCAGGGGAAGTCTCTGTATTGTGCCAAAGGCACAACAAACTACTCTCTTGACCATTATCTCCAGCTAGTGCTACAGTCATTCACTGGATCACTAATTTCAATGTAGAATATATTTGTAAATAAAGTCAAATAGCTTTCTCTCATGGACCACTGCTTTAAACTGCTTTCTGATAAAGGGAAAACTTTTTGGGTTTTTTTTGGTTTGGTTTGGTTTTTGTTTGTTTAGGGTTTTTTGTTGTTTTTTTTTTTAGTAGAGAGCATGCTGAATAGAAGCATAGGATGCAGAATGGAAGGCAGCAGTTAAAAGGCAATAAACTGATTCTCTTAGGGGAATGAATACAAATAACCTGCATTCATCACACAGTCTGACATAAGGCACAAGGGTATAATCTCATGCAATTTGCAGATAAGTTGCAGCCCAGGCACAGCACAAGGGTGGTGCCCTAAGGAAATAAGGGAAGAAGCCCTGGCACAGCCTGTGCCCATCCCCACCATCCCACACCAAGTCCTTGGGCCAGGACAGGGCCCTGCAGTGACACCCACACCAGCACAAGTTCCTTCTCCTGAGTTCCCTGACTGAGGACAAAGGCACCACATTTTGCCTCCCAAGGTGTCAGTAACAGTGCTGCTCCACAGAGAACCCCTCTCAGGATGTGGTATGATCTCAAAGTATTTTTTAGAAAGAAGCAGGAAGATCTAAGTATGGACATTCTGGTGGGATTTCTCAGCAGGATAGATATGTGTATGCATATCTCTCAATAAGATTTTTCCATCAATTTTCTGACTTGAAAAAAATAAACCAGTTTATTTGTGTTTGCTAAAGGATAGTGCATAACTTGCTAAATGTTTAATCCTTTTTGAATAATCTCTAAAGTATTTTCTACATAATGAGCTATGAAAGTTACAGACAATTGAGTAATTTATGAGAAAACCTTATTTCAATGAAAAACCCTCTCTGATTATTTCCTGTATGTTGTTGAAAGTTATCACTAAATCAGGTGATGTGCAGAAAAGGAAGAAAAATTACCTGTATAATATAGACAACAGGTCAAATTCAGGACAAGTATAACTCCACCAAAGTTATTACCCAAGCAGCAGTAGGCCAGGTTATGTCCTTTTCCTGTAGCTGTACATGTCCTCTGTCTTTCATGTTCAACCTTACAGGCACTTCAGTAAATGTTGTTGTGCTGGGGCTTGTAAATGTGTTGATGGCACAACTGAAGTCTGTGTGGCCACACAATTGTAACCTGGAGCCTGTAAAACCTCTGTTATTGCCCAGTTTTCTGTTCCTTATGTGTCATGTAGCCCATGTGGGATTTAATATGGCTAACCACTAACTGAATGCGCAGATTTTTACTTCTAAAATATATGCAAAAATGTGCAACTATTTTGTTCTTCACAAGTGCAGATTGTTCCGTGCTGCCTTTATAATTGTGCTAATTAACGTGTTTCAAAGACACATGAGTCTAACCACAGTACTTTTGAAAAGCTGAACCAAATCCAAATTCCCAGGGAATTTGAAGTAATTGATTTAGAACTAATTTCAGGAATTTTAGGAATTAAGGATGATACTGTCAAATTAATATATAATACTGGAATGGAAAGTATTATTATTCATTTCCTTGAAAACACAGAGCAAAATTATCCTTGGAATTTTGCCAAAGTTGAATTCAACCCATTATCATTAATACTTCAGGATTAAAACAAGATTAGCCAGCCCCCAAAACACAGTTCTGTGGGGATTTTTACCTTGCAACTCTTCCCCGAAGATCTCCCAGGCCAGAAAGCTGCCGCATTTCAAGACTCTTCAGGGTAGAATTTGTTCCATAGCTGAGATTGTCTCTGACACGTATCTGTTCCTGCAGCATCTACAGAGCATTCATATGCAAATAAAAACTCAGTATGTCACATTTAATGTACACTTTAAATGTCACTCATTATTTTTCAGTAATTCAGTATCCTCAGATACCATTTTATTATTACTTTATTCAAAGCTTCGTCTTGTAATGTACTAAACCAGATACCTTTTAGGTATTCCATTATTTCTTATTCTTAGTGTCCAATCTGCACGCAACTACCATAATATATATAAAGTATAACTTGACAGTGAAATGGAGACTTAATTTATTTTTTTTCCCTTTTGTTTTCCCCACCACACCCCTGTTGTTCACTGCAGCAGAGGTCAGACATGAAGTCATGTGTCTGCCTACCATTAGGTCATAAAAATGAGCTCTTGGGTTTGGTGACTTCGTGTCGTCAGTGAGTCGGAAGGGAAAGAAAGTTTATTCTACAGCGAAGGCATTTCCTACTGTTTATACAGCACAGCCTTTGGACTGAAGTTGAGCTGGGTATTAGTGTCGCATTAATTCATTTTTTCAAGATTTTCCAGTGCAGCTTTTGAAAGCAAGCTTATTAGAACCACAAAGGCTCCTGTGTTTATATGCTAATATCCTGTGCTATTTTCATAGCCACCAAAGAATTATGTAATTTGCAAACACTTTTTCAAGTTGTAAAAACAATTTATAAGCTTACAGGATCTTCAGACCTTGTCTGACCTTTACTTATCCTGTGGTAAACTTTGTTGGGAAGTTAGAAGCAATAAGTAGCTGAGATGGCATTAGCGCTGTGCAGCATTCTTGCCATACCTCGATGTCCCGATTGAGCTGCCTCACTATGGCTGTTATGTTTCGGATGTGTTCCTCCAGGAGTTGCCTTGCCAACCGGTCACCCCCCCCTTTGTTCTGCATTCTGTGCAGCGTGGAAACAATGTCCTCCTTAATGCGAAAAGCGTGTTCCACAAGAGCTGCTGTTGTTTTCTCATGGCTCAGGATTCTGTCCTCCAGCTGATCCACCAGGCTGGCGGATGCCAGTGGGACCGCTGTCAGTGCCTGGCTGTGCAGAGGGATGTTTCGGACCCGTCTAGAGGGGAACAATAGCCACATCTTGTTAAGTTCTCACACCAAACTCTGCAGTGCCTTTGCACTGGAGATGGTGTAACACTGAGTACTGGCAGTGCTGGAGAGAAGCCCCAAAATACTCCCAGAGAGAGCACCCACTGCTACAAATAAGGGGGTGATGTGTTGGCTATGGTGGGTCTTGTACAAAGGCAGGTCAGGCTTTTTTTCATACTCCTTAAGGAGGTTTACAAAAGTGTAAGATTATAAGAAAAGGACATTAGCATAATAAAAGTAGTTACAAATCAGAACTGTGATTTGATTAAGAACCCAAATTCAAACCCTTCTACTGAGTTTCAAAAGTAATGTTATTTGTCTTTACAATTTTCAGGCTTAATCAAAGCTGTAACAGTTGAAGGAATGTAGGTATTATAAATTAAAGAAAACAGACCAGGATTAAAAAGGAGTAGCTTGTGTCAATCCCTTTTCTGTCTCTGTAGCTACCCTGTAATACCATACAGAAGCTTGTTCCCCTGCAAACTGGACAGGAGCATACATGGGCATAGAAACTGGGGTGAGACCAATTTATGACAAGCTTCTCACAGTCTTAGAAGTTAAGTTTCCCCTCAAAACAGCTTACATTTGGGTACCTTGAATAACTACCTAGATTTTTGAAGGGTGCTCTGCACTGCATAGCTCCCATGGAAAGCAGTGGAGCTCATGGGTGCTGAAAGCAATAAAATGAGGCTGCTAATGCATGCAACCTTTTCCTGCCACTATGTTCTGTAAAGAAAACAACACTTTCAGAAGCATAGGTGGAGGATACAAGTTCAACCTCTCTTTGGAACTCTGTTTTTTACTGTGTATTCTCATGTTGTTTCCTGTTAATGAGCCAAATTAGCAGTTCAGTTTGAACATGATGACATTGATAGCAATGGATGAGGATTCCAACACAGGTCACTTTTGCCTCTGTGTTTTCACAACTCATTCTACACTCTTTGAACACTGGCTAAAGTGTTCTTGGACTTCTAGTCAGTGAGATTTAAGCTATTTAATTTCTTTGGGAAATGGCTAAGTAAAAGCTGAGTAAGGACTTGTGATTTGGGCTATGATTTGAATGTCTATGGTATTTCACTTTGCTTTGCACACTAATGCCAAAGTCCCAGGTCACAGCATTACTGTATATAGGGCATTAAGAGATACATAATACTCTGCAATATGAAGATTTTTGCTTTTATATTCCAGACTGTACCTTTCAGAAGGGGCAAGAGTTGGGAAGATTGGGCTTCGGTGGGCCATTCTCTGGTCAATAATTTATGTCTGTTGAAAAAGTACAGATTGAATTATTGAATAGGTTATATCTGGTACTGAAATGACTTAAAGCTTTTGCTTTCAGTGCACCTTTAAGTAAAGTTAAATATTATGCTGACACCAGTGATCTTGGCATTCAAATATTGCTAATGCAATAAATGCAAATAAAAATTATTTTTTTAAGAATTCAAAAGAATGAAGACTAAAAACTGCTAGAAAGCTTTTAATAGTGAAAATGATACTCTTGAAAAGACAAGGTTGACAGCATTGAAACCGAAATCTGCTGTTGACCCACAAACCTGGTTTGGCAGGGCAGAGATAAACAAAGTCCTTGTCCCCAATCTTCTACTGGTGTCTGACATCATTAATCAATGAATAATAAAGTAAGGTCTACAGGATGATCATAAAACTTAAGAAAATATTGACTGGAGAATCAAATACAGGTGTTTCATGACAGCAGATTATTAGGGGTAAGATATTTTTCTCATAAAAGCATTGGCAATCAGAAACCTAAATAAAATGTGTGACATCAGCATAGTTTATCAAAATTGAGTCTTGTATTAATTTGTCTTCAAATCTTAATGACCACAATGTTGTAAGTAAATTCTTCTGTGGTAAGAACATAAATTCTGGTTTTAATTTTTTGACACAGCCAGCCAGACTGTGACAGACATTACAGCAGAGTAGGTCTATTAAATAGCTTCAGAGAGATATTTTAGTGTCTTACTGTGAGACCAGTACCTGTCTCAGCAGCTTTGTCTGCTAACAGAAATTAATGAAAAATATATTAGCCTCAATCAATCCAACTGATCTCCCCTACATAAAACAAATAAACATTTTTAAGTATAAGGAGAAGTAGTACGGCCTGAGCCTGATCTCCTTGGGAATCTAAAATCCTCACTGAAAAATAAAGACTGATGTATGAAAAGAAGTTTCCAATTGCTGATGAAATCCTGTGCAATCTGAGAAAGATGGGGTTATGGAAATACAATAGTTGAATATTGATAGTGAAGAAGCAATAGGGCTACCTGTTCGAGATCTCAAAATGCAAAGCATGTTTGTGCTTTAGAAATGTATGAAAGCACTGCCTGAAAGCAGAGAGCAAACATTGTCACAGTGTGTGTGTTCTATTTATAGCACGGTGCTTCGGAAACTACAAATTAGAAAAAAAACAGTTTTAAGAGAAGCTGGGTTGCTGAGCAGCAGTGACACCAGACAGGAATTCAGAAGGTCTGAATTGAATTCCTTCCTCAATCTCTGATCCCATTGACTTTGGACAAGTTATTTCCATGAGTAATGACTCAGTTTCCCTATATGTGAGAGAGATAACCATACCTACCTCTTTGTTTAGGTTCTTACATGGCTATAAGTAAAAAGCATAGTATAAGAGCTTGGCATCATTGTGGTGACTTTTGCATTCAAAGTCCTGCACAGACGCCGAATGTCCAGTTCTGCAGTCTGTTCCTCACACTCGTCATTTCCCAGTTGCTGGATTTTTAAGGAATGCCAGCACTCTGCGAGGGGTCCCTCCTGCTCACACCACCAGATTGCTCCAGGTCACACCACCAGGCACCCAGCTCTCAGTGGGCCTGAGATCTCTGGGCCTTAACACATTTTAAAGGTCTTGATGCATTGCAGCTTTTAAGCACAATTTATCTGTAAGTACAGGAGTTATCCCATTTATTTGGGAAGAGCTATTGTGCACTGCAGCAGCAAAGCACTGGATGCTACCTAGAAAAACAAAGAACAAATATTAAAGTTTCATACATCTAACAGCATCTTGGTGAAATTTAGTGAAAAACACCTTACAAAAACCAGCCAAACAGTGCTTTAGTCTCACAGCCTTTGGTACCCATTTATTATCAATTGGAAAATAATGTTTGCAGCAAACTAAGCACAGGTTTGAGTGAAGTCTTAACTCTTTCTGCCAGTCTACCATAAGAAATGCAGCTAAATGCAAAGATCTGGAGTAAGTGTGGATATGAAACAAAAGTTACACAAATTAACTTCTCATTCATTTCTCTCTGCTCAGTATCTGGTGAAGCATCTCATCATCAGATATCAGATTTCTTGATCTGATCCAACAGCCAGAAAGGATCTAAGACCTTGATTGGCAGTTGTACAAAACTTTCCTGCAGTTTGGAAATACTTGCGACAAACAAATGGATGTCAGAACTAATGACAAATTCCTTCTCTATTAGTGTAATACCAACTTAGAGTAGTAAATAGAAACCGTAAGATTTTCTGATACTTAGATTCAGAGCAGTATAATTTCACATGGCTCTTTCAATGGCAATAAACTGGGATCAAGTAAGATACCAGCTGAAATACTGGTTATGGGTGCTTAATTTATTTTTTTTTTAATTGATGGTGTTTGCTTCTTGATACTGCTATAAGCAATTTCAGCTATGATATATTAACCTAGTAAATTTGGGTTGACTGATTTGAATACTGAATATTCCAAATATGCTTGTCACATGGACAAGATAAGTTTTTTCCTATTTGTAAACAATATGCCTAATTGCCAAAAATAACAGTTCACATGACACTTAAGGCAGGTTTTCCATCCAAATGTGGGGTGCTTCCTTAGTGTTTCTTTAAATCACTGACATAAGATGTGTGAAAGCTTGAAAAAAAAAATCATCCATGGGACCTGATGAAGAGACACTTCTAGCAATGTGCAGTTAACTCCTTGCTATTTGTGCTGTGGCTTCCCTTCCCCACTTCTCAGACTGCCTCGCATGTTTATTTTCTGTGGGTTCTCTGTTTCTCCTGTTTTGAAGGGTAATCATACCTGTAGTGTTCTGTTCCCCATCTTCCATGATAACCTACAACTAATGCTGTAATGTCTGCGCACCTCGGAGTGTTTTTCACATTCATTCTCACAATATGCCTGTGAGGTAGGAAGCATTATTATCCCTGAAACTATAATTTCCTTCTGTTGCTGGTAGGGAAGTGAAGCACGGGGCGGGCTATGTGACTTGCCACAAGTCACACGGGAACCAAAGCATACTGAAATACCTGCCTAGGCAAACACTTTAATCACTCTTTTTTTCTTAAAATAGAAACCGCTTTGGTTGTTGCACGGGGAGCGTGACGGCACCACCCCGGCAGCCGCCAGATCCTTCCCGGTGTTACTCTGAAGTGCGCTGGGGCAACGCTTCGGAGTAAGCGGAAAAGTGTCTGTGCTGCAGCTCAGCAAAGGGATGGGTCAGAGCCCGGCAGTGCCCGGGAGAGCCGGAGCCGTGCCGAGCCCCCGGGAGCCCCGAGGCGCTCGTGAACACGCGCTGGGCGACTCGCGCCGAGGGGCTCCCCCGGCAGCGCCGTGACCGTGCGGGGCTCCGAGCCGGGCAGGGGGCTCCGAGCCGGGCCGGGGGCTCCGAGCCGGGCCGGGGGGCTCCGAGCCGGGCCGGGGGCCCTCTGGAGAAATAGCGCGATCGGCCCCGGTGCCGAGCGGCCGTGAGTGGGGGGATCGCGGCGGAGCCCCTCCGGCGGCAGGCCGAGCGCTCTGCCCTGCCCTGCCCTGCCCTGCCCTGCCCTGCCCTGCCCTGCCCTGCCCTCCCCACGGCTCGGCCCCGCCGGGGGTCCCGGTCCCGCGATGCGGGGGTCACCGGTGGGTGCGGCGAAGGTTGCGGGGACACGGGGTGTAGGACAGCCGACAGGACACCGCGGTGCAGACACCACTCTGTGGCCATGCAACACGGGGAACAGAGCCGGGACAGCCTCCGCGCTCACTCACCGGTGCTGGCTCAGGGCAGGGCAGGGCTGCCCGCCGCTCCCGCGCATCCCCGCCGCCAGCCGAGCCCCGCTCCGCTCCGGGCGCGCTGCTGCCGCGGGAGCGGCCGTTCCCGAGCGCCGTGACCGCCGGTGCGCGGCCGGGGCTCCGTCCGCCCGCCCTCCCGGCCGGCTGCGCGGAGCGGATGGGATGGGATGGGAGCGGCTGGGAGCGGGGCGGCCGCCGCAGGCCGGGCTGCGGGAGCGGGAGCGGTTGCCAGGACGCCGTCACCATGGGAACGCGCTGCCGCCCTGGAGGGGGGAGCCCTTCGCATCGCCCCCTCCTCGCAGCTCCTCCACGGCAGTGCCCGATCCTGGGGAAGGGCCCCGCAAACAGCGGCGCTCCCTGCGGCACGGGGGACGAGCGGGGGGGACGGAGCGGGGGCCGTGCCCGCGCCAGCAAACGCCGGCCTCTAGACAGAAAGTTCGGTGGTGACGAACGGCGGTGACTCCGAGTTTCTGGTGGTGCGAAAGAGCCGAGAGGATGACTGAAAGCATGGGATTTTCCAGAGCCTATATCAAATCCTGTCAGAATACAACATCATTAAAATCAATGACAAATATTAGTCTCGTTTATGAAATTTCCATGTTACATTTTCAAACGAGTGCTAGCATGCAGCTTCAGTGAAACTTCATATATTACAGCAAATAAGATCCATCTGCTTGCACAGCAGAGGCGTGTCAGCTAAGAGAAAGTATTACTGGAAAAACAAAGTCACACAGGGTGTGTCTGCCTTCACTTTTGTTTCCTGCTTGTGTCATTCCTTGGACTTTGATACAACCACCTTGGGTAAACAAAGTGTAAGTGAAATCTGAGAAGAACTTACTGCACCAGTTCACTCTGAAATAGCAAATTGTCTCTGATTTTAGTTAAAATTCATGAGACATCCCATACCATTGTATAGGAAAACCATTGCAGGACTAGGGATCTGGTAGATGTGAAGGATAAAAGGATTATACCATGCACTCTCTATTGTATAAAGCAAGGTGAAGTCTGAATCCACACTCTGATTGACCTATTTATTTTAAAGTAATTCCCACATCAAAGGATCAGGCCAAAGAGAACACATGCCATAGGTGCTTTGAAAACTATGAACTAAAAGTCATAAGGCTGTAGGATAATTCATCTTACAGTGAACCTCAGGAGCATCCTTGTCCAACCTCCTGCTCCAAGTGAGGTGACTGATGAGGCCAAATGTAGCTGTTCAGGGTTTTATCCAGCCTGCTCTTGAAAACCACCAAGGATGGAGACTATCCAGCTTCAATGGACAGCCTGTTCTCATGCTTGTTGGCTGCTGAGGAAAGAACATTTTCTTTATAGCTAGTCTGAACCTCTCTTGTTTACATTTGTATTGTTGTCTTCCCACCATGCACCACTATGAGAGTCTGGATTTGCCTTCTTGATGACTTCATCATAGATATTGGAGGGTCCTGCCAGGTCCCCCAAAGCCTGTTTTCATCAGGCTGAGCAGGCCCTGCATCCTCAGGGATCCAGCTTCCAACCATCTCACTGGGCTCTGCTGAACTTGCTCTGGTTTACTGATGTCCACAGATGTATTCCCTGACCTGGCAAATATCTAGACTAACTTCATGTCCCTGTGTAGTTTGTGTGCACCTGTCTAGTGGTTTTTCCCTGCTAAAGGACTGCTCAAATAGCCAGCATTGTCTTGAGTGTGTACATCTGGAGAGTAGGGCTTGAAAGCAAATTGTTGAAGCAAATCAATTGAAGTTATTTTAATTTTAAAACATAAC
Organism: Parus major; assembly: GCF_001522545.3. NCBI lineage: Eukaryota > Metazoa > Chordata > Aves > Passeriformes > Paridae > Parus > Parus major. The sequence goes on from NC_031779.1 coordinate 6,081,660, forward strand.
ATTTGTACCTCCTACTTCAGTCTTGAAAACAACATTAAAATGTATCTCCATGCTCAGCTCTCAGCCTGCTCTCTCCCTCTGGCCCTTCTCTGGCAATAGTGGAGGTCAAGAGATAGGGACAGGACAAATTCTTGCCTGTTCTTACACTCTTTCCAAGGCATCCACACCGTCAGGATTTGAGTGGTCCTTGGTTTTAACCACACAGAAGCTCTTTTCATCTTGTGTTATCAGAGATCATTATTTTTTGTACTTGTATAATTTCCTTGATCTTTCTAACTAAAGCAGTACTAACCTATTGTATTTTATATAATTACATCTTCAGTGAAATTCATACGGAACATGTAAATTTATTTTCTTAATGGCAAATTCCTATCACAATCTTTTTATCAAGGTACAACATCAATAATATTAATTTATTCTGGAGTCTTCAAGTACCTCACTCATTAATTGAGCCCCACTTAAATAATCACAGAATTACAGAAGAAAACAGTTTAGGCTGGAAGGGACCTTAGAGGGAATATGGTCCAACTCCTTGATCACATCAAGGTTAATTTTGGTGTTGGATCAGGTTGCCCATCACAGCATAAAGTTTTTTATCTTAAAAGCTTGTGTAAGGTTGCAAAAAATCTCCCTCTGACAGAAAAAAAATAACCCTTGCAATTTTGTTGTTGTGAACGTATTATGCTTAACTGAATTCAGTCACAAAACACAGGAGGCAGAACTCCTCGGTTACCAAGTCTTTGTGGACTTCTTCCAGGTTTATACCAGCTTTGCAAATAACAGCATTATTCATACGTTTTGATTTGCAGTTGGAGAAAAATTCAGCTCCATGAATTCTAAGTATCTCTTACATCTGAGGCTTCTCTTATTATGATCCAGAGTGAAAGAGAGAGACACGTGCTATTTTTCCTCAAAAGGCCTCAAACCAAGCAGGGGATGTAAAAGGGCTGGTGGCTGTTGCTGTGCTTTTTATTCCAGTGATACTTTGGATGGACATGTTGAACAATTTCAGGGCATGTTTTCTGAACAGGAATGCTGCTCTCAATTGAGGTCAACAGAGAGGAAAGAAGAAATTTTATTAGGCACAGAGAGTTAAAGAAAGCTACAATGATTATATTATTTTTCAACCTGTCCTAAACACCAAAGTGATTTCATCACATTTTAAGTCATAAAATTCTGCCTTTGTTTTATACATGCTATTTTGTTTCTCCCTCCCTGTATTTCACAAGAAGAAATTGCTGAGTCCATTTTTTATTTCCTATAAGTAGAATTCTACATGCTCCGAGTGTAACTGAAGGCAGAGTGTAACCATCTGCATTTTAGAAGAAAATATTACAATTCAGAAGTGTCTGTTTATTCTTTGGAAGGCAAATACAGGGAAAAAAACTACACTGAATTTTTCAAGTTTTCTTAATCTAATATAATTTGTTTTTCTATTACACAAGTCTATCATCTTTGTAAGAAATACCAGATCATGTGGTTTTCTAACTAAAAGAATGATGTGTTGTTAAGGGTATTAAGCCTTATTTTAATAGCTTTCAAGTATTAATTAAATTATTAATTAAATTATTCTGGTCAACAGAAGACAAATATGTGATTTACAAAACTTATTTCAATTATAGTCTTTAAGTAAGAGAAAAGTACTATTTTTTTCCCTTTGCTGTTATTTTTAGCCGGTTAGAAAGCAGTCAGAACAGTTCTTATTTCATCACAATTTCTAATCTTTTCCAGATTCACTGACTTCTCGTAAGAGTTATTTCTTTCTGAAGCCACAATAATGTTTTTAGAATGCAGAGCAAGGGAAAGCTTTATTCTGTGGCTTTTCCAGAGATAAAAACCTTGTTCTTTTTTCAGTCAGTTTAGTGTTTCTCCAGTTTAGCACCAGGCTGATCCCTGTTTGGTGCTGGCACACAGTGTTGCTCAGGCAGTGGGTAGGTGGAAAGGCACGTGTGAGTTGCCAGCTGCACCATGTAGTCACTTCAGGGAGTGCTGAGCCTGGACCAAGCCCTGCAAGTCCCAAATGCTGAGCTAATAAACCTCCTGAGCCACTGAAGTGAAACTTCACTTAAATATTCCTTAAATATTTCCCCAAAGCATAGCACTAGTGATCAATATCAGGAGAATCAAGCAGAGCAACTGTTTGCAGCTAGGAAATATCCTCAAAATAATTCTTGATGTTAGCACTTCTGTGCATGAGCTGTAGGTGTTACTAACCAGACAGACTGTCAGACAATACATGTGCTGAAAAAAACTGATGGGAGTTCTTGATATAGCGAATTTTTCCTAAATCTTTTCAAGTGGGATCTTTGAAAGGTATCCTGTCCATACTGATGTTTTGATAGAAATGTTGCCACTTCTAATTTTTGTGCATAATTTAAAAGTACAGGGGCTCCTCTTTAATCTGCTAGAACTCCTCAATATGAAAATGTGTGTTCTGCCTTTCTCAGAGATGAATTGTACATTCTTGGCTGAAGGAGCCCAGGCATGCAGACCATTCAGGCACATCACCACTGACATTCAAGAGGAAATGCTTTTCCCTGCTTCTGAGCAAGGATGTTGAATAAGTATCATTCAGCTAATATAGGCAGCTTGGGAATTAGATGTTTATCATTAAAATAAGCAGAATGTTTAAAGGCATGAAAAGAGTTTATTGTGAATTAGACTGTGCTTGGTCCACCCAGTGCTTACCAAAGGTTCATGCAGATGCACAGCACCAGTTCTTTCAGCTCCACAAATTTTGTTCAAAGTCATCTTGTAGTCCATGTAGAGTAGACAGACACAGTGGCACATTCATTTTAGTGAACTCAGGACCAGTTTTAATTAATTTAATTTCAATTAGCTGGCCAGTGTGGATGGACTTTCTAACTATGATTCCACAGCCTTGTTTCTGGATTCATAACTTGTTACAAAGCTGTTTCTATGTATGTAAACATACATACATACAAATATCCATGTCTTAAGAAGATTAACCTGTACATTACACAGATTCACATCCAAAGCAAATACAAAAACCAACAAAACCTGTATTGATTTTCTATCTTCTGTTGGCCCAATATATACTCTCTGGATTCTTGCAGGACTGTTTTCACTGCCTTTTATCAGCCTCATAATTTTATGTAACATATCCACGTTCAAATGAAATACTTGCTTATGCTGAATCTCTAAATTAGTGTGGACACTAGTCTTTATTTTTCTCATAAAAACAATGAAAATCGAATACACATATTGTGTACAAACTACTCCCTATTTTTTCTAATAACTGCACTGCTTCTTAGTCAGAAATAAACTAAATTCCAGTACAATGTATTGATGAAAGGCAGGATCTTTACCTATTAGGAGTAGTTTTCAAAGTGGTTGGGAAGCAGTATCAACATATGACTCGGGGTCTGGCTGTTGATATGATTTTTACATTATGTTGTTTCCATTTTACTTATATTCTGGCTTAGAAATGGCGTTAGAAACCCATTAGAGCCAACAGCAGCACTTCCAGCCTGCGGTGAAATGTTTAAGAGGACCAGAGCAGGCAGCTTCGGGCGGGTTTACCGGGGTGATCGCTTACACAGCGCAGCCCCTGGAAGTTCCTGCTTGTGTTCTGCTCACAACGAGCCGAGCAACGCGGGGCGGATGCCTGCGGGCACCTGGCTTGTTTCGCATCTGTGAGATGCCCGTAGGGCTCGTTCCAGCACCCACCCGGTGCCAAGATGCATCGTTCTTTCCAGTGTTTCCAGGGATTAGCAGCACCGCAGTTCTGTGGCAGCAGCCTTGCGGGGGTCCGGCCGCCCCCGCTGGCTTAAGACCCTTCAGCGCCGTGCGGCGGGTGCTTATCCCGGTGTTTATCCCGGTGTTTATCCCGGGAGCTCGGGCCCTGGGCCGGAGCTCGCGAGCCGCGCGCGCCGGGATTCCCTCAGGGAATGACGTCCCGGCGCGCGGCCATTGGCTGCGCCGCGCCGAGTTCTCCATTTATGGACACGGAGCCGCGCGGGGCAGCCCCGGTCCCGGCCTCGCGCCACTCGTCCTCCCCCCGGTCTCCGTCCCGAGCCGCTCGGGCCCGGCCCGGCCCGGCCCGGCCCGGCCCGGCCCCTGCACCGCGCCGCTCGCCCTCCGGCCCCGCCCCGCCCGGCCGGGAGCTGCGCGCGCGGGGAGGGCGGAGCCGCTGCCCCCTCCCCTCCGCCCGTCCCTCAGTCCCGGGGCGCCGGCGTGTCTGGGCAGAGCCGCGGGCAGCGCAGCGCCGAGGAGCAGCGATGGTGAGCGGAGAGCTCGGCCGGGGCCGAGCGGGGCCGGGGCGGGAGCGCGGCCGTCGCGTCCCCTCGCGCGGTGCCGGGAAGGGGCCGCGGCAGCGTTCCGTGTCCCGCTCCTGGCCAGGGAGCGGTCGTGTAACAGCGCCGGCCTGCGGGAAGCCGTGCCGTGCCAGGCACTTGCCGAGGGCCTGCGGACCGGGTCCGTGCCTTTAGTCCCGTCCCGAAGCCGCCCGTCCCATCGCGGGGCGCGGGCAGGGCCGGCGCCGCCTGTGAGCGCGAGCCGCGTCTGCCGCCCCGTCCCGCCGCTTGGGACCTGGACAGGACTCGGATGTTGGTGGCCTCGGGTGGGAGGAATCCCGTGGCAGGGGGACGCCACGGCGTAGTCGAGCAACAGGTGACGCCTCTGGTTCCGAGGGCGCTGGCAGAGGGGTCTCGGGGGGCAGAGCCGCGCCCCGGCCCCGCCGTGCCCAGCGCTCGCTCCGGTCCCTGTGCCGGTGCCGGGCTCGCTCCGGTCCCTGTGCCGGTGCCGGGCTCGCTCCGGTCCCTGTGCCGGTGCCGGGCTCGCTCNGCTCCGGTCCCTGTGCCGGTGCCGGGCTCGCTCCGGTCCCTGTGCCGGTGCCGGGCTCGCTCCGGTCCCTGTGCCGGTGCCGGGCTCGCTCCGGTGCCCTCAGGTGTGCCGCAGAGGCGGCTCCCGAGCCCGGGAGCTGGGGCACCTCCACCCCTGGGTCTGTGCGCTGCTGGTGCGACGAGGGGATGCGATGTCAGGAAAACACCTTAGTCCTAAACTGAGGGAGAACTGAGGTTCGGCAGGTGAACCTGATTTGTCTTTAGTAATTGCCTCCTGATGATTGATAAAAGCTTTCATCCTGAAGTAATCCAAGTAAGGATTATGTCTACCTGTTACACAAGAACTAAGAACAAGTAGTGAAGAATCCTTTGTGGTAATAAACTAGACTAAAATCCGTAACTTTTAAACACGTAGTTTACTTAAAACTGTTCTAAAACAGAGATTTGAGCGTTAAGATACTTGAAAAAACTTCTGCAGTATTTCTGTTAAAGCTCAACTCAGGTTAAGATTTAAAGACTGACCAGCCTTGTTCTTGTATATTCACGACTTTACTCCCAATAAACACCTTTTCGAGGATGCCTTTCTTACTGCTGTTGCTTCTGCTTTGGCATCCTGAGGCAAGTCAAGTTGTACCTTGTTACATCTGTGTGGAGCACAAATCTTTGCTCTAAATAAAGCATTGCAGAAGTTAGGAAGCTAAAACTTCTCTTGAAGTCGGGGATGATACCAACTAGAAAAAAGACAGCTAACTTGTTTTTATAAACCTGTTTTTAGTTAGGAGCTTTGAATAAGATAGGTGCTTGTGTTCCCTGGGGGTTGATTGTTTTGCCAGGTGATTCAGATCAACTGTTAGCCTTAATCTTTACTCCTCAAGTACCTGCTGTGTCACAGACACCTGTGGCACCTACAGGCTCCTTGGCAGAGGCTGGCTCATTGCTTAGACTGCTGACCTGGGGTTGGAAGTCTTTGTTGCAGGTGCTTCAGATATGTCTACCTGTTCCCAGTACTACTTTGTGATCAGTATGCTAGTTGGTGTGCTGTGGGCTCCATTCATTCCTTTTTAATGAAAGGTTTTAATCAAAGTGGTTTTTGTAAATTCATATAACTAACTGGCAACATATTCTGTGATATTTTCTTTATCAAAATAAGAGAATTACTTTCTTCCACAAGATACGCTTTTTAGGGATGTATTTAGGCAGTTATTCTCCAGATTTTATTTGATACTGAAGTAGTTTTTCACTGTCATATCTCAAAATAATATGAATTGCATTTTTAGATTATTGATAAGTAACTATTACAGCAAAACCAGAAAATTACATTTTTGAAAGTGCTGCTTGTTCAAATAATTATGCCAAAACAATTGTTTGATAGTCATTAGAAGGTAGTATTTTGTAACTTATTTGGCAGGATTGCCTGGCAGGACTTAAAATGACTGCTGATGAACATGAATCATGCTACTAATATCCTGAAACTTTATATTTATTCTCTGTGCTGTATGAAAACCTTGCATTATTTCTCTTATTTTTGTCTTAGCACTTATGGTGTCTGGAGGGTGAAAGAAGCTGAACTTTTACAAGTGTTTTGTGTTTTCTAAATCGAGTCTTTTCTGCCATATCTTCTTCATTGTAGACCTCAGAGTGATCCTGTCCTGTTGTGGCCGGGTCCCCCGTGCAGGGTGCCACTGACACCAGCTGCTGTTGGTGCTTCGGGGCCGTCTGGTCGAGCAGGGTGGTGTCCCTGGTGTGTCCCTGGTGTGTCCCTGGTGTGTCCCTGGTGTGTCCCTGGTGCCTTCCCCAGTCCCTGCCATGCACTGCCCTGCCCAGCTCAGATGGCACACTGTGAAGCTCTCTGCACTTCACAACACATCTGCTCCTTTTTGCTGGTTTATTTTTAATCCAGATCAGTATCTGTGTCAAGTTAACAGGGGGGTTGCAGGAGAAGATCTGCAAGCATGGAATGGGTGAGCTGTTTCATGGCAGTACAAGGTGGGAATGAGCAACAGCAGGGTACAACTGTAGTAAAGCTGACAAATCTAAGGAGCATTAGGTAGCTTGAAATTTCTCTCTTGAAATACATCCATTTTGTTAGCTTTGTGTTTCAATGTTTTAAATAATAAAAATAAATTCTAAAAGCTCTAGCAGCTTAGCTAAAGCTTTTAAGTCTTCAAAACCTGCATATTGTCAGTGCCAGGTAGTCCCGCTCCAGTGAAGGACGCTATCCATAATATGCAGGAAGCCTCATGGTGAAACTAAGCTGGAACTTGCTTGAAAGGGAAGCATATGGGCAGCTGAACTTTATGCTGTTACACTGTGAGTTAGACCCTTCATGTCCTGGGGTACTTTATGGAGATGCATTGGAGGATCTTGAATTGGATAGAGAATCTGTACCATATCACAAAAATCATCTTGGACCTTTGATTTAAAGTAGCTCTTTAGTCTTCAGGGAAAGATTTGCTCCCCAGAGTAGTGTCAGGTGGCTTTAGCTCTCCTAAGGTTAAAACTTTGAATGTCAATCAGCAAGTATTTTCTAAGGCATAAGCTGCTGCTCTATTTAGAAAAAACAAACTAACCGCAAAATCAAATAAATGCTCCACCCCAGCAACAGCCCATCAGTGATCAACTTTGCCTGCTTTTGCATAATCTCTGTTCCAGGGTACTTCTGCTGAGGTTTTGTACCAATTTGTTGGGGCAGAGTGAGTAGGGAAAGCTCCCAAGGGAAAGGATCAGCAGTATCTGGATTGGCTCACAAGTTGTTGAGCAAGCCAGGGTTGTTTAATAAGCTTATGTTAAAAAACCCAATGTGTTTCTATGCTACCTTTAACCAGTATTTCAGTGCTAAGCAATTTTCTGTAACACTGCAGTCAGTATGTGCATTTTATCTGGGCGTACTTGGTGTCTTCTTGGTTCCACCTCTTCAGCAAAGATGGAAGGCTGATTTTTAAAAAGGAACCTTTTTTTAGCAGTTTGACATCAGAAGAGGGCAGATATTTATAGCCCAGTCCAGCAAGAAGATGAGAATGTCTTGATTCCATGTAGTGCCTATGAATGTCTGCAGAAACGAAAGGCTGGATTACCCTTGCTGGCCTTTAAGATTCAGTCCTGAAATAGTGAATGTGTGACAGGAACTGGGACCATATACTATCTTAAGTCTTTTTATTTTCTGCAGGGAAGTCACAAGCAAGACAGTGACGCTTCTGTGTTTGAAGGGTGCTTTTCTGTCTGGTGCTGCAGACAGTAGCCTAAGCTCAAACCTTGCTTTCTGCCAAATGTGGAATACTAGGAAGGGTAACAGCATGTGCTTTGCATTATGTCTAGAGGTGCATTAATGGAAAATCTTCCAGCTATATGATGTTTCTTTCTGGCTGATACATAAAATACACTAAAACACAGGAGTACTTGATGTGTTTTGTTTAGGCTTGTGTTGTGTGCACGCTTGTTTTTGTTTCTAGTTTAGACCTCTAGAATGATTACGGGTATACTGTGTACGTTAGAGCATGTTTTCAGAAGACACTAATGTATGCAGAATGTTACTCAAATGCAACTTTTGCAGCTGAAAACTGAACATGTGATTGTGTATGTATGTATATCTTAAGCAATTTTCTCATCATCTCTTTTGCCTCCCAGATAAGTTTTTTTTTCCTATTCTACATACAGAACTTATTTATTGTGAAGGAAATGGAATGGCAATACTATTAGTAGTTTAGTTAAACTATTTGCAGCCACTTTTTCTTAACTTAAAGAAATAACATTCACCAGTCTCACTGTCTTGTTCTTAAGGCATTGCTTCACATGTAGCATGGGTGAAGTTAAAAGGAGTTTTGTCATGCTTAGCATATGGAATGTTAAGCTTTTATGAGTGTTCAGTAAAATCTTAGTAATGCTCCCATTTTAACATTGAAAGTATGTTACCTTGTTTGAAACATTAAAAAGTTGTACATCTTGTTAGAGAGCTGTTATTATCACCTTTTGTAATAATTTAAATTAATTTGACTTCATAAATACCACTCTATTCTCTTCTCAGTTGTAGGAGTTAGTCTAAAAGTGTCATTTATTTAAATGGTCATGCTCTGCTCTGTCTAAGGTATATTATAAAAAATAAAGGTTTTGGTACTCCTAATTTCAGCATAAGGAATACAAAATTCCTGTGTGTTTGGATTTGTATTCTAATATAGTATGCATATATACGTTAATGATACTAATGTATAGAACCTGTAAATAAACATCTTCAGAGTTGCAGAAGAATCCTTTATATTAATAAAGCCTAACTTAGTAGCTACATGTTGTGATGAGGAAAGGAGCAAAAAGAGGTGACTTTTCCTGCTGGGCTCCCAGCTGTTACTTTGCCAGGCTAACCCTGGGAGTGAGTTTCCTGTAGTTACCTGAAGAGCTCTGACACAGATCAGAGCAGTTCTGCTGATGAAGACCAGCCTGGGATTGTCCTGCAAGTTGTCAGACTTTTGCTTTACCATTTGTTTCTGGTTATTGCCACAATAAATGGCTTATAAATTGCAAATTCATCTGCTTTCCTTTTCAGTTTCCTAAAGCACTCTTGTAATACAATACTTCTGATTTTTTTTAGGAAACTGAATTCCAGATCTAGGTGGTGTGTGGCTACTGAAAGGCATTAAGAACGGTGTTAGAAAAGGATTTTGCACCTGATTAACAAGGGTTTTGTTCTGAGAGTTAACCGTGCTAGACCAAAAGCAGTAAAATTGAAGCAGTTTTTGGAGCTGGGAGGAGCATGTTTGTATACGTGTGTGCTACAAAAATGAGGATTTGGAAACTATTTCAGTTCCTCTGCAAGGGCAGAAATCCAGGCACAGACTTTGGTAAGGAAGGCTTGGCTTGCTTTACTGGTAACTCTTAGAATTAAGCCACTTTGTACTATCTAAACTCTCACTGTGAATATAAGCAGCAAAGTTTACCCTAGCACAAAAGGCTAAACCTTTCAGGGAAAATCATATAAAGGTTCTCTCACACATTTTCTCATCTGCTGAACACCATTCATTTCTTCACTACCTGTGGTCTCCCAAGGAGCTTTTCTGGTTGATGCTGGTCACTAGCAAATGACCAGAATTGTTTTAAACTCTGATGGAAGTGGGTTTTTGCACTGCCTGTGTATGGGGAAGTATTCCAGGTCTATGGAGTGCCTGCTGACTTTTGGACCTGCTGTAGTCAGGGGACTCTGGATAGCTGTAGTGTGTTGTTTGGATGGCTGTAAAAGTATCTGTAAATATCAGAGAAACATGGCAGGAAGTAAACAAGATTTTTTTTCCCTTCAGATTAGAACTGTGAGCTTTCTGTGAGGACTTGCTCAGACGTTCACCTCGAACTCAGCCTCCTGTGGCACTCCTGGGGCAGCTTGGGTGTGAGGAACTGTAATTTAGTCAGACCTTCCTGAGCTCAGTTCAGTCTTTCCCATCTCCTACTCCCTTCCCCACATTCTTGAGATGCCAATTACTGTCCTGCCCAGGAAGTATGGTTGTCACTCCTCTCCTGACTCATCCTCATCTTCTAGCTTTCCTATCCTCCACCTACTGCTTTCCTCCCTCCCTTCTTCAAACTGTGAATGCCCCCTGGGGACACCAGGTGTGCAGTCAAGTCCTGGCAGTGCAGGCATCCATTCTCTCTGCTTGACTGAGTCATTTCTGTGATCAGAAAAGGTGTCTTGGTCTACAGTTTTTTCACATGCTGAACCTCACAGGTGTTTTCCGCTCCTTCTGTTGCGGGTGCTTCCTATAAATGTGTAAATAGCTTTGGGGTTTGATGGTGTTCTCTACACAAGTACCTCTAAACCCAGGATTCCACGATGTAAACAGCTTAGGAAGAAGGGTATGGTCAAGATTTTTTTCCAAAGACACAGCAGCATTTATTTGATACTAAAATCACTCATGGATTGTGTTCATAAACTATAAAATGTAATTTTGAAAAAAAAAATTTGAATTTAATTTTTTTTACTTGAAACTGAAAGTATGTTTTAAAACAAAATAAACATGAGAGCTGACAAGGCAAGCAATGTTGGCAATTGGAGTGTGAGTCAGAGCTATCAGAAGTGATGCTATAATAGGGAAGCCTGCTTACAAGGTACTTTTAAAGTACAAAGGCTTATCTATTAACATAACTTACTAAATGTGAACTCCAAAGTTAAAGCCAGATATTAGCAGATCTTGTGGTCAAAACTGTCCTGGAAGTGTCAAAGGGATTATAAAATAGGTCTGGTGCTCTGTTCTCCTGTCATGTGTGTCTTTTGAGCTGCCAGAAGTGTCTGGTGAAAGCCATTTCTGGCTTCCAGGGGATCAGTGCAATGACTTTGGGATGGAGTGATGATAGATGTTTTTCTTTAGACTCCTTCAAAAAAGAGGAGACATAAATAGTTTATGCAAAAACATGTACTTCTAGAAGCTATTTTCATGCTTTTTGCAGCAATCTGAAGTCTAAATGAGAGGTTTTTGTTGGCATCCTTCAAAGAGGATTAGCAGTCTCGTAGTGACTTGCTGCACTTGTCCCGGTACAGGAAGTGTGGGGCTTTTTTTCCTTGCCAGCTCAGAACCACTCACTGAATCAGTCATCAGCTGAGCCTGAGTCTGTAACCACTTCTTGGTCAGCCTTGTCTAATTTAAGTGTTGAAGTCATACTCAAGTCTGAACAATGCCACCTGATACCTTCTATAAAACAAGCAAAATGTTTTCAACAGCTTCAAAGTCTTTCCTGCTTGTCTTATAAAATATGCTGCCTGATGTTTGATCTTGCACCCTAGGAGAGTCTTCTACATTTAGTCTGACATGCCACAACATTTGTGAGGCTTTAAATTCTAGGCAATTCACCAATGCACACTGTTATCTTTTACAGAGATTGATGTCTTTTCCTGTGCTTTGAGTTGGATATTGCTAATAGCAGAAATACAGAAAGATGGAAGTTGGAACCTCTTGTTAGTAATATATTTGCAGTGCCAAGCAGTAGTCAAGAACTTGTCTCATCTTGTTTTGTTTTGGTTTGTTTTTTCCTGCCTTGAAGGATACAAGTCTGCACAAATACCTAAGTGCTTCCAAATTTGCTTTTGTAATAATTTGCAGCCCTGTGTTATTCCCAGCTTTGTAAGGAAGTGCACAGATGCAAAGTGTGTTTAATGCTGCCAATGCATTTGGAAGCCCTGGGGTTGTGAGCCCTGCTCCTTTGGTGTGGAAGTACTATTGCTCTGGGGGGTAGTGGGAACATTATGAGGGCAAAAGTTTACCTAGTTACTGTAAACATCTTTCAGCTGTTATGTTTCTTCTGACACACACTGGCATGGTCCTCCCTGATTGTTCGGGTTTTGGACTCATTGTAGGTGTTTTGATATATGAAAAGGAAAATACTTCTTTTGCTAAGTGAAATCAGTGTTCTTGAGGCATATTGAAAGAGAACTTGTGTTAAACCTAATCTAAATCCCATTTCGTGGGACTGAAAAGCAAGTGCATACTTTTAAGTATTTGCTTTTTCTTTCAGTATTTGAGGAGCATTTGATTTGTCCATTTACTAATTCTGAAAGAATTTGTTTTCCTGTACTGATACCCATCTGTAATCAGTATATACCTAGAGAAAGAGAAATGTGCAAAAGTATTTATAACAGTAATTGAAAACAGTCATAGTTAGACTACAGATATACTTAAATTAAATGGGGAATTAAAAATGTGGTTAGATTCATTCCAGAAAGGATATAAAGCTACAAACCCACCTGTTCTTTCTTTCAGAGCACAGAGGTATAAGCTGTCTACATAGTCTTAATTAGTAGATAAATCTATGGCATCTCTGGTAAGGCAAAATAAACATGGATTTTGCATAATTATTTCTGCTAACTAAATATAGATTGTTTTTGAAGGAATGAGTGATAGGATGCAATCATCTAGGAAAAAATAATTAGTCATGGGAATCCATGGTTATATTAGACCCTTGTATCAGACTTAGTTCTGTATTTTTTGTTGACTCTTGATAGTGCAATTTTTATGAGAGCAGGTTAAATGAATACACTACTCCTGTCAGGGAACTTCTGATATCTTTCCTACAATAATTTGAATAAAAAATTTGGCTACAATGAAAGCTGATATATTACTAAGCATTATTTTATTACACTTGCCTTCAGTACCATGAAATGTCCCACTTCACGTGTAAACTTAATTAGTTCCTGAATTCTGAATTGCCTGAATCCAAGAAAACAAATATTTGACTTGGCCAATTAAAATATAAGATATCCACTAAGAACAGAATTACTTCAGTTGGATTTATTTTCTCCACTTAAAAACTGTGCCTTACAGTCGTGTTTCCACGACTTGATGCTGTGTTGTTGGTAGTCTCCAAAGCCTTTTTCAGTGCTTCCCCTCGAGCATACACCAGGAGCTGCTATATTGGTTAGTAATTGCTAGATTCAGCAAACCAAAGTTTCCTACAAAAACATTCTGGTCTTTGCAGTGGAAAAGCAAAAATAGCTTCTCAGAGTAGGGCAGTTTGGATGTGTTCAGTTTTTGAGGGGATCCTGGCTGGTTTTTGTGTATCCTGCAGGACTTGAGCAGACTGAAGTAAGGTGCCTTTTTGGAATTGATTTGCCCTGGTGGAGGGGGGAAGCGTCAGCTTCCTGCTATGGAGGAGCAGTATAAACCTGCTGAGAAATCTATTGCAAAGGAGCTAAAAATGCTTAATTTTCTCCTGAGCTGTACCCAGACTGTTGGCCATTATTTGCTCTGCTGTCTGTTGGCTTTGCAAAGCATCTCTTCCTGCTTTTTCCTGGGGTAGCTGGGAGTTGATAATCCCAGCTGTCTGCAGGCACCTTTGCTGTGTGTACTGGTGGCACTGGCACATGTGCTGCTGTGAGGAGGGAGGGACTCCCAGCTGAGGATGGCACTCAGCAGCTCCTTGGGTGTTTGGTGGCCAGTACTTGCCCATGGCTGTGGTTCAGAGCCGTGGCAGGAGCTGTGGTTCAGAGCCCTTGCAGGACCTAGAGCCCATGTTGGTGAACCTTGTTACAGGAAGAGACTGCCAGCAAATAGAAGTTGGAGTAACTTCTATGTACTGTGCTGTTTGTTATGTTTTTTAAAGAAGGATTAGACCTGACCCAGAGAAAAAAGTGAACTGGAATGTTTTGTAACAAATGGAGATCCTGTAATGGCTCTGTGTGTATGTGGATGTCTGAGCTTAGGTCTGGCCTTGAATGAGCAAAATCTTCAACTCCATTTGAAGCAGAGCTGGGAGTGGGGAGAATGACTTCATTGTAGGAAAGGCCACTGCTTTTGCTGTTCTGCCGTGCTTCGGTTATTTTTTCTCAGCATTTGGTTGCTGCCACAGTTTGAAGCATGAACTGTTTTCAGATGAGAAGGAAAGCAGGGATGGGTCTTCAGCAGAGCAAGTCAGGTCAGAAGTGTACCTACAAGTGAAAGAAGACTTGGCAGTACCTGAGTACCCAGTATCTGAAACTTGACGTCATGTTGAGTACTTGTTTCTAACAACTGAACCTGGCTTCTTAAGCAGCTTAGGTATTTGTCTATAATTGTTACTCTTGTGTCTGAGCATTCTGTAATATATATCTACATAGCAATAATGGGCTAGATTTCAGTGCATTGGAGAAAATAAGAATTTGCCCAATTTGATACTTGCTTAGCAATAACAACATATAACAACAGTATATATTCTGGTATGTGGTCAGCAAAACTTAGATTTGATAAAACTGCAGAGGCTTCTGTTGTGATTTTAAAAAGTATATATATTAAAGGAAATTAATCTGTTATAGATTGAAGCTGCCTCCAAGCACTCAGAATGTGTTCTCTACAGCCTCCAGTGACTTTGACCTCAGTCTCAGGAATATGTAATGAAGTGTGTGAGACTGCAAAGTGTTGAAATTCAGTAGCACGGAGAAAATGGATTAATTATTTCACATTGATAGGGCTATTTTTAACTGGCAGTTCTAATGTTGAAAGGAGTACTTGGTTTGCCAGTTCCAGTGTCAGTAACCCAGCTGACTGCTCCAGGAGCCTTAACGCTGTTCCCTTGAGTACTATTTGTTAGAGCTTTTCTAGTGGTAATAGGAATTCTGGTTCCAGAGTTCTTAATGCCTCAAATACCAGCACACCCAGTCCACAGAGACCTGATCTCAATATGCAGAATAAATTCATGACCAGCAGTGGTTTCTTCCTGTCATTTACTTTGTGTTTTTATTCTTGGTACATTCTAGGAGCACTTGAGAGGAAGTGTGGCAGTGGCTACTTACTCCCATATTTGGTATTATTCTGGACAGAATGGACATCCCTTACTGAAGGAGTGGGGTGATACAGTGTTCCTGGACAATCTAACCTGCCCCCACCACAGCTTAATCTTGGCAGAGTCATAGGGGTGCATTTCCTTTGCAGCTGTGCATGGTGCAGTTTTCTGCCTGGAGTGATAGTTATCATTGGTGGCACTGGTGGGGTCACTTAAGATAGGTGGTCCTGTCTCTTCACAATACTAAGAACTTGTATTTACATGGTTACAAATCCTTGTTCTCCAGTAGAGCTTCCATAGCTCTACACATTAGTTGTGGTATATTTTGTGTTATAAAGAGTAGGAATTAGTGAGTGTTACTAAGTACTATAGTGAAATGAGCACTCAAGTCTTTAACTGTAGGAAAGGAAAGAATATTTAGAACATCGACTCACTTGCATCTCCTGACTTTCTCCTTGGTATTTGTCCTGAGACTTTTACCAGAAAGAGCTCCTGTCTTCTGTACAGATTTAGGGGTGGGGAGGGAACCCCAAGCCCTAAATCTGCTTTCTTAAATAGTCACTATTAAAGCCATATTGGGAAAGAAGCAAATACAATATATTTTGAAAAGCATTGCACTCACTGACAGCGTAGGCACTACTTCCTCCTGGAATAGCTGGCTACCTTATCTGCTTCCATGCAATTCACCAGTAAAAAGACAAACTAAGGACTATAGAAATTAATCTTTATTTTATTAGTCCTGAGATTGACCTTCTCTTGTTCTGAATTATTACAGTATGTACTTAAACCGAGACTAAGTAAGTTCAGCTGCATGTGTCAGAATGCCTAAAATTAATTCTTTATGGATACAGTCTTGACAGAACTAAAACCTTCTAGTTCTGAATAAGAAAGGAATGTCTGAAATTGAACCAGGAGAACAGAACATAGTAGAGCATTTTAAATCCCTGTTTCAGTGCCACAGGATAAGTTTATAGAGTTGAACAGCTGGGTTTTTTCCCAGAACTGAGCATTTCTTTTGGAGAGAGGAATTTAAGAGCTATTTATTCTGAAAAGGGGCTTAATGGTATGAAAGCTGACAAGTGCTGAAGCAAGACTTTTTGAGCTGTAGTGACAGTTCAGCCTGTTCCCTTAGAGTGTAGTCAGGTACTTCATAAACCACTGAGGATGTTCTGATGGAGGTTTAGAAAATGGTAGTTTGTAATGGAGGAGTGTGTTGTTACCACAATTAATGAATTAGTCATGAAGAGCTATTTAGTTTGACACACCTCGAGAGTGTTCACCTACTGAAATCAGGTTTTCTTTTGTTCAGGTCATTTCTTAATGATACAACAGGCTGAAGTGGTTTTGCACCTGAGGCCATTAGGTGATTTTTTTCCACTTTTGACTTGTCCCATCTGTGGATCTGTTCTGAGACCAGAACACATTTAAAATGTAGCAGTCAACAGGCTTTACCCTGCAGCTCTGTGGGGGCTTCTCTGAGTGTGGCTGGAGTCCAGCCTGGGACTGGGAGGGACAAAGCCAGCAAAACTGGTCCTGTCAATTTGACTGTAACCCATGTATTGTGGTTTGCACTGGGTCTCTGATACTCAAAAATGGTTAAATAGCTCTTAGCTTAGTGGGGGGTTGTGTGGGGAGGTGGGAAGAGAATTAAATCAGAAATGCCGTTTTGGTTTTTTTTACTGTTCTAGAAGCATTTAAGATGCTGGGGAGTTCTTCCCAGTCTGCACCTCAAAATATATAGAGGGAGAGTCAGTAATTGTGATGTTAACACCTGTGGTGAGGTAGCTGTGGTCATTCATTTTACATCTGAAGCAGACAGTATATTTGAAGAATATACCTTTTTGTTTAAAGGTTATTTTGCCAATAACTGCACTGAGATCTTAAGGTTAGAAGTCAAGGTTGTTGTGGTGTTTGTTTTGGGTCTTTTTTTTTCCCCCAAGCCTTTGAAAATATTTTATCATCCTGCTCTTTACAGGTGTGGAGTAGTAGATTAACTACAAAATACTAATCCTGTTGCTGTTTGCTCATTGATAGTGCAGGTGTACAAACAGGAAAGGAAAAAAACAAGGGGGAAATTAATATAATCTGATTGCTAAAACAAAGAAGCTCAAATTTAGTAGCTAAAATTATGTTCACGCTGGTAACAGGATACAGTGAACAATGAAACAATGAAAAATGAATTCTGTAGCTAATTGTGTCCTTTTAGGGCTTGTTTTGGAATTGTACTTGACCAATTGAAACTCTTCAGGGGAGTAGAAGTCAACCTCATTTAAATGAACCAACCTACTTTTTTTGCATCATGGCTCAATGAGATACCTAGGCTTTTATATTTTTTTTTTTTTTTAAGACTTTGGAATATATCCAGGAATTAAAACCATCTAGTTTTTTGGTTTTTAAGGTGGTGTTTTAAGTCAGGGCAGGTCAGGACACTGTATGTATTAGAAATGGCAGGTGGGGAGAATACTTTTTTGTTGTTCTAGCCATTTGCTACTATGGCTATAGTAAAACATGCAGTTTTGCCCCCTTATTCTGTTGTTATTATGTTCTGGCTTCCAGTCCCCAGTGTGACAATGTGGGAGAACCTTCTGGAGAACCAAAGCTGTGCAGAGCCTTTGTGATCACTCTGTGGGTGTTGCTTGGTTCTGGTGCCATTGGAATAAGGACGGAGTGGGGATTACATCTGAGGCATGTCCCTACCAGCTGCCCTGCACTGTGCTGTGGAGCTTTCCTAGGAGCTAAATTATCTATAGTGTGAGAGAGGGCTGGAATCCTCTGCTGGTTTTGACAGATGATACATGCAAACTTCGTTGTGCCCTCTGGGAGGGAAATGTGACTTGGTCCACAGTAGGCTGAGTGACAGAATTTTCTTGAACGGGAAAGAGAATAAGGGAAATAAATCTTAAGAGGGAATGGTCTGGAGACCGGCAAGATGGTGAGAGCCTAGTCTGGTTCAGCAAGCTGCTTCCAATTTCCATGTGAAGTTCTGCTCCTTCAGCTCTACCTTAGTAGTGCTCTTTCTGTCTGTTCACAAGCCTTTAGTATTGCTGATGGAATTGATTCAGTCTGACACCTCTGATTCTAACCTCATAGAGGAAATGTGTATTTGTCCTCCTATCCACAGATCAGCCATGTGGCTTTGAAATACTTGCCTGAATCTGGTCTTAGCTCTCACCTTCTATGGTTGCCTTCCTCATGCCTTCCCTTCTACATCTTTAACTCTCAGCAAGCCTTTGCAGAGGTCTTTTGTCTTCAGCTGCAAATGCCAAAGGCCATTTCATTACACTTCATTACAGGCTTTCAGGGTGATTTTGGGGGTTTATCCCGTAAATGTTATCTGTAATGATGTAATGTGATGTCTAAGTTATGCTTTCACTAGTAGTTCTAAACAGGTTTAGGCTTGCTCAGGCAATGGTGTGTATAAACATTGGATCGTTTTTCTGGTCCTTATGTAAAGTGCAGATTTTCTTGGCAGTACATACTACAGAGAAACTTGCAATGAAATATGTTGTATAAAGGCAAAGAAGTTCTATTTTGTACTTTTCAGTAAGGTCACAGAGATGAAAATGCATGTACAGATGTACATTTGTAATTCATGAACGTGGTTATGTGAATGTCATGTTATTACTTAAATGCCTGTATATGAAATGTGTGACTTTAGCAGTACATTACGAGTATTTTTTTTTCTTTGTAGTAGTCCTTACAGCTACTGCTGTCGAGTGTTGGACAGCTTTTCAAAGTGCAATGAAAGATATAAATAATCGATATGTTAGCACTAAAGAGGCAGAGCATCCTTGAGGATAGACCTCCACTAGGAATCTGGAATACCTGGTGTTAGGTATTGCTTGTATTCCACAGACCACAAGTGTGTGTTAGAAGATACAGGAAAGCCTTTCTGTCATTCAGACTGTCACCGAATTATTTAAAATGCAGAGCATTTTTGAACCTGCTGTCAGCACTATCTAGAAGCAATACAGCTGGTGGATTTAACTTTTACTTGCAAAATGTTTCATGGCACCTTTTTTCACAAATAACCAAAATCTGACACTTTATTTGCAAGGTTTTGTCCCTTTTGATAGCCCTTCTGCTAAACTGGCAATTACTGACTCATCCATGACTAAATTGCTACTATTGTTCCCTAGAAATCTGGGCTTTACCTGATGCTCTCCCATGCAAGCGCTATGTAAATCAACCCTTGCTAAACATTGAGATTTGACAGGAGCAAATTGCAAAGTAACATAGCTGCAGGCTGCTTCCTATTCCTCTTATTGTGTTTAAGCAGGAAAAAAATTATTCTGGCAGTCAGACATTGCAAAAGGAGCATGCAGAAGCACATCTGCATATCTTAATAGTTTGATTCTTAATGTAGGGATTTTAAGAGATGCTTTCATTAACTGGATAAGACATGCTTAGCTGCATAACATAGTTGTTCAAATTAACGTTTTGAAGAGGAAAGAAAAAGGCACAGGCAGATGGCTGGGATGGCTGAAGATCATCACACACATGCCCAATGTGTGATGTCTTTTTTCACTATATGATACGTGGAACTGTGTGTGTTTTGTAGAAAACAAGCTTTTCTCAGTGATGTGCTCAGGTTTATTTGAAGTATGGTAATTACCCTGGATGTATGTGCGGTCTGGAGAGTGAGAGCCTGGAGAGCAGCACCACGGAAGAAGGGACCCAGAGTCCTGGTTGATGGCGAGTTTTAACATGAAGGCAGCCGTGAGAGCCAGGTTGTTCTGGGAGAGCACCAGGGCCAGCTGGGCAGGGGGGAATTGTCCTGCTCTGCTCTGGACTGGGGCAGCCTCACCTCCAGTGGACACCCACAATACTGAGCTGTTAGAGAGTGCCCAAAGCAGGGCATGACGATGGGGAGGGGAGGCTGTGAGGAGCAGCTGGTCTGTTCAAGCTGGAGGACACCAAGGGGAGACCTCATTGCACGTACAGCCTCCTCGTGAGGGTAAGAGGACGGGCAAACACTGATCTCTCTGCTTTTGTGACCAGTGACAGGGCCTGAGGGAATGGCCTAAAGTTGGGTATGGGTTGGTCTAGTGTGGACATTAGGGAAAGGTTCTTCACCCACAGCATGGTTGGGCTCTAAAACAGGCTTCCCAGGGCAGTAGTCACAGCACCAGCTCGACAAAGTTCCAGGAGAGTTTGGTCAATGCTCTCAGGCACATGGTGGGATTCTTTGGGATATCCTTTATACATGGAGTTGGGTGTTTGTGGATCCCTTCCAGCGCAGGATATTCTATGATTCTGTGGCTTTAGCAGAGGTTTTGAGAATGGGAGACTCCCAAACCTGTGTTGGTAAATGACCAACCTTCAAATCCCATGTGATTTACTGAAAGGACTAAAGCAGACTAGTGTCTTTACTCCCTTTTCCAGTATATGCTTTAAGTCTTACATGGTGTCCTGCATGGTGACTTTGGTGGGCCCCAATTGCCAACAGTGGTGCTACACCTGGCAGGGTTGAAGCAGTAGGAGGTGATGTGGCTGTGAACTGTGAGCTTTTTGTCTAACTTCACCCCTGGTCTGCAGCTGCCCCTGAATGCTTCTCTAGTATGAGTAAATGTGAGAAATGCAATCCAAAATCAGTCTTTCAGTAAGTTAATATGAAATGAAATCAATAGATATCTGAAATATTATAATAAGATCTTACCATACTGCATATAAAAAACTGAATAGGAAACTGTGAAGTGGGATTATTCATCTACCTATTAAAAAGCTGAACTAGATGAGGCATTCCAGTGCATGCAGGCTTTGGGTTATGTTTCTGCATTTAAATGCAACAGGACCTACAGTAGGAATTATTTTGTGTTGATTGTAAACAATTCACAAATTTTACTGAAGAACAGTTCCTGCTGCTATGTTCTTTTATTTTGGAAAAATGTAAAGAGAAAACCCCAAGGTTTTGGTTAACATAGGTGATTCTGATAGCTTTCATTGATTGGGTTATTAACGAGGAGTGAGTTTGAAGTACTAAAAATTGTATTCTCAATGGCAACATAGCAATTGGTTTAGCTGCTGGCACTCTTCATACCTTGCTTGTTTAAAAAAAAACAAACAACTGTGTAAGGAGTTCCTTTGGTCTTGTTGGGTTTGGACTTATGTGACTTAGTTTTGTTGATACTCTTTTGTGTGTATTTGTGTGAAGTTATCTTGGAAGATATTTGAAGATCCAGCTCTATAAGGAGTGGAACAAATTGTCCTTCGTTTCAGTAGGACAGATTAGATGGAATCTGTAACATAGGGTTTCAGTCATATGAAATGTGCAAAGAGGAAAACATAAGATGTGTGGATTGTGTCCTTTTTTAAAATTTATTTTTAAAAATGATGCTATCCTTAAAAACAGATAGACTACTTCATTGTCTTTCATGCAGTCCTGCAGATGGTAGTTGGCCTAAATACTTTTTGCAGAAGCAAATGATTTTCTTCTCAACAAATCCTTACTAGGCATAAAGAAAACTGGCAAGTTATTACAGATACCTGGATATTTAATGATTCTTTTTTCTTTTTTAATTGTGTGTCTTCATAATTAGAAGACCTTTGGTTTTGAAAGCCTCAATGAGTTTCAGTATTTTAGGTGTTGAATAATTCATGATGAACTTTGTTTACACACTGTTTATTTCCCAAAGAACCTCAAGCAACTTTTATTAATAAAAGACTTTACCACATTCCTTAATTGAGAATTATCCTCTGGTTAATTACATTTGGCAAAATCTTAGCTATGTTTATTTAAGGACTGGTACTCTGCTGAGTCTCAGTGAGGGATGCCTGGATCCAAGTCAGAACTGGGAGCTGTCTGTTGTGGATCATGCTGGGGAACCCCTGAGCCCTGCAGAGCCACTGCTGCAGAAGCCAAAGGCCAGCTGAGACAGGAGTGAACAGTGCTCACAGGTAAAAGGAGCAAACCCTGCTACTACCAGAATAACAGACTGATCTTGGGCAACTTGAAAATGGAACAAAACTCTTGGTCCCTTCCAGCAACTACAGTAAAAGCCCTGGAAATGTGTCTGCAGGTTTAGGATTATCCAAATGTTAATACAGCATGTTCAGCCCTTAGTCAGCATTGGGGAAGCCTGTAGAAAGTGTCAGTGTCTTTTAAGAAAAACACTTTTACTCCTGGAATGCTCCCAACATTTCTTGGTTTTCATCTGATTCTTATTGTAACTTGGGGGTCCCTCAGTATTTCTAGATCAGGTGTGAAGATGGCAAAGGAACTAGTATTGAAGAAAACTGTATTGGAATGATTTGTCGAAGCTAATTAGAATTCTGCACAGAGTAGTTAGGAATGAGGTGAAGTTGAGCTGCAATGGGTGGTACCTGTTCATGGATTGTGTCCACCTGGGTGCCTCACTCACAGGCATGGTGCTCAGCCAGGGCTGTGTGGCAGCAAAGGCACAGCTACAGGTATTGCATTTGGGTTGCTCTTCCAGCGCACCACTTAAAATTGCATTTCTGTTAGGCAAGATGGAGTCAAAGGCAGCGTGTGGTTGAGAGACTTCAAGCTGCTGCCATGGTCCTGATGGGGTCATAAGGAGCATGTTGTTTATCAAGCTGTCGTGTAAACTTAGAAAAAAGCTGCTTGAGTGCAAGTTACTTTGTAAGCCAGAACTTTATTTTTAAGAAACACAAATCTTGCATGTTGCATGGTATGTAGAAAAAGGTAAGGCTGCTTTATGGGCTTCACCAGTGTAATGAATTGCAGCAGCCAAAAGTTAAAGGATTTTAAAGATCTGAGCATCTGTTCATGTCCAGGTTGTTTGGGGTGGAGGGAATGAAACAATATTCACTGAACAGTTGTCTTGTTTGAATCAGAATATTATGCTTAGATGAAGAAGCAATTCAGCTGGTTTTAGTTTATATTTTAATTCAATATTATTTCAGTTCATGTGGGTTTCAGTCAGAGGTCTGAAATTGAATGAGTCCAGAAGTTGAAAGCAAGGTACATCACAAGCATTTAAGTTTAGTGTGGGTTTGTGTCAGAATGCTGCAAGGCAAAGTCTTCAGCCACAGTTTAGCATCTGACACTTAAAACTGTTTTCTTCAATTACCCCAATCTTGAAACCTTGTGATTTAGCTTGAATTTCACCCGTTCTGGGTTTTCATCATGAATTTTAGCACTTTGCTAAAGACATAGAAACGGGAAATTAAAGGGAAAAGAAAATGCAGCATCACACTATACCAGTACAGAGGTTCTTTTATTTAAAACTAGGGTATTAATCTGCAGTGGTCTGAAGCAGTTTCTCCTCAAAGCTGGCACTTGGCTTTTTACTTGGTTTCCCCTTTAACAGAAATTGTAGGAACCTTATGTATATTTATGATGCTGATGCTGAATTGCAAGGTCTAAAGACATTTAAATTTGGTCTTTTGCATAATCCTGCCAAGTCTGTGATAAAGTTACAGGTTTTGTAAAGCAGCTTCTTTGGCTGGCATCTGTGCTCAGAGCATAATTATGCCAATACAACACCTGTGAGACTGAATCTAATGTCCTGATAGCATCAGTTTCTCCTAGCAAATAGATGAAGAAGGGTAGTTTGGGAATAATGTGCTTGTTCACACATCTGGTAAAAGACTAGAGCTACAAAACCATCTTAATTTTCTGTTAGCTGTCTTGGTTCAGGAAAAATTTGAATGCTAAATATTAACATTAAGCAGTCTCACATACTTAAAATAAGATTGAGGGGAAATATCTGTTTTTGTGCTAAAATCTTTCATAGACAAATAGGAACCATCACTTTAGCTATGAAGTGAACTTCTGCCCAAAGTTAGTAAAAGACAAATCCTGGGCATGCAGAGATTGTACATGTGTTGGCAGTACAGAGCCCAGATAATAACTGTGAAAGCCTGGTCTCCTAGCAGTTGATGGTTGTATTAAAAAATGCTGGGCCAGACATTTTTTACATATTTCCATTAATAACCATGGTGTTCATAGAGTGGAATAAACACTTCATATTTGCAATGCGTTTCTATGCTTCCACCTTTCTGGGATATCAGCGTTACTGACAGTGTAGTGAGCTAGAACAGATCATGTATATTGATTTTTAGTTTCGTTTTCTTGGGTGACTGGTCAATCATTATGGAAATATGGAAGTCTACAGAGCCAGGATACAAGCCTAATACAAATCAGAGTAAATAATTTACAGCATAGGACTTTAGAGGAAGAAAATTAGACAACTGTAGGAAATCTTAAGCAAGATGGGTTAATAAAAAAAAAGTTCAGAGAATAGTATTCTTGTCTTACAGATTTGAAAGTTACTGTAATAACAGCAAATGAAGTAAACTAGCATATTGATTAAATGACAGTAAACCAGTTATTCTATACAACCAGAGTGTTACATGCTGGATTTTTAAATTTATTTTTTCTCAAAACTACCTCAATTGAATAGTCAAAGCTGCTTTAGAAAATTAGTGAAATGACAAATACTAGCTTTATGAATAATGTGGAAGATAATCTGGTTATGAGAATCTGTCTGTTGTGGATATTGGACACTCACTGGGCCCTGCTTGCCCTGGCAGAATGTGACTATTGGGTAAAGTAAGAGCAAAGCCCTGACAAAGGCTCAGTGAAGCTGTGTGTGAGGTTGCCTCCTGCCAGAGGTGAATGTACAGCTGAGAAGGTGGATTAGTATCTGCTTGAGTCTTTCGCACAGGGTGTGAGATTTTTTTGGGTCTTTTTTTGGGTCTTACGTTTATGGCTTCTCCCAAAATTTTTGCCTCCTGATGGTTTTTGATTAACTTTTATGGGAGTTGAAGTGAACTTGTAAGTTTGGTCCGTTGGCAAGATGTGTAACTTATTCCTGAGGTGGAATGTGCAAACCAATTCTTGTTTGTATTTATGTAATGATTAACCAAGGAAACGTTTGTATCTGGGTACACTGAAATAAATATTAAGGTTGGATTCTTTTAAAGTTAAATTAAAGGTTGAGCCAACGTTTCAAAGAGTCTTATTTCCCACGGTGTGTGAAGTAAAATCTGATTTTTGCACGAGTATCAAAACACAGTGGCTCATAAGGACTCGTGTTGAGCCACATGTGTGTTACCACCCAGCTGCTGGCTGTGCTGTAGGTGAGTGAGCACCACTCCCTGAGCCTTTCCCTGCTGCTGCCAGAGGTAAACAGGAAGCTGCTGAAGTCCTGGAGCTTTTACTCCCTTTAGTCAGCACTCCGTGAAATTAAAATAAACATAGAAAGCAATTTTTGCATCAGAACCTCCCCCAGTGTGGAGTTCCCCCTGACCCCCCAAACACTCTCCTCCAGCCCCCGGTGAGAGGAGTTGTCGGCTCCTGTTCAGTGGGATATTGGTGTGTGGGGAGCTCTCCTGAGTGCCCAGGGAAACCTTTCAGCTGTCCCCTGCACATCCCAGCTCACACCAACATGAGCTTCATGAAGCTCCTCTTGTCCAGGCAGCCCCAGCACAGACCTGCTCACAATCACACTGCCCTGAGCACAGTCCAAGAACAGATCAGCCAGCTCTCACCAAACATGAAAGCAGACATTCCTTCTTGGGGAAATCCTGTGTAAACCTAACAGTAAGCACTGGAATTCTGCAGATAAGCTCTTTATCACAGCCTCCACCCTGGTACACAGAGCAGTGATTGTCTTGTCCTGCCCCACTCATCCCCTTTGAAACTATGCATACAGGAGGGAAGATCAAAGCAAATGCCTCAGAAATAGGTGAACTTGAAACCAGTGACCACACTAATGCCCAGGTTAAGAAATAAGCAGTTGACTGCATATCTTATTTGTGGTATCAGAACAGTTAAATGTTACAGCTCTGAGCAGTGCATTGCACTAATAAAGTTTGGTGATGTCAGCACAAAGGTGCTTTTTGGTACATGCTGTTGAAAAAAACAGTCTTGGCCACGGTTTTCTGCTGTGTTGCAGCTTTTGCAGTTTCATCATGCCTGTTGCAATAAAGAGTGTTTTTCTTTAGCCTGAACTGCTGCAGGCATGTGACTACATGAGTCTCCACTTAGAAAAAAATATCTGTATTCCCTCTGGTTTGTAAATAAGTTCAGAAAATGGCATTTTTTAAAAGGAAAAAAAAATATTAAAACCCCATGAAAGAGACTCAGCTATAGACTTTATAAATTATTTTAAATGTAGTTGTTATTCAGGGGGATGATTTAGCTAATGCTTATTTTAGAAATTAGTCTTTCAATTCTTGTGGAATTGCTACATACTGTTACTCAACTAAATCAAACTGTTGGTATAAAAACATCTTGTTTGATATTCTTGATTAAAAGCAATATTAAAATAAGGTCTGTAATCTGCCCAATCTGTTGTAGTATTACAATCCATTAGTAATTGGTGAGGACAAATATACCCAACAAAATGTAGATAATTTTCAATTTTATTGAGAAGTGTAACTAAAAATACAATTGAGTATTTATTCTGGAGTTATGGTATCTTTCTGCTTATAGTTAAGCATTGAGTTGATTATGTAAACCTTTGTTACTGGGAATGAGATTTTTTCAGTCATTTGAAGGTTCTGGTGACATCAGTGGAAATGGATTTGGTTGATGCAGACAGAGTGTAAATTATGTACCTGGTACTGTTCAGCCACAGTGGAGTGCTGTCTATGTCTAAATGGTATTTTAACAGGAGCTGCTTTATTGCCTGGAAATCCTATTAATTCTAAAATTCTCCACATTTTAATACTTGCAAGAATGTATTTATTCTTTCATCCTTCAGTGTTGTCTTGTTATCAGTTTAAATGCTACATATTTCAGAAAAATTGCATTGCTCTTAATTTGTATTCTGCATAAATAAATAAAAAAAAGCAAAACCAGCAGCTAAAGAATGAGGCTAAAATTATTTTTCTTTTCTTGATATTGCATTGCCCCTCGCTGTTTTCTGGAAGGAGAGCATTGTGGTACAGGGAGGTGATAGGAGGGGAGTGTGGGATGAGCAGCCATGAAACTGACTGGAGACTCCAGGAGTAACCAGGTGCTTCCCACTACATCCCTCTGGCACAGGATTGTCAGCTGGGGGATGCTGCCGGGGCAGACTTTGGCCTCAAACTCTCAGGGTCATGTCTTGCAGTATCGGTCTGAGGAAACAAATGCCTTCATTTACAGAGAACAGAAGGGTCAGGAGAAGGGGAGCAGGAATGGGCTGCAGCCCTACAGAGAACAGAAGGGTCAGGAGAAGGGGAGCAGGAATGGGCTGCAGCCCTACAGAGAACAGAAGGGTCAGGAGAAGGGGAGCAGGAATGGGCTGCAGCCCTACAGAGAGGGCACTGACTGAGCAGAAAGGAATTCACTGTGGTGATTGTGGCCTGAGATTCCAACAGCTTCGAGATGGGCCAGGGGAGTGAGTGTTGATATCAGCTAGAACAGGACATGGTGGGGATGGTATTTTTGCAATGGGCCACGGATTTTACGTGCTCTGAAAGTTTCCATTGGCACCAACAAAGTGCAGGAACCCCAGCATCCACATGCACCACTCCGGCGTGTGCTGCGCTGCTGGTTCCACGCGTGGAGCCTCTGAGTCACACAGCTCTGAGATTCCTCACTATGGAGAGCCCAGTGACTTCAGTTTATTACTTAGTTTCAGGATGATCCAGGAAAAGTATTTTCAGTCTTCTGCTATAGGCAGTGGCATGTCTGAATCTTCTGATGGAGTTTTCAAACTGCATTTTTCAATTAAAGACCATAATAATATTGCATATAAGGTGTAAGATTGCTTAAACCCCTTTGAAACCTGTCTTTTATGGAGGAGAATGACACACATGAAATCTTCATTACGCTTTAAGATTGACATAGCCAAGATGAAAATACTTGTTTTCATTTATCTCTTACATTTCTTAAATTGCATGATAGGTATATACAGATGTGAAGTGCATATAAAATTTACAGCTCAAGAGTCAGTGTGCATGACTGCTGCTCAGTGCAATGATTGCAATACTGGGGGGGATGGTGGTGGTGTATATGCACACACATACATGGATGGACTGAAAGTTGCTATTGCAAAGCAGCCAGGGCCTATGCTGATCCACCAGTCCCAGGAAAGCTTGCTGCTCATGCAACAAGGAACAGGTCAGACATAGAGCAGCTCTGGAGACTTATTGACTGCAGTTCAGTAAGTGAGGTAAGACAATAAATATCTAAGAACAAGTCAACCATATTAAGTTGTTATCATTATTGCATTTCCTTAGAAAAATTATTTCTGGGAACATCAGGACAAAGCCACCCAGCAAGCTGTGGGATAAGCAAATAGGAGTTTACAGTCATTAACTACTTCCCAGTATCTGCTTGCAGTCTGTAACTTGTTTCAAAACCTTGGGCGTGTGTTTTGTGATCCTGTCCTCATTTCGGTCTGTTGTGTAGCTGTGACTTACTAAAAATAATCTTTCAAAACTTTTAATGAAAGTTAATTCTGATGCAACAGATGAACCTTGTGGTCAAAAACTCAAGGAACTTCTATTTTGGTAAGGTCCCATTACTTATCTTAGAGGAACGCCAATGTCGTTTCTGCCTCCCAAAAGTGATCATGATGTGTAAATCCTGTAGACTCATGCTCTCATCACTCCTGTTGTGTTAGAGCGTGTATTTGCTGTCCAGGTGAGCAGGCTCTGGTTGCTGTCTCGTCTCCTCCTCGTAGCCCTGGCTGCAGGGAGGTAAAGCCTGGCTGTTCCTGGCTCCAGAGCCCAGAGCAGGAGGTGATGGTGGCCAGGCCCTGCTGGGGCAGCAGCACCTGCACTGGAGCTGATGGGAGCAGGTGTTTGGGCTATTGGGATCTCCTGCAGCCTGTAACCACTTCTGGGCTCAGTCCTTCAGGTCCTGTTGGGCTGAATCCACCCATCTCTGAGCAAGCAGTGAGGACTTTTCCCCCCAGAAATTTTTTTTCTCAGTTTTATATTTCCATAGATGTGTTTCTTTGGATATTGACCTGCTAGTAGTTTCCATTCCTGAATACATTTTTGTTATTTTTAGTTCTCTGTTTAAGATGTCTGTCCTGCTGCTTAGATGCTCAATATTTTTGTTTTGCCATTTCCTCAAATCTTTAAGCATTGCTTTTCATCTCCCTTAATATTTTCCTCATGTTAAATTTAAATAAATGGCCTTTTATCTTTGTCTATCTTTCTGATTCTGCTCTCTTCCTTTAATTTCCTTTCAGAAATATGGTCACATCATTGCAGCCAATAAGTATTTTTTCTAACACAAGATATACAAGAGCTATTTTGGAGCACATTTGTTCACTATAGCTTCTCTGTTTTGATTATCCCTGTCAAGGACCAAAATTCACATTAAGTATTTTTGCAATATTCTGTGGGAACAGTAGACCCTTTAATTTTTTAGAAATATGTGAAAGATTCCTCAAAGTGGATTAGAAAAACTGGCTAATTTTGACAGATTATATCATTGCAGAAAGCCGTGGGTTTATTTTCTTGTTAGCTGGAAAAACGGATACAAATTATGTTTGTATGGGACTGGTGATATGCATCTTTTGGGAGAAGCATTGATGTCAGGTCTAAAGTAAATGGTGTGCAGCTTTGTCAGTTTTGGGACATCTTTGGCTAATGTGTATGTGTCTCACTTACTGTTTTATTCATAATACTGAGCTGAGGAGATAGGCACATGCTCCAGAACTACAAGGATTTTGTGCAGTAGTACCGTGTCACTTGAAAAGGGGAAGAAAAAGTCATGCTCGTGATTATTTGATGCTCTTACTCCCTCGTGGAGGCTGATAATCCCTTCTGCACTGTGATGGGGCATTGATGTTTGTTACTGAAAAAAGCTGTCAGAGATTCAGAGTGGCAACTTTACCCTCTGTGGGAATGAAGAATGATTATCGAGGGTATGTAGGTGGTTGTAGTTCAGGGAGAGTTCTGATGGACAAAGAGTAACAAGGTTCTCAGGCGCTGAATATACAGTCTCTTCTGATCCCTGGTTTTTAGTGCTTTATTTTTAGATGTTCTATTTTTAAACACCTTGATATACAAAAATATTTGCTTTTTTTTCCAGTTGAAAGAAAACCCATGTTGTGTCACAGCATGACTCTGTATTTTTTATAGCTACATCAAATACGTGTTGCTTAGGATAATGTAAGAATATACAAACCATAATAAAAGCAAAAATGAGAAAGCAGCAGTTGCTGCTGTAACACAAGGTGGAGGGCAGCAAAAAGAAATTCGGTAAATAAATGTCTTGCCAATACTTACTCACTCCATACAAAACAGTGATCTGCTTTAACCATATTGTACTGCCAGTACCAAAAGTAGTGCAGGAAGCATAGACAGTATTTAGTACATAGAATATATTTTGCATCCCGTTCTTGGTATTGCTGTAGCAGTTGTGTTAATCGTTGATGAGTGGGTGTTCAGGGACACGCAGCGAGAGAGAGCAGAAGGGAGTTTGCAGTTCCTGGGTGCCAAAGCTGCTGAGGGGCCCTGCAGGCCCCGAGCTCACGGGGTCAGCTTGTGACTCGTAAATATTATTCTTGTCAGTGCAGAGCACATCTGATTTTGAGCCTAAAACAGCAACCAAATGAGTTACAACAGCTGACAGCAGTGTGGTACACGCCTTTAATTGCAGCCTCACCAGTACAGCCTCCACTCCCTGTGAAACATCAGATGCTTGGGTTGGGAGCCCGGGAAGAGCCTGGGGGAGGCCTGGCAGCCAGGTTCTTCTGCACTGGTGTTTCCACTTCTGTGGCTTTTAGCAGCCTGTTGAGATGTGTTTTTGTTTTGGGGTTGGTGTTTTGTTTTGTATTTTTCTTAATCTGCCAAGCTCATTTTTTTCCAGCTGCTCAGACATTGTTAGTGCTGACATGAAGACTTTTATTTGCTTACTTATTGTACAGTTAGATCACACTTCAGAGAAAAGCTAAGAGAAGCCAAGTAGCTGACATCTGATCTGCAGGGCTTGGCCCAGGGCTGGACCTCGGGCTCTTCTGTGTCCCAGGGGAGCTCTGACAGCTCCTGGCTGGGGCTGTGCAGCATTGGCTGTGGGGCAGTTCTGCCACCCTGCTGCTGCTGGCTCTGAAGAACCTTCTGGGAAAGGAGGACACAAGCAGGCCAGGAGACCTGGCCTTGTGTCTGGATGATCCATCTGGAGAGGGGTGGAGGGAGAAGTGTGTCGTGTGCTGGACAGCAGAGGACAGCTAGCAGCTGAGTGAATTAGCCTGAGTGCACCTTGCAAAGCAGGTTTACCAAGTAACTAGCTCAAGTGTAAACTGTCCCCCCATTAGAGTGCTGCATTTTTATCTAGATGATGGAAAGCTCTGGCTAAAAAAAAAATAAAAATAAAAAAAAAGCTTAAATTATCAAGAAATAGGCAATAAGAACAAATATTAGTGCAATTTTTAAGCATAGAGCCTTGACCTCTGGTATGTAGCCTGGAGTTAGGTGAAGGGTTGCTTTTAGAATTGCTATGATATGAAGTCTTTTTCAGATAATTGATTATAGGAAAATTTTTTAAATTATTATTTTTTTTTATTTCAACTCTATTAAAAACCAGTTAGTTGTTAGCTGGACATGGTTATTGTACCAGTTGAAAGTGGCTGAAGTTGTTAGATTCAGTTTAGACTCTGTAGTTGTTGCTCATGCATGGAAGGGCAAGAACTTGGGAGTGGGTGGTGTCCTCTATCCAAAACAGTCCGTATTTTGTTGCCCAGACACAGAGGTGGTAGCCACTGCTCCTAGTCATCTCACTGGTGTTACCCCCTGGAGGAGGAAGAGTGAGAGCAAAATTTAACCACAGCTGGTCAGGCACTACCAAAGCTTGGGCTTATTTCTAGGTCCCAGTGAGAAGTCTGACAATAATGTGATAGTGATTTGCTGCTCCTCTGCACCTTTGAATGTAAGGCTCTGTTTTGAAAGGAAAAGGGTAATTCCGAACTACTACAAAACTGCCATTTAAATTGAGGAGTTACAACTTTAATGTGAACTACTCAGTGCAGTGACTCTCAGCTGTCTTCTGTGGCACTGTTTTACTGGGTATTTAGGCTGCTGCCTTTCTGTGAAACCCCTCTGCAGGGCTTGCAGAGTGTCTGTGGTCATGTGGCTCTCAGCTTTGATTGCTGCTGTGATTAGAGCTGGGCAGGAGCTGCTCTCAGGGGAGTTGGGCTGCCCTGGCACTGCCCTCTTGCTTCCCTGCTGGCTCCCAGTGCTTTTGGGGAAGAACCCTTTGGCCTAGTCCTGTGTGTGGCATGATCACAGTCAGCAGCATAGTGACTTGCATAAAGCTGCTGTTTTGCAGACAGTGTGCACATTTTCCATGTATCCTGTGGCTTTGCAAGCTTTGTGCTCATTGAGCTCCCTGGGTCTGATGCCATGGCTTCCAAAGGGAAGCTTGATTGTTTTCTCAGTCTCATTTCTTGCACGTTTTCTGTAGCTTACTCCATTATCTGATACTAAACCACATTCTGTATTTGTGGTTTGTGAACAATCCAGCTTTGTGAACAATCTAATTATCCATATTTATTTTGATACTGTACCTTTTTGTCTATTCTGCCAGTTCCTTTTTCCAAGCGTAATAATACAAATAGCTGAATACACTGAAGGAAATTATTCTTCTCCATTGGACTTCTGTTTTCTCCAAAAAGTCAAGCTTCAACAAATATTTTCAGTCATATGTTTTATGACAATTAGAAAATCGATTCTTTGTTTTCTCAGTGCTTCCAGATCACCACTTCCATTGTAGAGATAGAAAATTGACAAGGTTCACACAAGCTAAGCTAGTTTAAGGTTATTATTTTATTGAAAATCATGTACAGTTGTGGATGTTCAAGCAAATTGCTGACATTGTGTTTTCAGACATTTTAAACTTTGCTGTACTATATTTGAAACCATTCTTTTGATTTAAATTTGCAACTGTTCTCCACTGGTAATGGATCTGCATCAAGGATAGCAGTGGCTGGAGGCTTAAGAGAAAACACATATAAAGCCTACAGCTTCTGTGCTGTCTGCAGTAGCAGGGTTTAGTGGAAGTTAAATTAACTCGAGGTCAAAATCCAGTTGATCTTTTATGTCAGTTGACATCAAGCCAAGCTGTTGGCCTGGTGTAGCGCTTGGTGTTGGTAAAGTTGTGTGGGTCATTTGCAGAACTGTGTACACACAAGTTGCCCTTCTGTAAGTTGCTGATGGCCCATTTCAAAATACCAATGCAGGTGAAGTGTTCAGAGTACCTAAATTTTCTTCTTTAATCTTTACATTTTTTGCAGAATAAAACAATTCATGTACTTTATAATAATAAATTGCTTGTATCCTGGTGAATGTGACTTGATCCCAGATAAGGTACACCAGAATAGCGTAGTTAAATCACATTGTTACAAATTGTAGCACTAAAGAATATGGGGAATTTGCGGAATTGGCATTTTGTTGGCCACATCTTCCTTGACAGCGCACTTGATAACTTCTCAGTGTTAAATGTGGTAATTCCAGCATCACTAATTTCAGTATTGTGTAAGCAAAAATAAAGTAGAAAAAGATCAGAACTCCATTAGCATTGTCTGCCAGGCTGCAGAAAATAGGTTTGGGTTTGGAGAGCAGATTTATAGCTGAATTAATAGCCTTGATGTTGACTGAATTTAAATCTGTTTGTGGGTGTATCCATGGAACCAAACTACTGTTCAGATCAGCTGGAAGAAAAACAGATTTTGATTTCAAGTGGTACAGCATGAAATATCACATGTTCTAGTAGCATCCTGAAATAGTAGTCTCTGAGTGTAAGGAAGGAGTATCTATTTAGATGTCACTTGAGCATGGTGACTAACAGATCAAGAGGGACTGTGAAGACGTGCAGCCGACAAGCTGGGCTACATAATTCTCAGAACATCCCTGAATACTTAACTGCAGCAGGCTCACAGCTTCCCTCCCAGAAACAGCTTATGTGCAGCTTTGACTTAAGACTGTAAAGGTTGAGGAATTCACTGTGGTGATGGTAATTATCCTCACTGCTAATAGTTACAATGTAGGAGTGTATTTTTTGCATCCTTAGCTTCCAATAGCTGCTGTATCTCAATTGGAATAATTGGGGTTTTTTTCTACTAGATTTAAAAATGTCTGCCATCTGAAATCTGTTCTGTGTGTAGGTGGTCACAAAACCCCATGGAATTACCTTCTAGTTTTGGAGGGCAGTGCAATTCTTTAACAGTGCAGAGGCAAGTCAGCTGGCACCATTTATGTATGCTTTCATAGAATGCCTGGATCAAGGAATAGAATTCAAAGAAAAACATTTGGGAAGTTGGAATTGGAATAATTGTTTTTGGTTACTTAGTGCTGATGAGAAATATAGTAACCTTTGTGGTGTTCATTGTGCTTTCCTGCAGGGCAGCAAAGGACACTACAGATACCACTGGCAGAGCCACAATGTCAAGCACAGCGGAGTGGATGATATGGTCCTGCTTTCCAAAATCACTGAGGATTCCATAGTGGAGAACCTAAAGAAACGATACATGGATGACTATATTTTTGTATCCTTTGTTGGTTTTGTGGGGCCCTGTGGCCTTGCTGAGCCACTGTGACACTAATTATATGTATGTATTCTCTTCAAGCAGATTGCTCAAGGATGCTAAACATTTTATGTGACACTTCACCTGAGATAACAGAAAAGGCTTTGAAAACTCAGCTAATTATGAGAGTGGAAAATAAGATAGCAAAAATTATTTTAAGGTATTCTTTTTAATAGGTTGAAGATGGTACTTCCATGTTTTTACATTCCCTGAAGCCTCCTTAGGGAATGCTACTTCTAAGAGCAAGAATTAATAGGTTTTAGGTGTGTGTACATTTACTGATGTGTTGTCTTCTATACCTCCAAAATTATAATGCTTTCAAAATAACATTTCTTTTGTGACATAACCCCACTTACAACATACTCTGAAATTGTTAATACTATGAATCATGGGATGATGGAAACAGGTGTATGTGTCAGCATCTGTAAATCTTCAGTGTTCTCACTTAAATTTTTTTCTGTGATTAATGAAAATGTGAAAATTTAAATACCTGAACATGCAACCTAACAGGAAGAACAGACTTCAGTACCCAAAGCTTGCTGTTTTACAAAAAATTCATATGAAAGCAATTCCTTAAGAAAAGAATAGTCACTATTTATTTTTCAGCTTTAACAATATAACATGAGCTGCATGAGAGTTTGGTAAATTCTAGTCAGTGATTATGACTAGAAAGTTATGCTGTTCTTTCTGTTTTAGCCAGGTTTTCATACTTCCTAGTTGTATCTGGAGAATAATTTCCTTGAAGAGTTTAACATATTTTAGCAGAAAGGGGAGGAAATATAAGACCTCCTGGCTGTTTCCATATATTTAGATGGTCAAGAGCTATGTAGCAGCTCAGTTCAGCAAGGACTGATAGAGGAAAGTTCATGTTGCAGTTGTTCCATCACCAACTGCAGAGGTTTCCAATACATGTGTGAACATGGGTTTGAATCCCCTGTTCACAGAAGTACCACATTATTATTAGAATT
The DNA here is from genome assembly GCF_001522545.3 of Parus major. Lineage (NCBI taxonomy): Eukaryota > Metazoa > Chordata > Aves > Passeriformes > Paridae > Parus > Parus major. The sequence continues at coordinate 6,117,117 of NC_031779.1, forward strand.
GCTTTATAGGAGCATGATGAAGTTGAACAGTATTTGGCAGACTGTAGTACAGGGACAAGCTGCAGAATCCTTCCTCGTAGTAACACGGGTGCTTCTGGCCCCTCGCAGTGTGTGCACAGGGACTTCAGTGCTCTGTGTGAGAGAGCTTTTTGCTTTTTCTTTTTTATGCAAATAGTGAGATTAACATGGGGATGGTCTTTCTGCTGAAGCTGGAATAAGAGTGTTTTCTGAGAGGATTAGTGGTCACATTGAGGGATTGGTCTTCCCTCATGTAGGGAGAAAGACTCCTTTTGCAGTTCTGTGAAGGCTTTTCATTCAAAGATGAAGATCATCCCCTGAATATTTGAATTGTTTGCATGTCCACCCATGAATGAACATTTCTCAGTGCTACATTGTACAGAGATGACGGAATCATCCCAGAAAATGCTGGTATTGTTTGCCAACAGAAAACTGTCACTTCAAGTGTTTATACTGACAGAATGAGGAATTGATCTTTTATATCCAAGACCCAGATGTTGTCACTCTTTTTGAAATAAATTTAAAATGTATGAAGAATGCATTGCAAATTAATATTACAGAAGTTATGTTCATTTAGTTACAGTTTTTCTCTAACATGTTACCTTTGTGCCTTGGCATCACAGTAGAAGATTCCTACATAGGACAGTCTGACAGGATGGATTTTTAAATTTTCCTGCTTTGTACAGAAAGCTTAGATAGCAAGTTTGCCTGTGAACAATTCCAGATGGTTAATGAAACCTGCAGTACAGCATTTTGGACCCATAGGTATGGGCTCATTGCTGACTCCCAGCTCACTGAAAAATGATATTGATACCTGTGAATTACTGTTGTGTGATGGGTACTCTGCAGCTGTAGTTCTAAAGGTTTATGAAGTATTTGAAGTGCAGAGCATGTACAGCTGAATGCAGAATGATGAAATACTGTATTAAAAACGTTGCAAAAAATCTAATAAGGGCTTGAAATTGAGTGTCTTGGTACAGGGCAGCCTGCAGGAGAGGACTCTGAGGGACTGTTAATAGTTTCACTCATAAAATAACACCACAGGCTGAATTACCCAATTCCCCCAACACCCCCCAGTGCATGCAGTGAGTAATTGTCTGATTTAGCTTTGCAGTGGCTGTTTCCATCCGGCTCTGCTTGCTCAGCACTGTCCTGTGAGATCAGAATGTGTCACTGCACTGTATTCTGCAAAAGGTCAAACTGATATTTTCTAATACTGACAATACGACCTCTTCAGTTACAAAGGATTAAAACCAGTTCAAATGTGCCATTTCCTTTCTGTGTTTTTGTTCAAGGTGTGTCATGTTTTGGCCTTTAATACATGTTTCTATACTTAGCTTGTCCTAAAATAAGATAATACGAAAATATTCCAATTGAATGGTATGCTTATATTGTTGTAAGCCTGCTAATTTAATTTTTATTAACAATTGTTGTAAGCTGTGGTGGTTTTACTATTTTTTGAAGTATTATGTAATAAGTGGACAAGTTCTTTGTCACCAGTAGTAAGATGATGCTTAATAAAACTGTGGTTACCTTAACTTCTCTTGAATGCAGACGTACATTGGCTCTGTGTTAATCTCTGTGAACCCTTTCAAGCAAATGCCGTATTTTGGGGAAAAGGAAATTGAAATGTACCAAGGAGCAGTAAGTAAAGCAGTCTAAAATATTGTGCAGTATTCAGGGGCTTGGAAACACTATTCTACACAGTTTAACACTTGGAAGTGTTTGTTTCTGGGTTTGCTGGCGTTGTGCTGGCCTGGGAGAACTTGGCACATAGTCATTGCCATAGACTGAGTCGTCAGTTTGAACTGCAATTGTAAGATCATTATTTCAAGAAAATACTTGTATTGATCAGCTCTAATCCATATTAGGTATCTCTCCTTGACATGCCCTGCTCCTGCAAAGGCAATTTTTTAAGTTGTCATATCCATAAAATGGCCATTAGTGGATTTGGAGACTGGGATTTCAGAACTCTCTTAACTGGAGAAGAACAATAAAAAAAGTGAGGTGCTAAAATTAGATGCCACTTCTGAAAATACAGCTTGAAGAGTGAGTCAGTACAAGAACATCAGGGACTCCTGCTTGAGTTGGGTGTGTCCACTTGGGGAAGCTGTTGGGTTTGGAGGGCCCAGTGGTTGAAAATGGGCCCCAAGGCACCAGGTTCTGAGTGCTGCTGGGGGAGAGCATTGTTAGCACATGACCACTGCTGGAATGGGCTTAAATTGGGTGAGTTTCCTTTGGACAAGTAATACATTTCCAGCAGAAGCCATTTTTAGAACAGGGTATTTCTAAGAGAAAATTATGGTTGAGAGGAAGTTCGCTAATGAAATCTAGGGAATTTGGTTTGTTTCTATTAAATGTACCAAAGAATTCTTGGGGAAAATTCACATTAAAGTACTATTCAGAATTATTTTTTCCATAATAGTAACTCTTCCAATTTAAATATAAATTTATTTTGTTCTTCCTGCATTTTTTAATGCTGTCTTGAAAAAATATTCTTTATTTCCCCTCCTAGGCACAGTATGAAAACCCACCACATATTTATGCTCTTGCAGACAGCATGTACAGAAACATGATTATTGACAGAGAAAATCAGTGTGTCATTATTAGGTAAGAAAAAGATCAGTAAAAATTGTTTTATCTTCTTATGGTATTTTAACTTGAAGAAGCAGAAAAGTTTATTATATCATTAAAAATCTTCTGTCTACATTCATGTTTTGGGATTTTTTTGGGGATAGTGAAGTGTTTTCTGACCCTCCTTTCTATTTTCCAGTAAAATCCTGATGATAGATTAACCACAAGAAATCTTACTCACACAGCCAGCTTCTTGTCCAAGACCAAAATTACAACAGCTTGAATAACTGCATGAGGGGGCTGGATTAACAGCTGTACAGCCAGATACTGTTAAATCCAGCAATCCCACGTGGACTGCATTTATCATGGTCTTTTGTTCCTTTTGGAATTTTACTTGGATTCACTCAGAGACAAAAGGCGAGAGATACTGGGAAATTAATTTTGTATTCGCTATTAATCTATTTTAATTATTAAGTGATGGAATTCTCTGTAGAATTATTACTCAACTTTTTTAATGACAGGCATTATTTAAGTGACAGCCAAAGTGAATTTTGGGACCAGAGTTACTCTTTGTTCTCATCTGTGGGTTTTATAGGTGGTGTGTGATAAAAGAAAATGTGTGGAGAAGAAGAACTGCAGGATGCTGCAGCTGGGACCCTCTGTCCCTTCTGATGGCCCTGGGGAGGTTCTGTGCAGAGCACCTGGAGCTTCTCAGGGCTGTGCAGGGATTTCACACCTGGGAAGGCAAAGCAGCTGGTAACAGTTTGCTGGGTCCAGGGGGGGCTCTCCCTGCTCCTGGGCTCCTGGGATGGGAAACAAAAAGCCCAGAGCTCTCCTGCCTGTCACTGGCATGGCTGAGTTCCCTGAGCTCAGTCTTTCTCTTTGGAAAACTGATTCCTCTTGCTGTGCTGAAGTTTACCAGGCACATGTAGTCAAATTGAGACCTGTTAGGAATGGGTAAAATTGGGATTTTGCTTTTGGCATAAAGTAACATCCCAGAGAGTGGGATGTTTCACACAAAGCTAAATTTACAGTGAAAATCTTTGAGCTGTTGTGGATTGTGAATAAACCCCTACTTTTTGATCCTGTGCTATGCCCCACAGTGCAAGGCATGCAGAGAGTCACACTGTGAGAGAGCTGAGATGCAGATCTGAGATACAAACTTAGAGTTTTAATTTTACGTGAGAATTCTTGTTCTTGAGCGCTGGCTGATGTATTTGAATGTGCATTTTGCATGTGCAGAGTGAAACTTCTCCAGTGTTAATTGAAATCTACTTCAAAACTGAATCAAATCCAGCAGGTGTTAATTGAAATCTACTGCAAAACTGAAACAAAAAGGATCATATTTGCAAGAGACATTTCAGAGACTTTTTTTTCTTCAGACACATGTATTTTTCCTTTGATATTTTTATTACAAATGCTGTAGAAGCTGTGGATTAGATTCACAAGTAGTTTTCATGATGGTTTTTGATTTTTTTAGGACACTTAAATTTTTTTTTTGTAATAAATCAAGTAACTCAGCTGCTCACTAAATTGATATTGTTTGGTTGTTGTTTTAATATTTTGGATGACATTTGATTTCAACTTTCAGATACATTTTGTATTTTCTGATTTAATGTCATCACTATTTCCAGCAGCCAGGGCTGGCTTTAGAAAAAAATTTCTTGAAGTTTGGAGTTTGCTTGCTTTGTTTTGTTGTGTGGACCAGAAGGTGCTGAAATTGCTGCAGTGGCAGCTTCCAGGATGCTGCAGCTCTTGAGTGAAATGAATGTTCTGAGTCTGCTACCACTCCACCAGTTTCACATAATAGCTGCCAGGGGCTTTACCATTTCTGTCCCTAAACTGGTGAATCTCAAAAACTGAGACACAGCTCTGTCTGTTGTCAATGTCACAGAAGTGGCTGAGCATAAGCAGTTCCAAATGAAGCTTTGTGTTCAGTGAAACAGAGTTTTTGCTGGAAAAATTTGTCCTGTGGAAGATGAGTGGTGATAATATGGTTATAGTGAGGTGCTTCTGGCATCTCTGCTTCTTGTCTGAATTTGGAATGACTCCACTGAAAATCCCTGGCAGAACAGAAGGAGCAGAACCAGCTACTACTCAGGTTTTTCCTTTATTTTCAAAGTAGCAGATTTCATGTAATGAAAGGTTTACAAAGAAAAGGTAAGAAATAAGGTGTAGACGGGCCCTATTCACAGCCAGCTCACAAAGGCTGTGTCTGGCTCCTGTTGCATGTGGAGCCTCAGGAATGGAGCCAGAAGGATGGTGGGGAAGGGGCAGCTGCACACTCGCTGTGTCCTCCCACAGTGTGCTTTGGGCACCTGTGGCACCTACCTCCAAACCTGGGAGGGGACATGCACATGCATTCTGCAGACTACATGTGTGCTTCAGGCAGGTGAAGGAAGGTCCCTAATGTAGGCAAAACACCTTTTACCTGGACATTAATTCCTAATGCATTTAGACATTGATAGAAAAAGCTCATCCTCTTCAAAAGTCAGTGAATGAACTGGGAAAGCAGATCCAAAAGAAAATTCTCTGAAAGGCTGGATAGGTGGCAACCAAAAATAATCTCTTTTCATATGATAATACTAATTTTAAGAGAAAAACTGTTACTAAACAACCCTTCCAGGGCCAGGGAAGGCTTTTTCATTAGCTGAATAATTCCAGCATATTTGCATATGCGTTACAGAGATTACATGTGCACATGTCTAATCATAGCTGAGCTGCTTTGCATGGCTGCTGCAGAGTAAATAAACAATGAGGTTATTCGTGGGCTGAGTCCAGGAGCAGGGTGTGCTTAGGTGGGAAGAGGGAGCAGTGCCCCCAGGTCTTCCCTGGCCCTGTGTGCATGGGCAGGAGTGCAGAGGAAGTTCACTCACAAGGGTAACAAGGCTACACTGGACTTAATTTCTCATTCAGTTTGTTTTACTGAGGCATGATACTTAATTTAGACCTTTCTTGAACTAAGCTTGTTGGTGGCAATTAAAACAGGCTGTTGGCATTTCTCCCCCGTTTGACATGGCAGCCCTTCCAAACTATCAACAAGGAGTTGTCCAGTCAAGATTTTAATTATGAAGAATTATCTCTTGTGGCTTTTAATTCCTTTTGGGCTATTACTGTCCTTTAATTGAGAGAGTGGAGGTTATGATTAGTATTTTTCTATTGCGTAGCAATAAATGCATTTCTTCAGAGTGTTGTTAAGATTTTACCTTTCTATAAAGCTGAGGACTTAATTTTCACTTTGATTCTGTGATCCCTGCCAGGAGATGTTGCCATTGCTTTAAAGCAGTTTTTCTTATTTGTAGTTTTAGTTTACATTTGCCATTTGTGTGGTGACGTTTGAGTCCAGGAAAGAAGTGTATGATGACTGCATATCTGAAAAGACAATACATCTTGTATATTACAAACAGGTGTTAATGAAAAGGTCATTTACCACCCTAACTTCTTTGAGTGAACAACTCATGTCTATCTTAAAACTATTAAGTTCAAAATTCATTATGAGATTTCTAGTCAGCTTCTGTATCTCATCTTTCTGGAAGACTCAAATGATTGATCATTCTAAAGTGTCTGGAGGGAACCTGACAGGAAATATGGCTGAATTTTAATGAAGAAGTGATAGAAACATTAGGGCAACCCTGTAAGAAAGGTTACAGATCTGATTCAGAGGAGAAAAATATTTCACTGAAATCATGCTGCTGAGGTTTCTCTGAATGTAATTGCAGAAAGTAAATTTTCTGTGTAAACAAACTAAAAAACTTACCCAAACACATCAGAGTGTTTTACATATACAGTGTTCTCTACCGGCAGATCCAAGAGTTCTTTATAAATATTTGCTATTCAAATTTCTACATTGTCCTGGTGATGTAGATAAGCATCACTTGTATTGTTCTACAGCCATGGATACCATATTAAATGTCAGTCAGAAAATTAATTTTAGAGAGAAGGATGATGCTGTATATCAGATCTTGCTTCTCTAATTACTGATTGTTTCCTCTGGGAAGGAAGCAAGGAGCAAAAACATTTCCTTCTGTCTTTGTAGTCTTACTCTAATTTCAGTTAAGTATTAATAGACCTTGTGGAAGAAAATGTAATTTTTCTGAAGTGGTGAATAATGCTTGAAGAAATAATACATCTTTCAAAGTATTATAATTTTAGTTAGTGATTGAGACTGTGTGCTACTCTTATTTTTAGCAAGAAAAGTCTGAGAAAATTGTTGATACCACAATCCACTTTAAGCCATTTTAAGAATTTTTTCAAGCTCTAAAAACCTCCATACTTCCACTTTAAGCTACAAAGTTAGATGATTCTTACATCTTCTTAAAATAGTTTTAATAGCAGTGGAGCAATAAGATTTATATGAAGCAGCTGCATGAGAACCATTTGGCAGGAATGCCACGTTTTCCCTGTTCCATTTGAATACCTGAGCTTTACTGGGGGCAGGATACCATCCCATCAGATAAAGCTACTTTGGTTCATAAATAATGCATCTTCTTGTTTTATTCTGGCTTAATTGGAGCAATTTGCTGGTCTTTGATCAATAAAAACCTAAAACTGAAAAACAGTGTATGTGTGCATAAATCTAAAGCTAAGTCTGGAAGGCAATCTTTTAGGCAAATTAATTTGCTAGAAAGTATCACTTATATTGAAGCAGAGGCTAACAATAAAACAGAGCTTTATTACTCTAGGTCAGTTCTATGGCAGACACTATGGAGTAAGAAAACAAGCCACACTTAATTTGAGCAAGGAGAAGGATAGTGGATGCACTGAAGAAAATCTTACAGAAATGTGTTGTATTTTTACTGTCTGATAAATAATACCTGATCAGATTCATTCAGTGTTTGGCCCTGGATCCTCCCCTGTACTCAGTTGAAAACTGCAATGTGTAATCTCAGAGTATGATTCAGGTTCAGTTGGTTGGTCTGGTTTTACAACAGGAAGAACAAACTTACTGCCAGCAGATTTTGAAGAAATGTTATTTTAATTATTGAACTATTCATGATTTGAACTTTTAAAAGCATCTTGCCATTCATCAAACTCTCCCTGTGAATGTAGTAGATATGCATAATGCAGGCTTTCTTGATTGTTGGGAAAAGGTGACTCAGAATAATAATAATAAACATGGTCTGTGCTCCACAGATGGATTCTCAGTAAGTACTTTTTCACCCATTCAAAATTTCAGTTTGATCTGTAAAACTGTAGTCAGGAGAAGACAAAAGCAAGAAAACATGTCTGGGAAAATAATTTAAAAGAGCCTTTTGGTGTTTCTGTATTGTTTGGAAGCTGTAAAGATGTAAAACTACATTTGCAGCTTGGCATTTTGGGGAGTTTTTCCAGAATGAAACCTTTAAAAATGTGTCTATTAGTCATGCTGATAAGGAGCTCTGAGTTGTTCGTTCTCAGTGAGTCCCTTTCCTGTACAGGACATGCTGATGTTTCTTTGGCAGATGTAGCTAAAATTTGTGCAGGAAAAGATGTGCATTTGATCCATATCCAGGAACAAGTGGGCGCAGGATAGAAGAGTCAACAGCAGTCACTGAAATTATTCTGGAGTTTAAAGATAGTTTTTGCTTTTGTGAAAATGTGTTCTATTTTAGCTCTTTTTGTGACATTGAACCAACATCTGTGTGTTGTTCTTTTTGTGTTGGTGCAGTTGTCCAGGTCATGGGAAATGCATTAAGAGCTGACTTGCACCAAGGTTTCTGGAGTCTGGAGGAATCCCATTGAAATGAAGGGAAGAAGCTTTAAGGGATGAAGTGAAGGGAGGTTGAATTGTCAGCCATGCCAGTCTTTCCCCTCTTGGGAAACTTACTGATTGCAAGAAGGCAAAGCTGCTGATGTTGTAAACACCATTCACCATTGCAGTGAAATATTATAAAGGAAGGAAGGAATTGTGAGAGCTAGTATGGGATATTAAGACTTCTTGTACCCTGTGTCAAGAGGCATAGGAACAGGAAGGTAGTTCTTCCGTCATTCAGGATGTGATTAATAATGCCTCATTATTTTATTCAGGAACACCTAAAACAAAAAACTACTAAAATGAAGTAGGTATCTGGTATGGCATGCACAGCTCAGGTTTTCAAATTAGTTTTTGTGTCAGTACCTGAAATCCCCCTTAATGTAGATGGGAACTGAGTCTTGAACACACAAATTCTCTTTTGAGCATCTTGGTTTAGGTAGATGTTTCTCAGTGTACATACTTTTCTGACCTTGGCATCTCACAGAGGTTCTGGTGTCTGTGCAAGGTGGTGTAGTCAGAGTTCTGTACTCAAAAACATCCCAGTCCAATGCTACCACACTGTATCACACTCTGTATTACCAGGTTACTCAGTCTGAATGTGGTGTATGTAACTAGAAATTACCCCACTGCAGAGTTAGTTAAAAACTAATGTGTACATTTTTGTGTTTCTTTTTCTATAGTGGGGAAAGTGGTGCTGGAAAGACTGTAGCTGCTAAATATATCATGAGTTATATCTCCAAAATTTCAGGAGGTGGTCCTAAAGTACAGGTGAGTTGATGCACAGTAATACTGAAGCATAAGCTTGGGGTTAGAACCCACTTGAGAGGTGGAATGAGAGTGGCTGTTGGGGCAGACACTGGCAGATAAGAGGCTCTTTTGACCTTGGTATCTTGGGGGTGAGCAGCCAGAATCACATGGGCCCCAAAGCAGAGCACCCTGGGCTGGGCAGCTTTGCTCACCTGCAGGATGCTGCATGCCAGGGACAGCCCCAGGGCCACAATCAGCTCTGCCCCAGGGCCACAATCAGCTCTGCCCCAGGGCCACAATCAGCTCTGCCCCAGGGCCACAATCAGCTCTGCCCCTGGTGCTGTAGCCCTTATGCTGAATTGCATCTGCCAGATGGGTGGTTTTTGTCTTGGTTTTTTGTTGGGTTTTTCTTTTTACTTAAGCTGTAAAAGGTACTTTAATTGTTCTGAACCACATTAAGAACAACAATCAATCCTTTTAGTAGATGTGTGGTTTTTTCTTCCTGTGTTGGCATTTTATTGAAAACTGACCTGGCTTTTTGGGTTTCTGTCGCTTCCTTTAAATTTCTAATTTGTGTGCATGCATCAAAGAGGCACAGCAAAAGCATCATCTTGTTTTATGAGGTTACCTAGGCAAAATTAGGATGTGTAAAAGCTGCCTGACAGAACAAATAGTTGCTTTTGTTAATAATTATGCTGGTGATGTCTGTTCTACTGAAGGACTAAGGCTAATTAAGTGAAATAGCCGTGAAAATTCCCTTAATGACATTACAGAGTCAGTCCTTCACTGACAGGCACTGGTAGGTAGTGGCTGCTTTTACCAGTCCATTCCTGTTGAGTGCTTACTGTAATTTTTACTTTATTGCAGTCTCTGATGTTGAGTGTGTTCTTTCTGGGTAGTTTTGTGCAACAGTGACACAGGGACCATTGCAGAGAATAACTCAGGAACCAAAGTGACTGATCCAGAGAGAAACTGCTTTGTGTTATTTTTGCAATAAATATAACAATACTTTAGAAGTAAATATCTTGTTTTGTTTAGAAGATTCCAGCTTTTTGTACAAAATTAATGAATACTCTTAGTAATTACAGAGTTAGAGTTGATGAGGTTGGTAGGTTGCCTTGAGCATTTATTTTGAAATAAAATTCCATCTTCTTTTCACAACCCAGCATGCATTTGATTTCTTCCAAAGCTGATGTCTTCTCCTTGTTTTGAGCTCCCAGGAGTAGATAAAGAGACAGTAGATATTGCTTTGCATTCTAAGACAACTGGATAGCATTATCAGCGATCCCAAAACAGATTGCTGAAGCACTTGCAGATTCCTAAATTTCCTCCTATTCTGACTTCATTGGTTGTGGTTCCAGATCCCCCAAAAATTTAAATGGTCATGTGTGAGCATGATTTAAAATGAAGATGATGGAAAAACCAGATGAATTTTCATCAGCTGTGTTGCTTGGCAGAACAATGCTCAGAAGAACCAGTTTCAGCCTCAGACACTTTGTTTAATTCTTCAGGATTTTCCTCAAAAATAGGAACTAAAAGCTCTGGAAGAAAAATTGTTGGATTCTGTTCCTTATATGATCAAGAGAATTTTTTACAGATGCAGGATTTCTTGCCTTTTTAATATATAATTTATATGTCATGGGGAGTTTTTTTAGAAAATCTGTGGCAACTCTAAAAATGTCTATTTCTGAATCTGCATTTCTTTTGTTTCCTAAAATTTTAGCATGTTAAAGATATTATTCTACAATCCAACCCTTTACTAGAGGCCTTTGGGAATGCAAAAACTGTACGGAACAACAACTCCAGCAGATTTGTAAGTCCCTCTACCTTCAAGATGACTTTACTCTTCCACCTTCTGTGCTGTTACAGAGACAGTATTCAGGGGTATAATATAAATTTACTGCAGGTGAGGTAAATCTGAATAAGATGTAAAGTGTGTTTTAAACAAAGGTAGATGTTAGAGGCTTCTGTTTCATTCTGTACAGGTTGTGCATTTCTTTCTCTGTATGTACTGAGTACAGCTTTTGAAGTAGCAAGGCTGCAGTCTTTACCAATATTATACTGGCAGTAGGCAGGAATTACCTTCAGTCTGTCATTCCAGAAGGGTCAATCTCATAAAATGACTGCTCACCATAAAATGATTGCACACCATAGGTTCCATTTTAAAAAGCAACACATAGGCTTTAAAAATTTGAGATGTGTTCCTTGGCTAGCATAAGTGTTAATGCAGTTAATGTCTCTCTGAAAGCAAGAGATCATGGCTTTGCTTTGCTTCCAGGCAGAGCAGTTTGGTGGTGTTGGTTGTAAATCTGCTGAGCTGACTTGCTGTGTGAGTTTCCTTTATACTAAGCAAGAGTCTCAGCAGTGAAGAGAAGCCACTGATCTCCTCTCTGTGTTTGCATTAACATGGGATGTGCTGATGTCAAGCTGTATAAATGCTGAAAAGATATGGTTCAGAAATCTAAGCTTAGGTTGTACCTTGAGGTATCCATAAACATGAAATATCTTTGTAACATTGCTTGGAATAATAAATAATAATAATAAATAATAAATAATAAATGCACAATTTTGAATTTGCATTTCCTAATCATTTAACAGCTTGAATTATTTATTGCAGGGGAAATACTTTGAAATACAATTTAGCCCAGGTGGAGAACCAGATGGAGGGAAAATATCCAACTTCCTACTGGAAAAATCTCGAGTTGTAATGAGGAATCCTGGAGAGAGGAGTTTTCACATTTTTTACCAGGTCAGAAGTGTTTAAGTCCTTTTTGAGTTATGTAAAGTATCTAGGACTCGTTTCTCCTTTTGACTGAGAAGTTGTTCCCGAAGCAGTGAGATTTGAATGTACACTGCAAAGGTAACCTGCTCTCTGCTGGGAAGCTCAGCAGCATGGTGAGACACCATCTGCCATAGACCTGCCTGGCTGCCTTTCAGCTCCAGAACAGAGTACTGCAGTATTTCAAAGCCTGGCTTGGAAATTCATTGTGAGCTCCCATATGGAAAAGTCTAGGAGAATATAATAGAAAATGAGAACTTTTCAGCAGATTTCTTTTTAAACTGGCCCATATATATAGAGAGAGAGCCAGTTTATATGTATTGGCCTGTACTTCCTGTGAAAGAGAAATTTGATTCTCAGTTTATTTTTCTGAGATATTTGTGATGATACTCTTTGTTGAACTATCCAAGTATTCCCATTTTTTGTGTTTGAAAATGCTTTGCTGGCCCTCACTGGTCTTAGATGTGCATGGTCCTTACCTGCTGGAGTGCTGCTGACCGAGCTCTACAAAACTTGGGCCAAGACAGAGCTTTGTAAGTGACCACAGCCAGTTTCACATATAGTTGAAATGCCATTGCCAGGAGGGAAAGCTGCACTGGCACTGGAATTGCTCCAGGAGCTGTGTGTTCTCCTTTTCTGAGGTGTATGTACAATTTGGCCTGTCCTGCTGCTTTTCCTGTGGCCTGGAGAGGTTTTTTGACACAAGGGTTAAGAGACAGTGGGATTTGAGAGTTCTGTTTTGAAGTTTGTTCCTCCCTGGTGCAACCCTGTCTGTGCATGACTGCATGGCCTTTGCACAGGTCTGAGTAGCATTAAAGGGTGCTTGTCCTCACTGTGAGAGCCACAGCTGATGCTTTCTGAACGTGCTGTCAACTCTGCCTGCCTTGCAGTAGGTGTGGAAAACACTGCTCCTGAGGATTTAGGGAATACACTGTAGATTGGAAAACCCACTTTGCCTTTTCTTAATGAGTTAAAGATAATGGAAGGCATTCAAGGCAATCACATTTTTAGCTATTTATTAGTTGTGAAGTTAGAACTAAACCATTTGTGGGAATGGGATTGAGAGCCTGGTCCTTTGGATTAAGCAATTACCAGAAGGTAGGAAGGATACATCCCTGGCACAGCACCAGCCATATCTCTCCCAGTAGTTTCAGGCTCAGTCACCTGTTTCTGACCAACTGGTCTCTGCTGGAGATTGTTGGGTGACACCTAATTTGGGGGTTTTTATTCTGCAGCTAATTGAAGGGGCCTCCTCAGAACAAAAAAGCAGCCTTGGCATTACCAGTATGGACTACTATTACTATCTGAGTCTCTCTGGGTCCTACAAAGTCGATGACATCAATGACAAATCAGATTTTCAAGAAACACTGGTGAGTTCTTAACCATATGATTTACTTAGTGGTGGATGTATGCTCATTTCACCATTCATTTTTAGCAGACATTGATCTATTAATGTGGGAATGAAAAATTAATGTAAATATAACTTATTCTAGATGTATTTTGCCCTGAGGAGGAATATGTTAACCCTGAAGACAGGTTTTGCAGAAAGGTGTTGTAATTTTCAGTTTGTTCTTTTTTGGAAGGGTGCAAATTTAATGAAATTTAGCTTGTACAGATAATCTGTAGTATGAAAAACGTGAAAATGCAAACACAGCGAGGAGCTTGTATTAGAAGAAAATTATAAAAGGAGTGCCCTGCTTTAGCTGAATTCCCAGTGCTGGCTGACCTTCCATGCTAATTTAAAACAGTACAGCTGAAAAGCTGGAGAAAGGGAGTGTGAAAGCACAGATCAGTGATCTTTATCCAGTGCTGCTGCCAGTTCATTGTGTGACCTGCCAACTGCTGGTGTCTGTTCTTGGGAATTTACTGTTTAAAGTAGGTGTATTAACACATCTATGTATGTAGCACATACAAAGGCCTAAAAAAATAATTGTTATTGTTGTATTGGACCTTATTTGGTATTTTAGAAAGAGTTTGTTGAGAAGACATTCTGTAAGTTTTCATGTACTCTGAACTCCAAAAGCCAGGGATGCTGGGGATTTTCTAGTAAGTGGCTGAAATTCACAGCCTAAGCCAGACACTGGGCTGCTTTTTAGAGTCATTCAGTACAGCTTCACAATTCTTAGTCTTGGTGGGTAAACTGAGTGTGTAGAAGGAATAAAATCATTGTCTCTGTTTCATTGTTTCCCAGTTTGCAATGAAGCTATATATTTTTAGTGTGACACCTAAAAGCAGGTGTTTATTTTTTTCCAGAACTTACTTTGTTAATACATCTTCTAAAAGGTGTGGATGCTTCTGTATTTAATTTGAAAAAATACAGAAATGCTGAAGTAGGACATCCCGTACCCTTTGAAACTTCATTGCAGCTTTAATGAAATTTGGTTGCCTTAGGAATCTGAACTGCTTTGAATAACTCTACTTTTTAACACCAAAATTTTAAAATAACTAAGACAAGGATCTTTGACTGATGCAAATTTATTTGTTTTTCTTCCCAGCACGCAATGAGTGTGATTGGGATCTTTGCAGAGGAGCAGGCATTGGTACTGCAGATAGTGGCAGGAATATTGCATTTGGGAAACATCAGCTTCAAAGAAGTTGGCAACTATGCAGGAGTGGAGAGCGAGGAGTGTAAGTACCTCTGGAAACTGTTACAGGAGCAGCAGTGGGCTGCAGCACAGATGGCAGAAGGTGAATTGCAATTTAGAGCTGCTTATCCAAACAGAGCATCATTTCTTAGAGTGTGAGGCTGCCAAAACCAGGTGCTGGGGCCCCTCTTTTGTCTTGTAAAAGGCCACTGACTTAACAGCAGTGTGATTTTGAATTTGAGAAATCCTGTTCCAACCTTTGAGTATGAAATAATAGACACTGTTAAAAGGGCTTGAACTTCACATTCTGCAGTTGTGTTTCCTGTGAGTTCCTTTAGCTACAGCTGCTGGGTGACCATTTGTTTACAGTTCCTGTTCCCACAGTGCCCTGTCCTTGCATCCCTCAGCACTTGCTCTGTTCTGTACAAGTGGGGTCCACAGCAGCAAGGTGCTGAAATGTTAATGGACTCGGAGTTTTAAATGTTTTTGTTGTGATTTATACCTTGTGTCTAATGTGGATTTGTGCTACTTGGATACTTTAAGGACAGAGTGGATAAGCACACCGTAGATATCAGTACCTTACACATACCTGTGTGTTCTCTTAATTCTTGGTTCAGAATGGGTCTTAGGTTTAGGAAAATTGCATTTGTTTAGCTTTAGATACTTGATTCATAACTAATCATTTTTAACCTTCCTAGTCTCTCAAATTAAGAAATTAAGTGAACCCAAAGAAAACCATTTTGTGGCATTGTATTTATATGCCTTTTGATTCCAAATGAGCTACTGTGCTTCAATTTAAATCACAGTGTTAAATCTTTCAACTAAATCAAGGCATTTAAAAGCTGTACAAGTTGGATACAGAGTGTGTTGCATCGAAATAACAAATGGCAGACATGAATTGAAAATAAATCATAGGAAGTGAATGTATTTCTGTGATGAGCCATGTCCACCGTGTTTCTCCTGCTCCCTGGGATACAAATACATAAATTGTGTATGAATAGTACATGGGAAGAAATTACAAAATAGAATGAATATCAAACATACACATAATTATAGTGATTTTAAAGAAGCCAGAGAAGAAATAGCCATGTCTAGCACAGTTTCTGTATTATGAAGATGGAAGCTGTGCTCATTTCTTTTCTCCATGAGTCCTCTCCCCAGTTTACTGTTTATCCTAACCAACTCAATAGCATTTATAAATAAGCATTTATAGCCTGCATAGCCATGAAAGATAAAGCACAAGGAACAGCCACTGGCCAGTCCTGCTTTGTGTAAGCCTGAAATAATCAAAAGTTTAAGAATTTGGTTAATAGTGTTCTTGTTTACAGTGAATTGCAGAAAAATATGCAAGGCCATTCTTTGCATATGCATAAACTCTATTCCCATGCTCCGAGTCAGAATCAAATCTGTACACATCATTCTTGACAGAGCTTTAGACAAATACATCTTTAAAACTGCTTGTGATTGCCCTCTGCTCTAGTTTTTGATTATAATAGTTATATTCATTACTATATTTTATTATAAAAATTAATTAGAAACATAGTTTAATAGAATATATTAAAATATGAAAATATAAAATATTATATAGTAAAATAGTAATATATTTAATTAATTATATTTTAATTATACTTTAAGTAGTTAAAATTATGTTTTTATTATATTAATTATGTTTATATCTAGTATTTGATTACATTAATAGGTTAAAAGTTCTTATTTCCTGGAAATCTTCCATGCTACAAATCATGGCAAATAGTAGTTCTTCTCTCTTGGAAGGAGAAAAGAATTTAAACCCTCCCTCTTTACACTTGTATTGTATTGAAAAGGTTGTTTTTCGCTTCCTGGAAGGCCAGGAAGTGAGCCCAGTCTTTTCAGCTTTCCTTCACAGAGTGTATTTAAAACTCTTCCACTGAATGCTACTGATGACTCTTTGAGGATCATTTTTTCAATTACATGCATATCCTGCTTTATAATAATTTCCAGACTGTAACTTTATGGTCCCTAACTAGGGAAAACAATCAGGCATCTTAAGAATGTGAAGTTGTATCAAGTGCTGGCCAGCTACTCTTTCCTTACAGTAAATCATTAGCCCTGGGAAGGGAGAGTTTCTGAGCTCTGCATGGTGCTCCTTGCCATTACACTGTCTTCATAAATTCTTACCAGCAGTATTGGTTAAGCATTTTTCCTGGCATCTTAACAGTATATGTGAGCATACCTGGTCTGTAATTGCCTACATTCTTTTCCAAGTTAAAGCATATGATGATTGACCTTTTCATGGGCTCTCAACCCGAGTTCTCTGAATTACCAGAGATGTTTCCAGTGACTTGGCTTTGTGTGGTTCCTGATACCCCAGATTAAATTTAATCAGCTTGCTGATGGTAATAAATCATATTTTAGAAAGCTGGTGGTTATTTCAAATTTTAAAAATACTTTTGGAATAATGTACTAGAGGGTTTACTGAAGTCATGCTGTGACATTACAGATGTATAAAGCACAAGTGACTGCTGCCTTAGTAATTATTTTACCTTTTCCTTGCACCAGTAAAATAGATCTGAAACCAATGGAACATGGAGGAAACACTGTTAGAGGATCATGTGGTTTAGTGGAGGTACAATACCAACTCCAGGAGTTTTCCTCAGGAGCTGTTTCTGTTTGCTTTCAAGTCACTTCTGTTTTTCCACTCCCTAAGGTGTGTGTGACACCTGCACTAACATTGGCACCATGTGCTGAGAGTGCAGAGAATCCCAGAGTCTGGGCTGCTTATGGCACAGATGTATTTTTGTGCTTTGCTTTTAAACAAGGGGAAACAGAATTGGCAAAGTACTTACAGAATAAGGGATTAAAAAATAAAAGGCAAGGTAATTGAAAACTTTTTGCAATGTCCTAACTTACAAGAAGAAAGGATATTAGAAAGCAGATGGCCTACTTTTTATTATATTTTAAACATTTCATGTTTTTACAAAAATTTTTCAATGGTGTCAATTTTATTTCATGTGTGAGCTCTACATTTTATTTACATCTCCTCCAAGAGTGATTTGTTTGAACCACACAGTTCAAAACTATGTCCTTACATGTTTGAAGGACTGAAGGTACAGAAATAGCTATTTTACTTCAAGGTGGTTTATCTTAATTGAAATCCATGTAAGTAAAGAGTAGAAAATGTCCTTGAAGAGTATAGGGGAATAGAGGATAGGGAAAAACGCTCCTCATTTCCTTTTTAAGCTGGACGCTCCGTGAGTTTTATTGTTATTTGAGATACAGTTAATTTTTTTCTTTGTTCTGTATTTAGTCTGTAAATCATAATCCAGCAAGCCTGATCTTTCTTGCAGTTTTAGCTTTCCCTGCTTTTCTCCTGGGAATTAACCAGGACCGCCTGAAGGAAAAACTGACCAGCAGACAGATGGACAGCAAGTGGGGAGGCAAATCTGAGTCCATTCATGTCACACTGAATGTGGAACAAGCCTGCTACACCAGGGATGCGCTGGCCAAGGCCCTTCATTCCCGAGTTTTTGATTACTTGGTGGATGTAAGTTGGTTTTGCTTGATTTTACTGAGGTATCAAAACAAGTTCAAGGGCACTGGGAATGTTCCTTGCATGCCTTTTCTTGACTGTCATTGCTTTGCCCAAGCCTGCCCAGGGCAGTGTGGCCATGGATACCAAACGCAGGGCGCTGCCTCTGACATGAGCTGTGCTTGCCAGCTCCTCCTGTAACCCGTGTGGGATCCTGAACTCCCTCCTGTCAGCATCTACACCTCTGAGTCCAGCTTCCTCCTTCATAGCAGAGCAGAATTAATTGTTGGTTGTGCTCCCCTGCTCTCCGATCTCACTTCCCTGCAAAGAGCCCCCTCAGCAGCCAGATTCGGCGATGGAGCCAGGGGCCAAATTCCATTCTCCATGCTAAAATGCTCTCTTGTACAGAGTGAGAGCCTGGGCTGGAGGCTGGGAGCCCTGGATGCTCCTGGTGCAGCAGGGATCTGCTCCGTGGGGACTGCAGGGACCCAGAGCCTCCCTCCTGACAACAGCCCTGTCACCCCACTGTGCTTGTGCCAGCACTGACGCTGCACAGAGCGAGGTGAAGAGATTCAGTGTACCTCAGTAAAATGCATCAAATAGCACACTTAAAGCTGTTCTTTTTCTGTTGGCTCGTTTTATTTAACTGAGCCAATTACAGTGAAAAGGAAAGATTTTTATAGATAGTAGATCCAAAGGCTCATTGACCTGGAAAACAGGATAACATACTGTTCATTTCCTAACTGTTAGTAACACTTTGTTAAAAAGTGAAAGCAAAATGACATATTCTTCATATTTGTATTCAATTAAATGATTTAAAAAGAATTTTAATATAAATGTTTAAGAATATGAATATATTTTAATTGTATAAACTATACTTTGTTTTATGTCTTGTTTCTGTTTTATTAGTCTATTAATAAGGCTATGGAGAAGGACCATGAAGAATATAACATTGGTGTCCTTGATATTTATGGCTTTGAAATATTTCAGGTATGGCAATGGAATACTTGGGGTTTGAGCAGATCTGACCTAGGAGGGTTTTTTTGTAATTTAGAGGGAAGAATTTTAATCCAGAAAAAAAAATCACGGATCCTATGGCCAGAATAAAAGCAAAATAATCCCAACCCATCTTTCTGGATGTGTTATCTCACTGGTAATGTCTCACTTAATAAACATGAGGTATTGAAGAAACTTCAAAGAAATGAAGTCATTGATCTTAAAGGGAAGATCTGAGATTCCACCAAATGTCTATAAAGTCAGCAACTCATTTGTCACTGACAGTATTTCTTTGAAGCTTATTGCCAGCATAAGAACTAAAAATTACTGTGTATAAGGCAGGAGACTAATTTTTACATTGTTTCCTTTTCTACAGAAAAATGGTTTTGAACAGTTCTGCATCAACTTTGTAAATGAAAAACTGCAGCAGATTTTTATTGAACTGACACTGAAGGCAGAACAGGTAACTGGACAATAATTACTTCAGGTTTCACAAATGAGCTATTCCTTTTTCAGCTGGTGGAATAAATGATGTTTCCTTATCTGTAAACAGTAAAAATCTACCTTATTAAACAAGACAAAGGGAGAGAAAAGAACCTTTGTTGTTGGCTGACCCTAAAGCTATAAAGCACATCAGCTGCAGGCATTTGTTCTCTGGTGGAGTGGTGCAGAAGCTGGTCCACCCCACGGTGTGCTGGTGCAGTCATATGACCGTGCCCAGGCGTGCTGCAGTCTGACTCATGGGCAGGGATGGAAAGCTGCAGCCTGGCTCCATCCCTGGGCTTCCCTTCAGCATGACACACATTTCTTTGGGGATACTTCCCTTCATTTCCTCCACACCTTTTTTGTTTTTTACATATATATATTTATGTATGTGTGTATATGTAAGGATGAAATAGATCAGAGAAATACAAAAATAATTGTGAAAGTATTTGCAGTTCTCTGCTCACAGTCTTACTGCCAAATCTGACTTATTTTGTTTCGGCATGGGAGGGCAGACAGGATGCAGCTGAGACAGGAGCCCTGTGTGCAACATGAGCTCAGGGCTGGCACCAGCTTTGGGACAGTTTTCAGGAATGCCCAGACACAATTGCTTTTGTGGGAGAGTAAGGGGTCATGGTGGCACTGGGTGCACAAGTGACCTGCAGACTGTCTACTGAGCCCTTCTAAGGGCAACAGACTGGTGCAATGTAACCGAATTTTAATAGGGATTTTTCCCCAGTCTTTCTTTGGGTGTCTTTATGGTTACAGTAATTGCATACAGAAATAAAAAGCTGCGTCTTCATTTCATGTACATTTCTAAATGTGTTGTCTGGGGGATGTGATCCTCAGTGTGCCTGTCACAATCTTAGTTTCTAAAATAGATCAGGATGTGGATACTTAGGTGCACTGTCAAGATACTGTAAAAGTCATTTTGTTACTATTTGCAAAGTGCTTTGACAATAAAGCAGTTGAAATCTTCCTGCTGTTGTCAGTAACCAAGGAAGGGCTGTGAATGACAAAGGAATGTGTGGGGAGAACAGAGTAGGATTCCGATTCATCTTTTAGGCAGCAGAGAGCTGGATTTAACTATCAATAGGGTCATTTCTCCCACCTCCACCCAGTCATACATTTGGCAAGTCTTCTGAACGTGAGTAGTGCAGAGTTTGTGTCTGTGGAGTGAGTTGTAAATCTAGTGCTACATCTACAGTGCAAAGGAATGTTTGCATCTGTTTCTTTTTACTTAACAGGAAGAATATGTGCAGGAAGGAATTAGATGGACACCAATAGAATACTTTAACAACAAAATAGTGTGTGACCTTATAGAGAACAAAGTGGTAAGTATTTAGAACAAACAGGTAGAGAAAACAACATGTTTTTTTCTGTAAAGGTTCATAGGAAAATGCAAATACTGTTGTTCAGTTACTGAGTCATACCAAGTCTATATATAAATCTTACATAAGATGTCTTATAGGAGTCCTGAGATATGTCATGTAAGATACCATCCAAAAAGAGAACTATACCATGGCTTGATTGACACGTGGCTAAAAAAATGTATCCACTGAAATTTATCATGACCTTACTGACATACTGTACATCAGATAATGCTCTTTGTGTCCCTGAGAGTTCAGTATGGGGAAGCTACAGCACCACCTTTCCTTCAAGGTGCTGTTGCAAATCAAGCAGAAGCAAGTGAAGAGTCAGTATTGTAGATAAAAAAAATTTTGTGGTTTTGCTCCACAGACTGTTCTGTTGTCTCAAGTATTTATGTCCTGTTTTGGGCTGACAACAAACTTTGAGTTGTCCTTTAGGTCAGAAGTAGGGTGTTTTTCAGATAGTTCTTTATCCTCATGTAGGCGAAAACAGTTGCTGAAAGACTGGAGTGACTTGTGCTGCTTTTTGGAGTGAGGAAAGAAACTTTAAGTAAATGTTGAATGTTTTGATGTTTTTGTTAATGTGGGTTTTTTCAACAGTAATCACTGTTTCCTCCATTACTTCCCACTGTCAGTGTCATCCCATGAAGTGTCATCTCTCCTTAAACTATTTGCATATTGCTGTAAAAGTTAGGTGATTGGAGGGAAATCCTTCCTGACTAGGCTCTAGTGTTCTTGTAGCAAAGACAATTTTCTGTCTGGGGGAAACAGCTGGCATCATAATTTTTCTCCCCTTGACTTGAGCTGCTGTTCTTGTTCCCCAACACTTTAGAATCCCCCAGGGATTATGAGCATTTTGGATGACGTGTGTGCCACAATGCACGCGGTGGGAGAAGGGGCTGACCAGACACTGCTCCAGAAACTCCAGATGCAGATTGGGACTCATGAACACTTCAACAGCTGGAACCAGGGCTTTATCATCCATCATTATGCTGGAAAGGTAACGTGGAAGTAACCCCTGAATTCTCTGTAATGTATTTCTGAGGAAAGAAGAGAGTCCTGAGAGGAAGGGGGAAGCCCTGCAGAGGGCTGGCTTGGTTTTCCACAGCCAGATTCTCTCAGGAGAGTGGCCCTACACAGTGCAGGGAGCTTAGGACAGAAATGCCTTCACAAATGGCCCTTGTTGGAGAGAGGAGTCTGGGCCTTGCTGCTCTCAGAACCAGAACTTAAATGTAATAAATGAGTGCCCCATGACTTTTATTAATTGTAATCTCATTTGTTTAATACAGTAGCAGTAAATTTAAAGAATCCAGATATAAAAATGATGTTTAAGTGATGATACACCAGTAAAACTGGGAATATAACGTGCAGTTCTATCTTGTTTGGTTTTATTCCTCAGTATTCATTGCTTTCTGCAGTTAATAACAGTAAATCCTTTTTTCTTAGTAAAATTCGGTATTAAATGCACTTGTTCACTAGTCATGTTCCATTCACTAGTTCCATACATTTTTTAAAATTTGATTTCAAACTGAATTTATATTTAAGAATGAAACTCCTTAGTTGTGAAAAAGTTTAATAATACATGCCAGGATTTAGTGCTCATTGTAGTATCTTAAGTTTTACCAGACTAACCAAAAAGTACAGAATAGCAACTGATGACGATGAAATTTAAATTTTCTTTAATTATTGGGTTCTCAACTTACCACAAACAATCAATTTCCACCTTGGCCCAGGTATCTTATGATATGGATGGATTCTGCGAGAGAAATCGGGATGTTCTTTTCATGGACTTGATTGAACTCATGCAGAGCAGTGATTTGTACGTAAGCAAAACTTGCTTCAAGCTGGGAATGCCGTGGTGGTTCTGAGGGGCACAGAGGGCCTGGCTTCTCTGCTTTGCACCTGCTGACCTCCTCTGGGTAATACAGCAAGTAACCCAGGGCTGCACTAGAGCAGCATCACTTCTTTACCCTGACCTTCATTTCTACCGACTGGACCAAGGGAGGCACTGCAGTGTCAGAATCAAATGCTGTAATGCAGCCTTTGTTTTGGCCTCAAGCAAGGCCACCAGTGCTCTGGAGTCCTCTCAGAACAGGCACTGTTTTGACAAAGTAACATTTCTTTGTGATGTATTTTAATTAATTGATGCTTATTTTGTAAGATGTGCATTTCTTCAAGTCTTCTGGCTGTCTGGTGTCATGGCTTTCAGTGCTCACTAAAATAGCAAGGGGTCTTTGTGAGGAATGAGGCTCATGGAAAGTACTAACTAATCTTAAAATAGATTTGATATAACTCAAGATTAATAGAAATAGCTATTTATATTCTGTTCAACTATCAACTTTTACAGCATATTCTTTGACATGCCTGCATTGAATCGTCTTTCTATGCCAACCCTATTTTATAAATTCTCTCCTAGGCCTTTTATAAAGGCTCTATTTCCTGAAAATCTTCAAGTGGACAAGAAGGGCCGTCCTACCACTGCAGGCAGCAAAATCAAAGTATGTCCCCTTTTGCTGTGTGTGTGTATATGGTTGTGTGTTTGTGTATGAACAGCTAAATAAATTCAAAAAAGTATTTTTTCTTTTTTCCTGTGCAGATATTTTTAAAGATAGGTATTAGGGGTATCTTGATGCCGAAGTGATGTGTTGTTTCAGTATTGTTAGAATTGCCCAGCACCGGTGTTGATGTTCATGAAATGTTGTATTCAGCTGCATCCTACAGCTGTGAATTTTCAAAACGAGCAGTTGATGGTGCTTGCATCTGCATAATGAATGAGCCACCTCACTCAGCCTCTCAAGTCCTACAGTTAACTGCAGATAATTGCTCTCTTTACAGTGCAGAAATCCTGACCCAACACCCACCCAGTCAACAGCAGAATAATGACCACAGAGTGCCTTGCCTAAGGCAACAAGTGCTACAAGGCCAGGGTCTGTTTGGAGACTGATTGTAGAATACACATAGATTACACATGATTTTGCAAATCAATATTTTACCAATCTCTTTTCTAAAATTTCACCCTGACAGGTTAATTTTATTTTTATATTTAATTTATTATTTTTATATAGAAGTTTAAATGTATTACATAGCTGGAGATAATGGTGCCTTCTATTTACTGACAAGTTTATTTTGAGGGGCATATTATCCCAAAACACTTTGGTTGTTGAAGAAATACCAAAGGCAACTGTATCTAGCCAATGGAATCATCAGCAAATGGTTGATAATTGTAGAATTCCCTCAGGATTTACCCTGTTCAGCTCAGATCCTGTTGTTTCCCTTTGTTTTACAGAAACAAGCCAATGACCTTGTTGGCACCCTGATGAAGTGTACACCCCACTACATCCGCTGCATCAAACCCAATGAAACAAAGAAGTCTCGAGACTGGGAGGAGAGCAGGTATGGATAAAGCAGAGTGTGTGAGGACAAGCAGTGCTAATGGTCAAAAGAAGCCACCAAAATTCATAATTTGTAATTGTACAACCTACAAACAGAACGACATTCTCTAAGCCAACAGAAATGAAATCTGGCATGACCTCTCCTAAACTTTGAAGATAAGTGGTGATAACTTAGTCTAAATCAGCACTTAGCATATGCAGCTCTTGGTTTTTCTCCTGCCAGTTATGAATAACCAACATTTGCATGAGTAACACAACCAGTATATTAAAGACTCAAGAACGTGCACACCAAGTGTATTATTGTCACTTCTAAGTTAGGCTTTATGCTTTGAAAACAGCTTCTGTTAAGAAGCTTAAAAGCCAATAGGATATCTGTACCTGTTTTTATGTATCAAACCTGCCAAAAAGTGTCTGTAACCAACAATGGAGAAGGTTCCTCTTTTACTTCTTGCATTTAATTTAATTAGACAACTCTTTTAAAATAATTGATTGGAATGTTGTATCAGGTGATTATGTAGACATTAAATAGATGTCTAAATGATCCATTTGCTTTACCAAACCTCTTTTAAGGCATCTTTAACTTCATGGTGCTTATAGCATCTTCCTCTTCTATGGAAAAGGTGCTGCTCTTTTTGCACTGGGGTGGGTGCTCAGGAGCCTAATGTAGGTAGCATTAATTACTATATACCAAGTACTTCTGAGAGTGGTAAAATTGCTAATAAAGCAAATTGGTTATTTTTATCATGGTGAAACAGCTTGCAAAGTCTGATAAAAAGCATTCTTGGACAACCCCAGCAGAATTCCCTTCCTGCCTTTTCAGCAGACCAGCACAGTCACATGCAGATAGAGAGTGCTTACAGAAGCTATTGGGACTGCACTTCAGTCTCAGTGAGGGCTTGGCAGTAAATGTAGACCCTCTGGAGCTTTTCTACCCTGAAAATCCTACTGTGCAGCACTTAATTTTCTAGTGACACTGGGGTCCAAAGGAGTAAACTAAGTGATCCTGGGAAAAGTATTTACAAAACCTATAGCTAAAAATTGAGAGGCTTTTAAAATCAATCATTTGCATATTGAGAAACAGGCCTGTTATTGTGGAAGGTGTTGCTAGGAAACCAGTGAAACAAATACAGTCCTAGTCAAGAGAAAAGGAAAGCTTTCAGGAAACCCCTTTAGGAGCAAAAATGGGCAAGATTTCTTGTTTTCCTATAATGAGGATGGTGTGTTATCAGTAGCTGCTGTATTTGCCAAGTGAAATACAAAGGATTGTATACTATCAAGGTCAGACAGAAATGGGAGTGCTGCTTACAATGGTAATCCTTCATCCCTGGTAAAAGATCCAAACGTTCTCCCATTTCAATCTGTGCTTGCCCATTTACTGTACAAGGACTTCACTGGGGCACTTAGTGACAGGTCTGGGGAAAAAAGTTTATGTGCATGTGACAATTCAAAGTTCAGCTTAATATTGTTGCTTCTCAGTTTTACTTTGAAAAAGATTTGAGGGAAATTAAAAACATAATTGAGTTTATGTGATACTTTGCTGATAGGTTGATTTTTAAATTTTTTTTGTTTGATTTTTCTTGTGTGGTCACATAATGCTGCATCATAACACAGGCTGCCTTAGCCAGTGTAATGGGAGTAGCAGTTTGCTTATTAGTAGCAGGTTACTAGACCATGAAAAATGTAACTGAAAAAGGAAACAAACCCTTTCACAAAGTTGGTTTTACTTCATGCTCACAGAAGCCATGGAACTCCACCTTTGTGCTGCCATTGAGTAACTCCAGAATATTTAGCACTGAAGCATAGGCCTTGTGTAATATCTAAACCTTGTATAATACCTTACTTAGTCCAGAAATTGGGGTGTTCTTGAAATGTGTTTTTGTTCAGGTCCTGGCACAGCCACTTGGACTTGTATTCAAAACTGCTGCATTAGCTGAATTCCCAGACCCTGACCTGCTTGAGGTTGCTGCCTGGAGGGAGATTTTCAGTGTGTCTTTTCTCAGAAAGGAAAGGAAAAAAACAGAAAAATGTCTCAAATTCTCTGGTGCTGGACACTGATACTGGCAGGACAGTAAGAAAATGGGAGTAGTACTGTTGCTCCAGTGCATTATTCCAGATGTGAACAGGAGGGAAAGCTATAAACAGGAAAATGTATTTTTGTCCACCAACTTTGTACTGTACCAGAATTCTTGGAGTGGGTACAAAATATACTTTATTCCTTGAACACAGCAAGATTAAAATGTGTAGTAGTCTTTATTTTAAGCTCTATGAGCAATATCACTCATTATTTAGTGATATATCTCTCAAAAGTGGTCTTCAAAAAGAAGGAATAACTGAAGTGATTTTGTCATTTGTAGAAAGGAATCTCAAAAGATTTTTTCCCTTCATACTATGAGTCATTTGAAAAAAATGTCACAACAAAAAAACCCCAATGGGCTCTACATTTTATATTCAAATTTAACTTCTCAAAATAGCTAGAGAAATAACACTGAATTAACTGAGTCTTTCAGGATTTGAAAAATATTTTAAATCAGAGAAAGTAGTAAGCAAAACAAAATTAAATGGCTTCTTACAGGCTCACTTTTTAAAAGTTATATGTAAACAGATGCTCTTTTATATACTGTTTGTTAAACTTGCAGGATTGAAATCTCAACGACTGCTATAGTTCAGACTGAAAGCTGAAGCTTTTATACTTTGCCCTGTAGAAGAATAGCACCAGAATGAAAAACTGACATTCCTTCTTTCAGCACAGGACTTAGATGAGAAAATTTAGGAAATGCAAAGGAAATCAGCAACTGACATTCTTCAAATGAAGTCATCAAACATTGAGTAGTAGACCAGCAGGATATGTAAGAAGAAATATAAAAGCATAAATGTACCACGGGTCTAGAAGGAGGAAAAAGTGCAAAAGCTTTCTTGTTTTGCTGTTTTTCTGCTTTGCATTTCATGGGCACATACTTGTTCCCTGGTTAGAGCCTAATTGGAAGTGCTTGGTGGGGCAGCTCTGATGGTGTTGAGATAATGATGACAGTTCCCATGTGCCACTGAGTTCCTCTACAGCCATTAACACTTTCTGTGGGACTGGTACCACCTCAGCTTTTGTTTGTCATTTAAAATATGCCATGGATGAGTCATCCTTTACTGGCTTCAGCCAGTCTTGTGCCCATCCTCCAATCCTTCCCTTGCAGCATGATAAAATTAGGAGGAATTCTAGTTTTTCATCAGTATGCTGACGTGGCTTTCTTCTTTGTGATTCTTTGTGTAGTGAAGGTTTGGCATCAGGGGCTTTTTCCAGCCATCAAATTTGGTCTTTTCTCCATAACAACGAGGAAAAAAAAATGTTGCTGTGTTGCTGTTTGAGCTATGTAAAGCGTAGGAAAAACCTTCAGTAAGAGAACACAAAGCAATTTCCCAATTCCTTGGATACCAGCCGTGTAATTGTATAGGTAGTAGTTACTTGGCCTTTTATGGATTTTATTATTACCTAAGAAATTTATACACAAATTACTTTGGAGATGGGAAGTTAAACTAGGAAAAATTGCTAAGGTTAAAGTGCTACATATTACAGTGCTGTGGTCAACCTGCCTGGAATATCTTTCCTACCAGGCAGTATGCAGGGAAGGTAATGTGCAAAAATAGATTCATTTACCTGTGCATGAATTTTAGCAATCAAAACAGTTAAACATGACTCAGATATTTAAGAATGCCTCAATCCACAAGTATGCTGAAATTTAATGGATTTTAAGCCTTGCATTGTTTTTGTCCCCAGGGTAAAACATCAAGTAGAATACTTGGGTCTGAAAGAAAATATTCGAGTCAGAAGAGCTGGCTACGCCTACAGACGGGTTTTCAAGAAGTTTCTGCAGAGGTAGGTAACACTCATTTAGAAGAATTGCTATAAACAACAGCAGGGTTGTTTACATGATGAGAAGAGAACCAAGAGGTTGCCAGTTTTGAAACCTTCTCATTTCTCTCTTAGCCATTTCTCCACATGTGCCATGCTCAGTGATCTCGATTACACAGAGATTTCAAAGTGCTTTAAAGCCTGGCTTTGTGTTATTGAAAGTACTTCATCTTTTCTGTAAACTTGCCCGAGGCCTCAGTATTTGTAGTGCTATGAGAAAGTTCCTCAAAATTATAAAGAGTTCAAGGAGCTGCTGCAGTGCCTGAAATCTGAGTGTCCAGCTGCAAGTCCTTGTCTAAAATGTTACTGCTCCAGCTCTCCCCGGCAGACAGAGGGAAGGTAAAGAAATCCATGCCTGCCATTCAGCCATTGCAGTGTAAAGAGTAACCTCAGCTTACAGGGCTCATTATTCTTCCACTGCTGTTTCAACAGCTGGGAATGGGTACAGCTCAAACCTCTGCAGCTGCTCACTGAATGAATGAGAGCAAGTCAGAGCTCTGGAAGATCAATCCTGTTCTCCGTGTCTTAGAACCAGCTGTTAACGTGATTAACTACCTCCACTAGCTAATGAAATCCTCTTAAATAAGAGCAGTTGCAAGATTTATGCAACATTCAGCTTCTGGTTCTCAGAAACTGGAGACATACAGCTAAGAAGTGCCCAAACAGGCTTTATGTGATAAATCAGCTTTTGTTGGAAGTCTTTGCACTGAATTTGAGAGTATCAAACAAAAACCCAATCAGTTTTTGCAAGGAGTGGAGTATAGTTAATCAGACAGCACAGAACAAAGCCATTAGTAATACTTCGTAATACCAAGAATATTCAAATAATGTGGTAACAGTCAGACCTAAAATATCTGAAAGTATGGACTTAATTTTCATTATGGAACAATTTTAAATTTGTTTTTCTTCATGAAATTCAAGCCCAGACATATAAATATGAATATGCTATAGGCTGTGTTACTTAACACAGACTTCAACACAGACTGTTCCTGAGACAAATAGGAGATTTATACTGTGAGTTAAATCTAGCCTGAACACAGATTGTGAGGGCCAGGAAAGCCCTGAGAGCGCTGCACAAAGGAAAGCTACGTGGTACTTCTGAATCCACAGGCAACTGAAACTCCTCTTGTGGAATTCATCCTTTTGTTTCAGATTAATCAGCTTTGTTAAATTTAACATTTTGTTATGAGTAAAACTCTTCCTGCACCCTTTCCATTTACAGTTCCTAGCATCCAGAACAAGCTCTGTTCTGACCCCCTGAGTCAGTGTGAGTAAAAGGGGGCTGAGGCATGGGATGGACAGGAAATGCACGCATGCACACTTGTTTTCATCCTTGGCAGCCCCATGCAAGTGGAGATTGCTGAGCTGAATAAACTTTTATGTACAAAATTTACATTTGCATGCAAAAAGCCACAGTCACTGAAAAGGCCTGTGTGTTCCCAAGCATAACCAATCTGAAAGCTGAGCTCCCACTCCCTGTTCAGCTGGCAGACCTAACTGCTTACTGGGAGTTTACCTATCTGGGGGGCAGTCATGATTTGAATTTCTTTCAGAAGCATGTTAAGGTCACATTTAGTGCTTATACTGAAATCATCTGCAAGATCAATTTAGACAAGCTTAACAAACCTGGATTCATGGATAGTGACATGACTGGTTTCATGGGAAGCATGCACAAGGACACCGAAGTGCCGTTGCTGAACAGCAGTGAACATTGAGAGTTGTCACATTATCAAACTGTGACATGCTTAAATAGTGCATGTTATTGAATGATCTGTTTGTTCTGCCCTGTGGACCACCAGTAAAATGTATGAAATTATTTGATGAAAAAGGAGAGTTTCAAATCTATTCTTACTTTGTACCCAAGAGCTCTATGTATATTAAAATGTGTATTAAAAGGTCTTGAATCACAGTCTAGGGAATTACAACAAACTGATCCATATTTGATCACTTTTTTCATGTGTTGAATAGTTTTACTAATAAGCATGATTTAGTTTACTAAACTAAACTTAAGCATGCCTAAGACATAAAAAGGAAATTGTCAAAAGTAAAGAATACAAGATTTTGGGGAGAAATTAGTC
Organism: Parus major; assembly: GCF_001522545.3. NCBI lineage: Eukaryota > Metazoa > Chordata > Aves > Passeriformes > Paridae > Parus > Parus major. The sequence goes on from NC_031779.1 coordinate 6,147,282, forward strand.
TCAACATATTTAGCTGTTCTCCAGTCTTGTTGTCAAAGGAGCCTAAACAGCTGTTGCCAGAGAAGTTACTTACACACAGATATGCTGGGGCAGCTAGAGCCCAGCAGTGCTCCTTCAGTGGGCAGTGGAACGAGGCAGCTTTGTAACTCCAGCCTGGCAGTTTCAAAAGCCCAAGTGAAGCCTGGAAAAGTGGGCAGTTCAAAAGGGGCTGCAACCTGCATCTACTTCATTCTCAGGGGTTTACATGAGAGAGAAGGCTAAATGCTTCTTTCTGTCAAAGACAAGTTAGAGCAATTCCCTGCTCCTTCTGGGCCCTTTGTGGGGTCAGTTCCCTGTGTGCCCTCAAGGCAGCACCAACATCACTGATGCTTTCTTCTTCCACCAGAAGCCAAGCCAGAGGCTTCCTGGGATAGGGCCAGGAATGGCTCCTTGCTAAATGCAGCCCAGCTGTTGAGCAGGTGGGTTAGAAGGACAAGCTGGTCTCTTGCTCAGAAGCAGAAAAGACCTTTGTAAGAATAAGGCAGAGAGAGAATGCTTGAGTGAGAAATTGGATGTGTGCTTGGGAATCAGTTTAGAGTTCCGAGGATGTAGGTACTCAGAACTTCCTGCAGTGAGCTGCTGCAGTTACCAGACGGCAACTTCACATCTGGAAATGGGAGACTCCAGAGCACTGTTGTCCTTTTCAGTTGTTTGGTCTCACTAAACAAGAAACATCTTAATACTGTGCATCTTCACACACACCAAGCCCTGCTGCCATTGCCACCCTCCCCATGGGCAGTGCTGGCCAAGAGTCAGTGGTGGTGTGCTGCTGCTGCGGTTTGACCCCAGGGTTTAATCTTTTCTGCTTGGTGGTTAAGGTATGCCATTCTGACCAAAGCAACCTGGCCCTTATGGAAAGGAGAAGAGAAACAAGGAGTCCTCCACCTGCTTCAGTCAGTCAACATGGATCCTGACCAGTACCAGCTGGGGAAGTCCAAAGTCTTCATCAAAGCTCCAGAGTCTGTAAGTGTGCCAGAACGCAATTCTTTAAATGCACAACTGTTTGCTGAAATTAAAGTCCTGCCTGCTCAAGTTGAGTATGATACCTGCTGAGGTGGGGGAAGTGTGAAAATCTAAGACAAATGCATCTGAGTGCATCTGTCATAGGGGCTGTGTGAAGGACACACTGTGTAAGGCCACTGCAGGGTTTTGGTATTTAATACAAAGAGAATTAAATGCATCAAGAAGAAAAATGGGTTATGAAGATGCTTGAACATTGGTCCTCTTCTTGTAACAAGAACTACTGATGAAGGTAGAATAGTCCCTAGGGATGGTGAGGATATGTTACACGGCATGGAGTAAACACTGTTCCAGAATGACTGCAACTTGAAATCCCAAAGAGAATATTAGGGAAGCATCACAAGGCTGGTTTTATCCTGTTGCTACTAAATTGTGCAAAATCTGTTGGGAAGAAAATTTTCTTACTTTGCTATTCAGAGAAGTTGTTAAGGAAAATCTGTGCTCTACTCATCCTCACATATTCCTGATGCATCAGAAGCAATGGGGCTTAGTTTGTGTAGCACAACTTGCAGCTGAGCATTGATTTCTTGGTGCTTTGAAGTTAGATGCTAAAATAAAAGCTGAACACTTCTGTGGCTATCATTTGCTGTTCCAGGAACATATATTTTTCTCTGTAGAACAACAGTAATGCAGGCAATGATGCTGCTGTGTCCAATCACATGGGAAGATATTTGTTAAAGGCAAAAAAAGAATGCTTCTCCAAGTTATAATAGAAATTTTGTTGTATCTGCCATAAAAAGGGTAAGATACTGTTTAGGAATAATGGGATTTACATTCCTGTCTACATCTGAGAAACATATTTATACACCACAGCATACAGTGCTTGAGATGTTGCTTATTACAGTACTTCAAGTGGCATGTTGGCAGAGCAGAAAACTAATATGGGATTGATCCTACTTGGTCATGGCAACAACAGCCAGCCAGTTCTGAGGGAGTGTGAGCTTTACCTGCTTCCTCTGGAGCACAGCTGTGATTTCTTCCTGGAGATTATTGGGAGTTTGGTCTTACAAAGTTGGTGTGATTTCCTGGTGTCTGTCTTCTGTTCAGAAGCCAAGTGGCAAGTGCTGCCATGGGATTGATGGATGCAGTTAATGATCTGTACCCCAACATGATGTGCTACTGGCTCTTTTGAGAGGATGGCATTGTTGTCCAGTGGAAGCAGCTTTCCATCCTGATGCATTGTTGTGATGCTGAGTCCTGTTTGCATGGATGTGTCATTTAATGGTGTACCTGTGAATTTTACTGAAGGGCATTCTGCAGGTTAGGACAGCATGAAATTGACTGGAAACTTCTTGGGATTGTGTTTTGATTTGAATTTAAATTAATGCTTTCACTTACTGTATATGTTTTCGTTACTATTTTTTTTTTTTTTTAATGCCATGAAAACTTTTTAAAATAAGTACCAAAATAAGTCTGGGCTTATTTTATTTTATGTTGAAAATGTTTATATGAACTGAATATTTTAAAGAGTAATTTATCTTCTATTAAGAAAGACAATTATCTTTCATCTTATATTACTAAAGTATTGGCTAGGATTGTATTGCCTCTGAGAAAAATAATCTTTTAGACAGTAAATGAAATTTTTTTTCTTCCACCAAAAAGAGCACCTGTTGTGGTTAAAGATGAAAAATACTTGATTTGCTTGAGAATGTAAGGGGAGGCTTTATAATGCATATTTTAGGAAAGGGCTTATGTAGTAGCTCTGTTTCTATAGGTTAAGAATTTTAGCTCAGCGATTTAGTCAAACTTCCTTAATGGTGACCTTCAGCTGCAGATGAAAGATTATTTTGCACTGAGGTTTTGCAATTAGCATTATTGTTAGAGAAATAAACAGTGAGTGTTCATGAGAGACAGCATCAATATTGTCACTGTAAGCTGAATTGCACAAAGGCTTGGTCGTGGCCCTGCTGCAGCTGAGGATGTTTTTGCACCAGGAGCTCTTGTGCCTGTGCTGAAACCCCAGCCAGTGCTTGTGTTCAGGAAGAGATTTTAATTTTTTTAAAAATAAGTTTGCTGCAGATGGAGAATTGCCAACTGTGAAATAAGGTTTTATGGGTGGCAGAAAGGCTTCATTATTTACATTTCCATCACACACCTGAATAAATAACTCTGTACAGGAGCAAGTGAGATTCTGAGGAAATGGTTTGCACCAGATCAAGTTTCCTTTCTCAGATCAGTATGAACAACAGTGTTTTTCTAGATTTGCATGGTTTAGATCAGTAAAGTAAAAAAAAAAAAAAATCTTAAAGCCTAGCTTTGCTTCTCCACATACCCATTTTTACTAGTTTTATCTCTTGAAAGCTAGAAGAAAACTCCTGTGAATATTTAAAGCTCAATGCGGGGAAATAATAAGCAGCAGTCACGTCAGTAGACTGATTGAATGCTCTAATTTAGCCAAATGCTTGTGCTCCTGATAAGACAAAAACCATATTCAACTGAAGTCTGTAAAAGGCTATAGTGAATATGGTGTATCCTACAATAATTATGAAGTTGTTCTAATACATTGAATTTACACGTGCTTTAATAGGACCTGGGAAATTCTCAGAAAAAGGGGGTGCACCTTCCATTCCTGTTTTAATAAAACAGTATTTTTGCTTGATTTCCAACATTCTAGACCCAAAAATCTTACTATGTCATATGAATTATATATTATATAATATATTATATTACTATGTCATGCTTGTGAATTATAAGGTCATAGTTACAAGTCCTGCAGCCAGCTGACAACCTTCAGTGGTGAGAGAGAATGGAGCCAGTGTACATGAGGGCATGAAGTTCATCCAGGGAAGAAAGTTGTTTGTGAACAGTTATGTTACACATTGCACAGATCCTCACGGACATGGCAGCATTCTGACAAGAGAAGTAGGAATTTTGGAGAATGTGTGGATGGAAGCTGAAGAAATGGCCAGTGGAGAATCTTGCATTGCACCAGTAGAATATTTCAGGGACAATCCATATTCCTCTTCCTTCATCATGGGGTCTGGAAATTAATGGGTAGACTGGTAACAGCCACAGCCACTCTAGCATCAGAGATTTCTTCCAGAAAGGCCACCTTAACATTCCAATCTCAGATCCCACAGTTGTGCAGGAGGCACCAGCTTCAGTCTAGAGTGAAATGCACTGGAGAGTTGTCGAAAATAAAATAGAGCTTTTTCTTGAACTTTGCATGTAAAATGTTTGACCCACCCCACTGTATCTTTCTGCAGCTGTTTCTGTTAGAAGAGATGAGGGAGAGGAAGTATGATGGGTATGCCAGGGCCATCCAGAAGGCGTGGAGGAAATACGCAGCCAGGAAAAAATACGTGCAGATGAGAGAAGAAGGTAGGTCAGAACTTCTGATGGCAGGGACTTCACACACACATGGTTCCAGGAACGGTGGGCACAGAGAGGAAGGAAATATCTCCCTCTCTGTAGGCAGAAGTTGCATTGCAGGTGACTGTCTCATAATGATTGCACTTTGTTGGACCTCTAAGATACCACTGATGAGGTCAACTGCTCTGCATGCACAGATCTCTTGGGCTGCCCACTGTTTTGCTCTCAAATCAAAGCCAGACTGAGTAGGACAGAGATCAGAGATGCTACTGCAGGGGAGGCAGAAAACTTCCCACAGTTACACTGGATCTGAATAATCTGTAGGTGATAAGATCAATCCATGGACTCTCCTGGGACTTAGTTGTGTGTGACCTGGGCTGTGTGAATTAACATGCTGGGTTTGGAAGGGTTAATCTTTACTTTCTAGCAGTGAGTTAGAAATTTCTTAGTTCCAAAAGTTCTCCCAATTAACCAGAACTACTGAACTTCTTCCGTAAATGTATTTCATTAGGAATGGATTTAGTGATCATCTATATCCTTATCTAAAGGATTAGTAGGGGTGCTTCACTGCTTTTCCATATTAGAAACAATGTGGTTATCACTTCCCAAGAGATTGTGTGAAACAGTTGGCTCTTTGAGAGCATGACTTTAGGAAATCTAGTAGATGCTATTAATCGATGTTTATGTTTTGTATTTAAGCATCAGACCTGCTGCTGAACAAGAAAGAGAGAAGACGGAACAGCATTAACAGGAATTTTGTGGGAGATTACATAGGCATGGAGGAACACCCCGAGCTGCGCCAGTTTGTGGGCAAGCGAGAGAAGATCGATTTTGCAGACACTGTAACTAAATATGACAGACGGTTTAAGGTGGGTGGAACAGCAACATCCCCTAAAGATGAGTTCTGCTGCGAGTCAGAGTTGTCTCCACCATCCTGTCCCAGGAAGTGCCCAGCTCAGGGTCACAGCACGCAGGACACGGCTGTGTATTTTCAATGTTGTGTTTCAGAGCGTGAAGCGAGATCTCGTCCTCACTCCCAAGTGCATTTACCTGATCGGGCGTGAAAAGATAAAGCAGGGCCCAGAGAAGGGCCAGGTGAAGGAAGTCTTGAAGCGGAGGATGGAAGTGGAGAGAATTCTTTCTGTTTCTTTAAGGTTAGTACTTGGAATGTATTTTTGCCATTGACAGAGTCATCTGTGTAGGACAGGGAAAATAAGTTGATTGATGAAGTGGGAATTGAAAGCTCTCTTTTTGAATTTGCTTGCTTTGGGTTTCAGACTTGCTTCAGTAACCTTTGAATTTCCAGTTTATCTCTTGTCACAAAATCTGCCATTACTGAAGAGAAAGATTATAATTGTGACTTTAATAGCACATGTTTTTTTGCTAACAGCAATTACTGTAAAATGACTAAATAGTATTCCTGTCTCTCAAAAGGGTTTCAGCTATTCTATTACCCTGAAAAAAACCAAACCTCTGAAGCAAGGCTGTGTAATTAATGATGCTTGGACTTTGTTGTGTTTTTAAAAATTAACCATGAGTACTCTGCAAATGTCATTATAATGCTGGCTGTATTTGCTGACGACATTTTAAACTGGATGGTGTGTGCTCTGATTTCCTTGCAGCACCATGCAGGATGATATTTTCATTCTACATGAACAGGAATACGATAGTTTGCTCGAATCAGTCTTCAAAACAGAATTTTTAAGCCTCCTATCTAAAAGATACGAAGAGAAAACACAAAGAAAACTACCTCTGAAATTTAGCAATACGTGAGTTATGGCTTTTTTCAATGGGCTTTTGGGGATAAATGTTTTGTTCTTGCTTCCAAGGCAAATAAGTGAGTGCAAGTTGTACATTGTTTGCAATAATAGGAAGGAGCATAGTGTAGAACCCTGTATGTGCAAGGAGACCAGACTTTGTGCTTGCCTTGTCAGAGTAACAGGTTAGCATTTACCAGGGCCACTGGACACTTCCTGCTGTGTGTGTGCATGGAGAGCTGCCTTTGTTCTCCTGACCGTGGCACCAGGACAGGGCCTCTGCACAGCTGCTGCTGGAGACTGCAGGGTGAAAAATAATTCTAAGGAGGCCTCACAAAAGCAAATGATATTTGGAACATTTTTTAGAAACAAGTGTGAAAACTTAGAGCATGTCTGATGCAGTTTGGCTGTGAGGACATCCTGGAAACAATCCCAACAAACGTGCTTTTGTTAATACTTCCACTCACTAAGGTGATGGGCAACAGCAGGCCTTGGATTTGTGTGTTTATTTTATTGCCTTCAAAAAGGTGGAGGAATTATGAAAAGCAACAGGAGATGACTATTTTTGTTTGGAAAGGGTGTAGAAGGAGAATTGAAGTAAGGAACATTCGTATAGCAAACACTCCTCTACAATGGGAATGCAAAGGCAGTACCAGAAGTAAACATCATGTATTGCACTTCTGGGGTCTTGCCTAAAATCCTGAGTTCAGTTCAGAGCAGATGGATAGTGTGGAAATGCTGGGAAAGAATGTGTGTGTGTGCCTGTGTGGGAAAGAATGTAAAACAAAGAGGCTGAGGTGTGTGTTTGTATGCAGAATGTTCCCTTGCAGCACAGCACAGCCCCAGAGCAGCCAGGGCAGTGCACAGCCACCCTCAGATGCACCAGTGTGTGTGTGTGTGTACCTCTGGCTCTGTGTGCAGGGAGTGCCCACAAACCAAAGCACTCGAGCAGCGCTAGCAGAGACTGTGGCTCAGGGCTGACACATCTCCTACTTGGATCTGCACTTTTTTATTCAAAGCTCGCTGTCCTCTCCAGTTCTTTGAGAAGCTGTACCAAGAAAGTTAAAATGTCAATTAAGAAGAACATTTTTTAAAAAAACATGGAAAAAGGGTTTAATTAGGTGGTTGTATCAGCTGAGTCACTCATGGAATGCAGATTCTCAGTCTAAGCTTTTAATTTTATATTTCTAAGTTACCTGCTGCCAAGCAATACTGCCTTGATTTAATGTAGCAATTCTGGTTTTTTTCATTCTTGTGTTCACACACTTCTGTCAGACTTGAAGTGAAGCTGAAGAAGGAGAGCTGGGGGCCCTGGAGTAGTGCTGGTTCTCGACAAGTGCAGTTTATGCAAGGCCAAGGAGATGTAGCTATTCTCAAACCAAGTAATAAAGTGCTGCAAATCAGCATTGGACCAGGGCTATCAAAGAATTCCCGTAAGTAAAAATTTCCTCTAGAATTTAGGGGTTTATAAAATCAGAAAGTGGTTGACTTTTTCTGTTCATGCATGGCTCTAGCCTTACCATGTCCTTTATTAATTTCTCCATAACACACAAAGATCCTAAGGGTACATCAGAGTCCCTTGCTGCTCTACAGCTGTCAGTGTTCTGGGCCTTGCTTCCTGTAGTTTCAAGAAGGCTTTGCTTTGTATCTTGCAGCTGAAATGCATTACAAAAGGGAGAATATCCCAAAGTCATCCTTTTTGCACCAAATGCTTTATAACAGCCTGGGCAACCCTGCAGGAGTCACATTCCTTATTCCTGAAGATCAGCTTTCTCATCACAGAACAGGGGGTCTGGCAGCCAGCTAATAAATGTAGTTGTGAAGGGGAAACAGAATGTCGCTGGTTTCTTCTAGGTCCTACTAGACGGAACCTTACCCAAGGCAGAGGATATTCCAGTAGGTCTCAAAATCAGACTTATCCTATGAGAGCTGCACCACCTCCTCCAGGTAAGTCCTCTTAGCTTGGACAAAACTGAATTCCAAATGGAGGCTTTTGGTTTTCTCTTGTCATCTGGCAAGTTTTATCCATTAAAAAAAACTATGGTAACAGTTTAAATTTCTCTTTGAAAGATACTGCCTGGAAAGCATCTGTTTGTAGGCATTTTATGAAGTGTTTTGCTGGATATTCCCCTGGAGCTGTCCTGCTTGATGTGATTGTGACTTGTTCAGACACTGAATCTAAACCTGACCCTGTAGCCATCTCCACTGTGAAGGGTACAAAAGCTCTGTGCCTATCAAGCCATAGACAAAGCTTCACAGTGAACCTGCTTTCAGAGCCAGCACAGCACAGAATGCAACCTGTGTCTCATTGTCCTGCCCTGGCAGACACGTTACAACTCCTGGGAGCCCTGGTGCTGGGACACAGCAGCCGTGCCAGAGATCAGCATGGCTCTTTCTGCAGGGGACCGATGTCATTAGGGCGTTCCACTTCTGCCCTGGGCAGATATGATTAATTTTGCCTGTGGACTCACAGAGGAGAACAATGTTCTATTGACTCAGTGTTTCCCAAGAGATTTTTTTTTTACTTACACTCCCAGAGTACTTTCTTTTTAACGAAGAGTCCTCTTTCAGTCTGCTGCTGTTTACTGAGAAGCACAATGCTAATGGTGGAAGTTAGGCATGTGACCAGTCTCGGTCACCAAATGAAACAGACCATTCCAAATCCTCACATCTCTATCAGTCAAACTAGATTGTGTGATCTGCCAGAACTGGTAGTGAAGTGGGAAATTACTGTAAGAGCTGACCTGTCAGCAAACAGAGATTGTAGAGCATCAGTTCAAGCAAGGACAATCTGGTTTGTATTTTCAAAAGCTGTTTCAGCAGTTCTATAGCTAGAAGTGGTGTTACTGAAGTTAAGTGCTGTGTTGACCCTCGGGCATTGGGCTATCACATTTAAAAGGTGAGTAGGCTTTCCTACAAACCTCTCCGTACGTTACAGTTACAATGCTTTTTGTTTATTTGGTTGTTTTTTGAATGTTGAACTCTTGGAAAGTAGCCACACATAGCTGGACAAACAAAATTGCAGACAGGTGTTACAAAAGAGTTCCAGGTAAAATGTCCAGACTTTCAAGAAGTTTGAAGCCATATTACAATTTGTGCAAATTCCTCCTTGAAAGTCCCAATTATCTCTGCTATTTTCCCATCTTGTTTTGAAATCAGTGATGCAGTAGCTGAACAGCATGCTCTGTACAGGTTCAGAATAACCCAAACCTTTCTTTATATCACCATAATGTATGTGCCATGCTGGCTTGGATTGCAAAGTGGGGTTTACACAGGAGTCTATGACCCTTAAGCTCTGCCACAGTACCCAGAGAACATCGGAAGCAAAGACCAGATGTTACAGGCAGTAGGGTTTTCCCAGGTGCTGAGATTATGAATTCTCTCTGCACAGCTGTTCTTTCTGCTCATGTTTAGCAGAGGTAATCACAAATAGCAGAGGAGAGGGTCACCCATGTAACTGAGGAAACTGATTTTTAATAGAATCCAATAGAAAACAAAAAAATGTTTTAGGAATGTAAAGTATGCAGATGAGCTCTTTAGGCCCTGATATTGCAAGTAGCTCAGACATGGGTGGGTGTGCTTTAAATTCAAGTTAGAGGCATAATTATTTGGTTAAAGGCATTATACCTATGTCAGTCCTAGACAATTCAAACTCCTTTTCAACTATCAAAATAGCATCAAGGCATTTTTTTTAACAAAACAATAAAATAGCCCAAACACCCCCCACCCGCATACTTGTTAAAATAGACAAGTATTTATAGCAACTTAATAAAAACAGTCAAATTCCTTGACTATGTGGTAGACTGAGTTTGAACTTCAAAAGAGAAGAAATTTTGGCTAGCTTTGGATTAACCCTTATCTGGATAAAATGTTGTGCAGTGTTTTAGAGAGGAGTTGGTTAGCTAACCATGTTAGTTAAACAGGAACTCAGCTGAGAGCTAATCCTTGTGCTTTCTTGGAACACCCAGGGCACATGTCTTCAACCTGAGCACAAGTGCATGATGTTGGAAACCCCAAACAGATTGCCAGCAGACCAGAAATCGGGTATAAATCAACATTTCAACATGACTGTGGTTTTGGATTCCTTGATAATGGGGCTCTCTGAGAGCTGAGTGACAGCTAAGCCATCAAAGGTTTACCTTCACTGAGCTGGCATTGGGACTGCATGCACTCACCCTTTATTTATTTCTAGGTCAGCAGCAAAATGGAGTAATAAATCCCCCCCAATCTGCAGCCCATCCCCAGATGCCAGGAAATCAATGGGCCAATCAGAAGAACCTGTTGTACACAAGTATGACACGACCAGCTTTACCACGGCAAACGTCAGGAGGATCAGGCAAGATTTCACAACAACCACAAAGCTTGGATTTCTTGAAAGTACCTGACCAAGGAGCAGCTGGGTAAGATTTTACATTGAATCTGATAAAAAGTGTCCATTTTTGCAAATAGTTTTACACACTCAAACTGTTCATGACTGATAAACTCTGTACATTAATCACCAGGTTGTGCTATTGAGCTGTACACAAAGGTATCATTATCCATTCCACCAGATTCCAAAACACTACATACTCCATCCTAGACTTGTAGGAATAAAGGTGAAGCAGTTCTGGTTTAACACCTTAAATTTGAATGTTGAAGGCCTTAAAAAAATTTTAAGGGTTTGCAGTGACCCAACAGTTTCTATTTCAACTCAGCCCTTACTCCACTCAGTAGAACATTAGTGGAGCTTGACTGTAGTGGGAATTTTGAGTGTCACTTAATTGTCAAAGACTGCTGCTTATTCAGCAGTTCTAGGGATAAAAAGGAAGAATTTAGTTTAGAAGAAGCAGTTTGCTGCTGACTTCCCATGGATCTGCATGAATGGGGGTTCTTGAAGCCAGCCAAAACCTATTTATTTTTAACCATATCAAGAGCAGCTTTCTGTACAAGCAGTCCTGTCTCAGCTGTCTGTCAGCAGACAAACTCCTTAGCAGGTGTTCTGCACTTCTGCTGCTGTGTGCTTCAACAGGCTGATTATTAAGTGGATTAATTAAAACATTAGTGAACATTACACACTTCACAATTATCAAATAGTATGTAAATGTGCACAACTGATAGATTTTGAGAACTGAAAGTGCATGAGATTCCTGAGGAGCTTTCTAGTTCCTAAACATGGAGCCCTCAAGCGGGGTTAGGCATGTACAGAGGTCTTTGCAATTGGTCTAATGGCAGTCATTTTAACCCAAGTGTCAGACATAAGATATTTCAGGTATATTTAGAGCATTTTTATGTTTAAGATCAATCTTGAAATAAGAAAGAAATCAGAAAGAAGTGGCCACTGCTACTTATTTACCACTTTGAAACCCATCAGCACATGTCAACAGGCACATTTCCATCGTGTAATAACTTCCATGGTTTGGGTGGTGAAATGTTGTCACATGTCAGCTTCTTCCTAAACTCTTTTACTAATACTAGATCTTACTTTGTCTTGAGACTACCATTCATGTAACAATAAAAACACATAAGCCATAGGTTAAAACCAAAACCAGACGTGCCAGGTGTTCTGCAGCAGTAACAAACCTAAGGAAGTACTCTCACAAAAGTGACATTCCCAAGGCTGTCTTCCTGACCATTATGAGCTCCTTTATTAATACACTGAAAAGAAACAAGATAATTGTATTCAGCGGTGCATTTCAGACACATTTCTGTGCCTGTTCCTTTTCAAAAGGATGCTGTGAGCTACAAGAGGTGTGAATTTATTATTTCAAGACCATAGCCATATATAAGCAGATATAATTTTTAAGGAGTAGAATTAGGTTTTTTAGTAAAGTTGCCAAGAAGGATGTAGTGGTACCAACAATCCAGCACAAGACCAAGATTAAAATCAGCAGGCTCACCCCCAGCAGCAAAACATCTTAAATGAGATTCTGTAGTTCTACTGTAGCTGTGTAAAAGCTGAGATATTTTCCAAGACTTGTGCTGAATTCCTTCATTTCCATATGTAGGTCTAGGTTTCATGTCTCCTATCCTGAGCAAAGGCAGTAGATGCTGAGGAACGGGAGAAAAATCTCTCCCCCTCATAGATACATTGAGAACTGAAGCGTTGTTATAATCCATACTACAGATCTTATTTTCTGGTGCAGTTCACTACAAAATTAGAATTAGAGGTTTATTGACAAAACTAAGCCTAGGATTTCATGTAAGTAACTGTAACCCTGTTCTGCAAAAGCTGTGTTACCATGGCATTAATTACATGACATGATCACAGTTCATTCTCCTCCACATCATTACATTACGTTTTTAGTCATTCAGCACATATACTATTAAACTGACATACTGAGTCTAATACCTGTTCTCTCTTCCAGCCTTTATTAGCTGATGAGCTGGCAAAATGCATTTCTTCCCTCTTTCCCCTTCCTAATCTTTGGAGTGGTCACAGCTGTGACAGTTTGTGCAGCATCTCCCCTGCTGCTTCAGAGTTGGCTATAACAGAACAAGTCCATAGATGGCCCTGGAATCTGAGGCAACTTAAGAGATACCAGTCTCTGTTACAGCTTAGTCACAAGAATGGTAAAGTAGCAAGCCTGTGAGCTAGAACTTTATTTTTGATACTGAAAACTAAATCACTGGTGACTTTGGGGCAAGGGGAGAGACACAGCCTAAGCTGTGTAGATACCAAGATATGCATGAACCGCATGTGCACATTTGCTTCCATTTCAGCCTGGACACTAAATGTTTTCTAAGCATTTGAACTGCTGTTGGGAAGTACCTACTCATCCACTTCCATTGAAAAAAATGGAAACTGTCTCTCTCACAGAGAGGTCTCACACTGCTACTTTTAATGGTTGTGACATTCAAGAAAATGTGTTTTCCTTGTTCTATATGATGTTCTTTAAAATGAATTCATTAAGAGGGGTTTGGTAAAGCTGAGGTTGAGCCCTTGGTGTCCGCAGTGTCCGCAGGCAGAGCTCGAGCCGCCCGCCGCCGGCCGGAGGAAGGCCCAAGCCGCAGCCCAAGCCCAAGCCGCAGGTGCCGCAGTGCCGCGCGCTCTACGCCTACGACGCGCAGGACACGGACGAGCTCAGCTTCAACGCCAACGACGTCATTGACATCATCAAAGAAGGTACAAAATTGGCTACAATTCTTTGAGGTCCATTGCCACAAGGAGTTAGGACAGCGCTTTCTGAGCCACCCCACTTCCTCTTCTCTTCTTAGGCTTCCAAATTTCCATGATGGCTCAGGGGGCAGAGAAATCTCCATCCACCCCAGTCCAACCTCTTCAGTCAAGAGCATGCCAGAGAGAGACCAAGGGCCTGTCACTGGGAACTGCCAAGCTGTACACCTAGACAGTAATTCTGGCACTGGCTCTAGAGAAAAATTAGCCTAAACCATAGCTGTAGCACAAGCAGCAAAATATAATTAACTAGTTCCAGCTCTGGGTCTCCAAAGCACCCTCCTCAATGCAAAATGATGTTGCCAAAAGATGAACACTTTTAAAAAAAGTCTGTCCCCTCATTTCTTCTCAAAAAGGCTCTCCCTGAGTGGCACAGCTTTGCCAAGATTGCACCAAGTACACAGAAAGGCTTCCAGAGCCTCACCCCTTACCTTGCTGTCCTTTTTGCAGATCCTTCTGGCTGGTGGACAGGAAGACTACGAGGGAAACAAGGTCTGTTTCCCAACAATTACGTCACCAAGATTTAAAAGACTGTCAGGCAAAAATTGGTGTAAAGGTACCAGTGGTTGAAGATGTTTTCCCTTGCCTTCAGGACATTGTTCTTCCAAGGTCTGCCGTTCTCAGCAGTATTTTCACCAGTAAATTGTGTGTGAGTGAGAAATCACCCAAAGCACAGACTTTGCTCTTTGTCTCAGCACCATACAGTAATGAACTGACCAATTATTTATTATATTTAAAACCTGGTTTAAAACACCTGGTAAGTGAAGAATGCTCAAACCTATCATCTTCCTGAAACGGGTGATTTACAGTCTGGAGCCAGGGACTTCGAAAGGGGTGTGTTTAGTAAGTGCCTTCAGCTGAATATCATAAACTTTTTAATTATCTACTGAAGATAATGTTAAATGCACATTTCCTCTAATGCAGATCATTCTGGGGAACATGTTAATAAGTATGCTGCTACATGTCAAAAAGATTTAGGCTTATTTGGGATATTACCATCTAAAAAACTACTGTGATGGTCTATTTAAGTAATTCTGTACAGAGATGTAATGGAACTGGTTTGTGTTTGCAGGTGTGTTTAGGGACTCCAACAGGCACTGTAAGAATTTAAAACAGAAAACCACATAGTACTGTATGCTAAACAATGTTGCCTTCTTCAAGATTTATATTATAATATGGCTGGCCCATGTTGGATTTATGTTTAATACTCTGCCTGTTGTTATAGGAAGTGTCTTTATGCAGAGCTGTACATTTATAGAAATAGTTATATACTGTATATAAAAACTGGTTATGATAAAAACATGTATAAAGGTATAATGCAGTAGAATCCACTGTTCTTATTATGATGTAGTACTGCTAGAATTTTTATGCCAGGTACTTACAGATATGCACTACTCCTCCTCCTTTTAAATAGCAAAAGCACAGGTGTTACTGCCCAAGTCTGATTGCCTCCCCCAGCAGAGTGGCTGTTGCTTGCCCTGCAGTTCTGAGAATTCCTGCTTTGCCTTTTGAACCTCCATAAAATAAAATACAGGAAGATAAACAGGTTTGTTCTCTGTGCCATTTGTTCTCAAATAAACAGATCCCTTCACAACAATGGCTTTGGGATTTTACTACACTGACTTCTAAAGAAAAAAACCCTTTTTTGACTCCAAACCAAATTATTTTCCCTTTGCCCAGCTGAAGTGCTGTGCATTTCATTCTCTCATGTTAAGAGCAGTTAAAAAGCCCTGCAGATATTGGTATTAAAAAGTTGCATAAGCTTTAAAATATAGCTAAAAATCTTAAATCCCTCCCTCCTAAACCATTGCCTAAGCCTAACTTAGGTACATAAACTCCATCTTTTATGGAAGCTGTTTCTGGGAGCCAGAAAGGAGGATCTCACTCCAGAGGAATAATAGCCACACAAGGAATGAAGCACATTTTTCAGAAGACCATTTGCAGCAGTTTCTAGGCTTACTTATTGCAGGGAAGAGAAAAATCTCCTGCTTGAGGAGATAAAACCCAGTGGCTTTACCATCCTTCCCACAGGGGAACACTCTGGTCTAGGTCAGTTCTGTAGCATCAAGTTCTTGCCTTCTACATCAGAGCCAGCACACTCATGAAGAGGAGATGCTGAGCAATCATAGAAGAGCTAGGCATGGAAGGGAGGTACTGAGTTCAGTATAACCTGGAGACTATCAAAAGGTCTAATTTAACATTACTTATACAAGATGAATTTAACAAAGAGACATACATGAGACAGTGAGGCAGAAAAGTTGCATTACTTACATGTGTGTGTTCCCTGAGCATACAGATATTGACACTTAGATTAGAAACAAAGACAAGCAAAGTGTCAAGGAAGTGACAAGATGAACTGCCTTGTGCTGAGTTTGACTCTAGGATGGTGGGGGGGAAATGTGGGCAAACAAACAGGTAATGAAAAACCTCAGGGGGCTCTTTTCAGGAAGTGGAGAAGGTTTCAAGAACTGAGCTGCTTTCAAATGGTCTCATGCCCACAGTTCCACTCCTGTATTCCCTGCACAGCTGATAGCATTATAGGCGATGTCCAATTTTTCTACCTTAGCTCCCTTTTTTTAAGCACACAGAAATGCAAAGATGTACAAGGTTAATACCTGTTCAAGCCAGCCTACATATTTCCCCAAACTTGAAGGCACCTAACTACAAAAAAAGAAATTAATTCCAGTATACTTTCTTGGAAAAAGGCACTGAAATGAAATGAAGTACACATTTAGTGTTCTTTAAGGTACAACAAAAATATGCACTGTCTGCCTCCTCTTTATGTTAAGAGTGAAAATAAGTTAATAAATATAATGCAATATATAAAGCTTGGAGATCCTCTCTGGAAGCAACCACAGAGAATAATCAAGCTCATTTAATTGCAAGTTGTAAAAATCACCTATTTAGTCGAATGTCCCACTTGGACATCAGATTGCAAATGTGTAGGTTGTACCTTAAAGAGTCACACTCAGTATTTAAAAGAAAGGAGTTTTATTTTTAGATAGAAAGCTGTGTTACAAAGTAAATTTAAAATATCACCTTCTGCATGAGTCGGAACTGTCTTTGGGAGACTGGAACGCTATGTACAAAAGCAGTAGACAGACAAAGTGCACACCCCATCAGGTCCTGGCTGCCCAGGGCTTCACAGGAGCGATGCAGCCAGATCCTTGATGACTTCACTGTTCAGCTGAGGGATGGTGCTGATGGTCAGTAGTTTGCTGCTTGCATACTTGTTCTTGATAGCCTGCAGAGTGGAGAACAGAGACACTAAAGTTTCACACATAAACTACTTACGCAGATAAGTTTGGGTCAGTTTGCCTGCCTGCTTGGAAAACAAGCAAACCAACAAGGCTGGCACTGAATCAGTCTGCAAAGCAATAAAGAGCACAATTTGTCTAAAAGGTTTTGCTGTTAACATTAATGCAACAGGCTTTGTCAGAGCAGTATATGCTTTATACAGAGTATCTACCTACCTAAGGAGCCACGAATTGCAGCAAAACTATTTTTAAAATATTAAAGGATTTTAGTAGTTATACTTACAGTGTATTTGGTTAACTTCTCATTTACTTTGACCACATTCTTTGCCATATGTTTCATGGTCATCACGAGACTGTCTTCTGCATAGCCAGTGTAGTACTGCTGCTTTGTACCCTGCAGCAGAACAGTAACAAACTTGAGATTTGTGAAGGGGGAATTGCTGCTCGAGGCACAATCACTACAGGCAGCAAACACCCTGAGCTTCATGGCTAAGCCTCAAGTGCTGGAAACTGTAGCTGTCAGTTTAAATGACAGATCCAGACTAACCTGACGTATAGAGGTCTGAACACATCAATTTCAAGGATCATGCCTTTAGACTGAATAGAGGATAAAAAAAGCAACTACCTGCTGAATTACAACTCACTGCTCATGGTCTACAACTTCATTATGCTACATGCACTGCAAGGATTATGAAATTACACTTTAACTTACAGTGTAGCCTTCAGTAACTCAATGCTTTCATGAGAACAATCCTTTTGTACCCCAGTATTCAAACAGCAAAGGAATGTGTTTTTACTGGTACATTCCTTTTTCTACCTGCCACTATTGCATCAGGCTCTCCAACCATCATTCCAGCACCAGCACTGTTGCCAACCTAAACACAGTTTTTAAGTACTTTTTTATTGGTTCTTATTCCACTGTGTGAAGAACAATGAGTTTGATTAAAATACTCACCCACTTGTTGTGTCCCAGAATCTTCTGAGACAGGCACAATGCAGCAGCTGCGATCTCTGAAGGCCGATGGTGAACCATGTCATAGTCTATCAGTGTCAGCTCCATCAGGTATTTTGCTAGAGTGTGTTGCTTAGCATCAGCCTAGAAGGTTGAGAGCTCGTTAATCCAGTTTGACTTCACTTTAGCATAATCACTCAGAATTGCTTATTGTGTTCAAAAACAAAAATAGCAAAATCTTTACTACTACAGTTTAGTTCCTTTCTAACACATGTTCCTTTAAAAATCAAGACCAGCAGCCATTTGGAATTTAGACACAAAGTTAAAAGTGAGGGACCTTAACAGAAAACTGCAGTATCAGGTACTGCTGTGCCCAACCAGGAACACTAATGCTCCTTCTGGAATGCAGACTGGGAGGGGAGGTGTAAAGTGACTTAAGGAGAACCTCATTTCAGTTACCCAGTGGTCTGCTGAGGTAATTAAAGCCCACCTCAAGAGTGGACAGTCACTTGAATACAATGACTGAGGTAGAGAAAAAAAAAAGGGTCAAAGAGAAAGCTTATCTTTTGATTCTTCAATAACACAATATTTGCAACCAGCAGTTACAAAGAACTGCAATACTGCTAGTTATACTAATAATCCTGGTCACCAGGATTAAAATGATTAAAAGCAAGGGTTCTGAGCTTAACAGTAAGATTACTTCAACTAAGGCAGAACACAAGCCTCAGTAAATAGAAATGTGAAAGACTGTTGGCTGACATTGTTGTGTTACTCCACACGGTGGAGTTTCAGAGCTGAGCATTTCTTCATCCAGCATTTAAGCTGGAGGAACTAGAATCAAAGATAAAAATGCCAGAAGCAATCCTGATAGGCTTTACCAACACAAGAAAGTGCTAGATAATGAGGACAAGTACCCACCTCCCCAGCTTTTGATGCTCTTCTTAAGAAGTGAATTGGAAGAGGTCGCCCCAGGTCGAAGTTTAATTCTTTAAGAATAATCATCTCCATTTCTCTAATTTCACTACTGGTGTAGGCATTGTCAGTAATGTAAACAAAGTCTGCTACATCAGGAGACAATATCTCTTCATATTTTGAAGCTACAAGCAGCGCTGTTACACCCACCAGCTGAAGCTTCTTGCGAGGTACTGGATGACTCTGCAACACAGACATTTAAAAATGCAGGCCCTCAAGTGTCAAACTCTAGATAATCAGATTCGTATTTATCAGTTTAGAATATCAGCATGACAGTGTAAAATGAGTGTAAAAAGGTTTTCACTCTAGTCAAAGGTGCCTGTATAATGACGGGCTCAAAGAAGCAGCCTCAGAGTTAAGATGCTGCACTGTAACAGCTCTTACAGAGCAGATTTGGTAGATTGTTAGATTTCTAAAAATCCCAAACTCCTTTACAAACATGGTAACTGAGTAATTACTGAGCATGACTTGAAGGAGATCTCACCTGTAAGAAGCGATCCATGATGGCCACACACATGTAGAGTGTCTCCTGCAGGAGGCGGAATCTCAAGTGCACCTGGACGAGCCAGTCCACCAGAATCGCGCGCATGCGCCCGTTGGTCATCCTCCCGTCCAGGTAGTGTGGGCGAACCGACTGCTGCAGCTGTGGGGAGAGCAGGGTGAGCAGCCAGGTAACCCCCCTGAGACACTGGGGCAGCCATGGGGCATCCTACCTCGAGCTCCCTCAGGTACAGGTAGATGTCCTTCACGTAGTCACTACACAGCTGGGGGTTCTCCCAGTCATCAGCATCAATGTCTTCTACGTTGTTAAGCAACACGTCAGAGAAGGCTTGGCACAAATCCTCCTCTTGCATTGATACATCCATAGGGACAGGAGACAGAACCTAAGGAATAGATCATATCTGTTAACACATCTTATGGATTTACTGTTTAAGTTTCTTTGTTTCCATGTTTCACCAGCCACTAATAAAATTTTAGACAGAAGTTGAAATCAAGCTTGGGCTCCAGTGCAGCAAGTTTCCACTGACACGCACAAACACGGAATCCCAGGATCTTCTAGTAATTGCCAGCTAAAGCAGAAACTTAATCCAGTACTTGAACAGCTCATTCTGCCACCTGAACGCCAGCCTTTAAATATAACATGCATTAAACAAAAACCTCCATACAGAGGCTTTGCTTTTTCAGCAGGGGAAGAATGAGATGCAGCCACAGATAAACTATTGTAAAGGTAGAGCTCAAAGTTGCAAATCAAATTTAAAACTGGAACAGTATCATCACTTCCTACCTTTGGAACATCAATTTCTTTGTTTGCTTGATTTACAGCAGCTGGAGCTTTGGGCAGTACAATTTCGTTTGTCACCTTGCTAGGTCCTTTCACAGGCTTTATAGATGCTTTGGGACATTCTGTTTTCTGTCATGAAAACATTTATTATTAGTACAGAGCAGCAATCCAACTTCTCCCTGTGTAGAGATTTTAAGTGTTCTTTTACCTTAGATATGTGTGTTCCTCTTGTTGCAACTTTATTTCCTATTTCTTCTAAAGCAGCCCTTTTGCCAGTCACGTGGGGTTTTGCTTTACTTCTAAGGTCAGACACAGCATTCTCCATCCCTCTAGTGATCTAAAATGATAAAATTACAAAAGCTTTAGTCAAAGACCAACAACTTTCCAATGCCTGACTCAATTATACTTACCACCTGTGTACCTTCATGCTTACAACCAGCTTTTACTTCCAAAACAGTCACATATGTTCAGAGGAAGAAGTCTCCTCTCTAGGATCAGAGCACTGTATTTCTGAATGGTGTTGTAAAATTAAGCAATGCACCCTCTCTCATATTTTTCAAGGTCAGACTGCTCATCTATTATTAAGTCCATTATTTTTACGCTTTGTAACTGCAGCAGCGCCCCCCAGAGGATGCTTAGAGCAAGTTATTACATACGTGCCATATTAATTAAAAAGCTATACTATGCACGCAAAAATTAATATTATTTGTTATGCACAACAATGAAATCACCAGGCTTCACGTTTTTCATGGAGTTCAGTTTAGATCATTAGACAATCAACACAGAATAGAGGCTCCTGTAGTCCCTTCCTACACCTCCCCCTAAAGCAGCTTTAGTTTTCCCACTCCCACATTCCCCCCCCCCCCAAAAACCCTTTTTCCCCCCCCCCCCCCCCCCCCCCCCCCCCCCCCGTTCCGCGGGGGAGCCGCGGGCAGCCGAGGCCAGGCCGAGGCGGGAGCAGCGCCTGCCGCTGCCCGTACCGGGGCCCCCTGACACCGCTGGGCCACAGCTCGGCCCGGCCGCCGCCCCACCCGCCCAGGTACGGGGGGCCCCGGCCGGTCTGAGCGCCGAGAGCCGCCCCCCACCCGGCCAGCCCCACCCGGCCAGCCCGCGGCCCCCGCGCCGCCCGAGGGCAAAGAGCGACGGAGCCCCTTGGCCGCCTCACTCTCGCCCCCCGGGCTGCTCCTCTGTCGACCCCCGGCCCGCCCGCCTCCCGTGTTGGTACTCACAGGGGCACGGCGCGTCACCGGCAGCGCCATGGGCACGGACACGAGGGGGGGCCGCTGTCGCCGCTCCGTAAAGAACCGTTCCGCTCTCCAGCCAAACCGGCGGCCGCTCCCTCACGCTGCCGCGGCTCCCTTTAAACCCCGTCCTGCTCTACTATTGGATAACTTCGTACGATGCACGCGTCCGATTGGTCCGCCTGCGCAGGCCCCGCCCCAGCAGGAAACGGCTGTAGCCGCTTCCGGTGGCGGCGCGGGGGCCGCAGCGCCTCCTGAGGGCGGGGCCGGGCTCGGCTCAGGGCCCGCGAGTTTAACCCCGAACGCAGCGGGAAACGCCTCCCGCCAGGCCGCGCCCACCTGAGGGGAGACAGCGGGCGTTTAATAACGAATCCCGAGATTCGGGAAGCTCAGCGTAGCTGCCTAAACTGACAAAAAATTAGTTACAATTCTTCTCCAGTCTCTAAAAATTAAATTAGCACTGAAGGTTCCAGATAAGTCCATTTAGCAGGATAAGTAACTTCAGGTAAATGCTGATCCTTAGCTAAGAGGTTTTTCTCAGCCAGTACCTGCAGTAATTAATACGTGTAAACGAAACCGTCTACGCATCAAGATTTCAAGAGCAAAACGAGGGAAGGGGAAAAGAATTGCAAAAGAAACACATTTGAATGATACCAGTCTAACATTTTATTTATTGCATACAAAAGGATTTCTTTTGACAATGGAATTTTATATGAAAAGTAATTTGATGCATACTGTTGAGAATCTTATCTTCAAAGATGCTGCAGAAAACTTAAGGCAATGCATCTAAGCATATAAAGCACAGTAAGTGGTGGAAATTTTCAAAATGAAAAGACTATTCCTTCTCCTTCCCTTAAACTATGGTTAAGTCACAATCTTCTGGAACAGAAGTAAGCTGCAGCTTCTTAGCCCCTGCAATAGCATTAAGATCAGAACACCGTGATTCCTGACAAATACCTAAGTGTTCAGCATCACATTACAATGTTATGCATACATTTAAAAGCAAGACAGTATCAGTAGCTATTATTAACAAATCAAGTAATGGATCACTAAAATACCTCTAGTACCAGGCACTCAAATTAGACCCATAAAATAATTCCTTAAAAAAAAAATTAAAAAAAAAATCCTCCAAACCTGTGCTTCTTTGTCCTGTAAGGAAGCAAGCCAAAATAGATTCTATCACATACCCAGGGTCTCAGTTACTTCAGAGGCCCTGGGGTTTTTCCCATATCTCTCAAGTACCTTCTTGGAAACTTTTAGAAATGAGTATCATCAGTCTTCAAGCATTAGTGGTCAATTAACTTCTTTTCAACAGTCACTGGAAAACACAAAGTGTCTGTTCAGTCCTTCCAGTTATTTTTATTCATTTTTAGCAATGAATAAATTAATGCAGCTTCAACTTCGCAGTCACTTTCAGTTTCCTACAGCCAAAATGTTGAAGAAGCTTTAGTATAAACCCAAGTCAGGTTTTGAAGCAGTCCACTCATGTTGCTTCTCTCCCATATCCCCCTCATACAAGCACAAAGTGGTTTTAAGTTCAGTTTTAGCAATGCAATTAAGCTTGAAAAGGTCAGTTTATCTCACATGCTAGAATAAAATTTCTCTGTTTAAAGCCTCAGTGCCAGAGGTGTGAAGTTCATTGCCAGCAATAGACACTGTTCTTGCAAATGCTACTAGTAACAGGTAAAAAAAATAAAATAAAAGGGAAGCAGCTTTAACCATACAGAAACAGGCATCAAATTAGATAAGGTAATATTTATAAATGGATTTTTAAGTGTAAACATAACAGTTTATCTTCTAGGTTTCCTGTAAACCATTTTACACATAATCTGATCATGAAAGACAAAGACATGAGAAACTGAAGGTATTTATTATTCAATCCACTTACAAAGCAGGTGGCTTAATGCAAGCTAATTGACATGTTCATATATGATCCCCAAGGAACATCTTTTCCAAAGTGACAGTAATACCGTCTCAATGTTCTTGCACATTTGCATTTTGCAATGTTGAGCACATTTAAATAAACTATAATCTATTAGACATGAAAGAATGTTGATGAGCAACTTGAATCCTGATATGGATTAAAACCTCCTTCAAAGGTAAAATGTTAGTACATTATAACTTAATTCTATATACTTTATTATGCAGCAAATCTTAACTATAGAAAATACTTCAACCAGTGATGGACTGTTGGTAATTTATAAAGAGGGAATCTATGATCAAGGCAAAAACTAGGGAACCACATGATTTGTGTCTGAGTTTCTACAGGAATTTACAGGCTTTCAACTTACTAATGAAAAATAAAAACAAGAGACAAGTGGATTTAGCTAACTTTATTAACTTTAAACCTAATAAAAATCCCAAGACAAGCCTGGAATCCTTAGAAATTCTATGAATTAATGTATATAAACCCAAACAAAAACCCTGCAGCTTTAAGTCCTTATTGAATGGTTTTATATTAAAAAAAAAACAACACAAACCAACAAAACCCAAACATATAAACAAAAAAACACAGCCAAAAAAAAAACCCCAAAAAAAACCAACCCTCAATGTGCGCAGATACTTCAACTTAAGTTAGCAGAAGACCAAACAGATTCTAAGCTCTTTTTCCATGTCCCTAATAAGTCTTTCAATCTGCAAGTATCTACAATCCAGCTAACTGAAATCAACATTTAGTGTTCACTAAGAGCTGTTTCACAGCAGCATATATTTAAGTTAGGGATTCAAATTTCTAGACATAGAAGAAAATGATAAATACAATCTGAACAGCAGTCTAAATGTTTAATATTGACATTCAAATATATCTGCATTGTGCTGAAATTTTAAAAACAAACACAAAAATCTGATCAGACAAAAACTCCGGTGATGAGTATGCTATATGCATCAGTCAAACTGAATATAATTAATATTCTGTTCCCAGTATTAAGGATGTTATTTGACTCATAACTGATCTTGTAAATATACAGCAGCCATTTTTTCCTAATTAAGGAATGTCTCAATACATAATATTATCCTTTTCTAGATGATCTTTATACATTTAAACTAAAATATATATGATCGATTAAATTAAGGAATTCAAGGTTAGTAATGAGTGAAATCATACTTTCAAAGCTTGATACTACGTAAAACAAACCAAAAAAGAGACCACACAATTCTACTTACTAAAGCAGCTAATCTCGCCTGCAAGTCTGGGGTCACAAAGCCCATAATATGTGCAAACAAATGCAATACAAGGAACCATGCAAAAATACAGTAATGAATTTAAAGAAAAAAATGTAAAACAAACAAACAAATTTATAAATACACTGAAACTCAACTGTCTTCTATATAAACTGTAGGTCTAGCATTAGTTGTACCATATAGCAGAGCCAGCACTCTGGGTTCAATGCTTCCAAATCTGCGCAGGTAAGTCATGCCATCTTTGGTTGACTGCAGTACCAGGAAGGATGAGAGGGAGCAAGAAGAAGGACAAGAGTTCTGGAAAGCAGTGTCAACTTTCACTAGGCAGCTGAGCCTCAATGTCCACTCTGCAAATGGGGCACTTCTTGTTAGTAATCAACCACTGATCTACACATACTTGGTGGAAAAGGTGCATACATGGCAGGCGCCTGTCATCAGAACACAAAAACATGTGTTAACAAAGCATTTCCAGATCAACAAACCCATTGGAAAAAACACAAAGTCAGCTTTGCTACTGAGGTCTATTTTCCCAAAGGTCTCATAGCCTTTCCAGTTGCACATGCATTCTGTCTAGCTCCAAAAAGAAAGAGATATGGGCAATGAAGTAAAGAATCAACTGGCTTCTGCTGTATTAAACTGATTTAAACCTGTTGGAGTTTACGCAGCATCACTCCAGAAACACTGACAGTCCTGACTAATTCAGGGCATCAGCTTGGGCCCACACTATAATACAGGCAGTCAAATGATGGAAGACTGTGATACAATTACCTACACTCTTACCTAACAACAATACAGACTGAACAATGTTTATTTTCAACTGCAACTTCTCTTATTGTATCGGTTCAATGACAGTAGTCAACTGTAACTGTTAACCTAACCAGTACTGCACAGCAGTGCACCAGATTCAAGTATGGTGTCAAAGCCAGAACATTAACATTATATCTGATACTCAGTGTTATTTACCTGACATCTTCACCTTCCTCCAATATAGACAAACAGATGGTGCACTTTTCCTCTGTGTCTTCTTCTGTTCCTTCCTCCCCATCTTGTTTGCAGTGCAGTTTCCTCTGTGAGAACCAATCAGTTGTTACCTTATTAGTAGAGATGACATTATTGACAAACTGAGTAAAATCTGTTTTTGATACATATTCAACACATATTTCTTTGAAAACATTTTGTAATACTTATTAAAATGTATTTGAACCAAAATGAATCAAAAACCAGAACCTGGAGAAAAACCCAAAACATTTCAGATTTAACTGTAGTTAATTACACAAGTCTACTGGACTATTAATTCCATAGTGCTGCAACCAGTCCTTATACTTATTGTCTGTGTTTAAATATCTTCAATTTCATTGATGTGGAGGCAAAAAAAAATCCTTTCAACCGAATGTCTTGTCACTGTTTATCAAGTATGACAGTGTCACGTGGATGGGATTGTATATTATCATAGACAACTCCAACTGAGGGACAACCTCAGTTGTCAAAACTGTGTATACCCCAGTTAAAAACCTCCTGGTGTTCTAGTCATCACCATGTGTTCAAAGTAAAGGTTAAATTGATACAGACCAAGCAGGCAAGTACCATGAACTGTTTACTACAAACATAAAGCTTTAGTTTGTGAGCTATCACTGAGGTCTGTTATTTCCTATTACCAGCAGTTATTTCACTACTCACAGGACTACTTGTAACTACTGGACAAGTTAATCATATCAAACCACTTCTGTTTATCACATCACAGTAGCTCTTTATCTAAGGAATTAATTTTAAATTTTCCTTGTGAAACAAGTGGCACTGTAAGCTTTGTTTACAATCCTTGAAATTCCAAGATACAGAAAACATGCCCTCTTTGAAGCTGACACTTCTGCAGACTTAAGCTAACCATTAACATTATTACAAGTTCAAGGAAATATTACAGACAGGCCACAATTTGAGAAATCCTCACCTTTTTGTATTTATGTGGATATGTGCATCTTTCTATAGTTCCCTGTGTTGCTCCACGATTGACATTGCCTAGTCGTTCCTCCAAGTGAATTAGCTCCTAAAAAATCATGAATGAATAAACAGTGTAAAAACTTATTTCAGCTACATCAAGGAAGTATTAATTTTATTCTAACCCATTTTCATTCTCAGAATTACAAACTCTTATTTCCCGAATTAATTAAATATAGGCAATTCCAAAAAGAGTATGTTGTGTGGGAAAAGTGATGGGCTTCTGTAGAAAAACCCACACAACACAGTCTCGTATTTTAAAATACTATCTTACTACAAAAAAAAAAGACTGTCAGCTAGGAATGATTATCAGTATGTCCACACATACTTCTATGTCTAATGAGGAAAAGGCAATTAAAATACGCCATGTAAATATTTGCTCTCTAATAGTCATTAAGGCTTCGAAGACAAAAAAAAAAAGTTCCTTAAGTTGAAATACAATGACTGATTTATTTTTCTCCAGCAATGAGTTTATTAGAACCATGACATGTCACTGAAGAGGTTTTCAGTGGACTAGGTCATTAACTCTCTGCATCTGATACCTTTTATGTTCTCCTGGTTTTTTCCTTCACTCCATTTCAGTTCCTGCACTATACAACAGGACAGCAATGTTAGTGTGGCCAAGTTTCAGCCTCACTTGGAGGATCCTGGCAGTTACTCAGAGACACCACTGCCTTCTCCCAGAATGTCCTGGGACTACTCAGTCCTTCTGATGGCTGGTGGGCTGAGCAAGATGTACTGTCAGGTAATTGCCACCTAACCTGCTTTGTCCAGGGCACCTTTTCCTGACCAACCTTTCAACATGCTTTTGTCCCACTCCACAATGCAGAGGGCATTCTGTTAGCAAATGGTATTTGCTTTATGATTCTTTTTATATCTGTATATAGAACCAGCTCTATCATACACCCTCCCCATATTCCCTCATGACACATTTTGACATATATCTAGTTTTATTCTATTACAAACCTCAAAATTGCCCCTGAAAGGGCCTCTGAATGATGTTCCATCCAATCCCGATGAAATGTAACGGATGTGAGGGTAGCCCGCCATGTCTGGTACCTATTCAAACAGCAGACGTTAAGTTAAACCTATTCAGAACAGCTTCAGTATTTTACTGTTCACTCTGAAAAATTTAAGTTCCTCTTGCTTTCATTGAATCACTTTTTATATTCCTCAGCCTGAGCATACAATTCCAACTGACAGGACAACACAAACACCACTCTGACACATCTATACATAACCAGAAGCAAAACCAGAAGTGAGACTAGATCCTCTCCTGTAATCTCTCCACATCTGCATTACAGTTCCCAAGTCTAAAAATCTCAACCTACATTATATAAACCACCATAAATATCTACCTATTTTTGTAAACAGAACACCTAACAGCTACACATGAAGTTATGAAAAGGACTCACTACAGATTCTCAAATACAAGCTTTTGGTACCACAGAAGAAACAAGGCTAAAAAACTCAGTCTGGAAAAAGCAGCTGATACTCTTATCTAACTCAAAACAACTGAACAGCTTCAGGCACACTTTAAATTTAGAGGCTGATAAAAATTAACACTCAAAACTTGCATCTGAAGTCACAGTTAACTCTACTTATACTCTATATTCAAGCGTCCACTAAACCTCCTGGCACAGTAAGAGATAAAAGCAGTGAACAAAAGACCAGTGTCCAGTGCTATATCCCACAGGCCCTTCAAGCACAGCACTTTTCACAGAGCAAAGCTGAAGGACAGTAAATATAGCAGACACCACCTCCACAGCAGGGCTACTGCTTTCCTTTTTTTACCCCACCAAGATGAGTGAATAATGGTCTTGACTTTTCGTCAGAAACATCCCAATAGCAATTTTTAATGAACAGGTGAAAAAACCCCAAAATGACTGCCAGATTTGGTTTACTTAATCCCACAGCACACTGACAGGAAGACTGTAAGCAGCAATTCACTTGGAAACACTTGAGTACCATCTTTTCTGTGCTATCACCTGATAATGTCTGCTACTGTATATGACAGCTCAATATTAATCTCACAAGGCTTTTCACAGATCAGATATCCCAGATACTATTCATGAAGTCACATATTCATGTGATGCTCTTCTTTCCAATCAGACACTTCCAAATTTAACATATATAAAGGTGTAAAACTCATTGAATGCATTGTGGAAAAAGCACAGGCCTAGACAGAGCTACCCATATCAAATAAGAGACCAACTGCCTTTTTACAGTTTTCAAATCCAGTCTTGCAACTAAAAGCTGACAGGGAAAGAAAAGATTCCTCTGTCCTAAATATTTTTTTTTTCTGCAAAAGAAAGGCAGAATCTGATTATTTTAAAGCAGTTTGCATGGTGCTTGTTAAATGAGAATGCAGTGCCAACATCCACCACAAATACAGCCACAATATGGTCTTAAATGTTAACAAACTAGAGTAATAGAAACCAAAGATGTATATTCATGTACATATTGAAACACTTAATGTAAGTAGTATTTGTTGGTATCATAGGTCTTACTGTTTGACAACATAAACTGTGGCTGTTGGGGGAACAGATTAAAAATATGCTGATTTGTAAGACATCTCAGATAATCACTGTTTTATGATTTTTTTCTTCATTTTAGTGTGTAATTCTACTTCAGCTCCCAATCACAGAAAATGCATTTAAAGAACTAGGTCGTTCACTCACACTAAGAACATACTTACTGTGCCAGGTTTTCACTAGGCATAAACCTTTCTGGCATAATTTGGAAAATTTTATTGTGTATTACAAAATTTGGAATCAATGGCCACCACTCAAGAAGGGAACTTCTGGAAAAACTTAACCCAAGTCTCAGAAGTGATAGTCAATGCCTGCTTCTTACTGACCAGGATTTGAAATCAGTCTTTTGGAAAACAAATCATCTGATAGTGTAGATATTGCATCATTACAAAAGTCACAGATGTATTGCTGTAATTCCATAATTACAGTTCCAATTGCCTCAGCAGTCAGTTTACCCACTGCAGAGACATGCACCTGGATAGGTCTTCTATTTGGAGACTAAGAAACCTACTAAATTTAATTTTAACAGTACAAACCCAAAAATCATTCAGAGTACATATCACAACAAACTTCTGAATTCAAGAGAAGAGAAATGTTGTGCAGGACAATATCTTTTCATGCTAATAAACCTTCATGTTATCCTGATGGGGATGGCATAACACCTCTGCAAAATTACCTGAACACACATTATGTATACAGGCTCTTATAAAATACCCTGAGAGCACAGCTCTCATTTCTGGTCAGTTAAATTGTACTCTGAAAAAAACATCTCTAAGAACAAAAAAAAAATAAAACAGTTCCTTCACACCTGCAGAATTAGCAATCTGCTAACACAGCAAAATTTTAATTAAGTACATTTGTGACTACAAGATGGATAAAAGACTTGCAAGAGAGAACTGTCAATAACAAACAACCAAGAACAGTCTTACTAAAATCCCTTTGACAGTTACCACCAAGCTTCAAATGCAGAAAGATTTCAGCTCTCTTGAAGAGCTTCACAGACAAGTGGAAGTTAGCTTTCACTAAGATTTCATATAGAATGTAAGAAAAAAGGAAAAGATTAAAGCTAATGAAGAGTGTAAGCAGTTAAAGGCAATGCCAGTCAGTACTAACTATTTGTATACTCTCTTTTGGGCACAGTCAAATTAAAATATATACTTTAAAGCAATATATTCTGGACCTGAAAAGTCCAGCACAAGTCTGCCAAGAACTGCAGAGGTTATCATTTGTTTCTTGTTTTGCACGTCCTATTGATACTTTCCATGACCACAAAAATCTGCAGAAACCAAAATAGTTCAAGGCTAAGTCTGAACCATTTACAACACAAACATTCTCAACAGTTTGAAACATCTAACCTGCAGGGAAGGCTTTCTTTCTTGCTACTCTCTCCTTTAAATACTCTATCTTTGCAGGATCTTTCTGCTTTTCAGTTGCCAATCAGTGGAGAGACTCCTGCCCCATATGGTACTGATTATCTTGTCCACCCCAGCCTCTGTGGTTCACATCAAGCATGAATTCATATGTACCAGAATAAATCCCCAGTGTAAGCCTTTTCAGTTAACTAACTGTTCAGCTACTAGCAATACACAAAAAGAAGTAAAGCTCACCATTTAATGTCTTAAGCCAAATATAAACAGAGAAAAGCTGAAGTTTTCATAGAAAATCATTGAGTGAAGGAACACAAAAGTATCCATCTGCTGAACAGATAAAACCCAATGGTACCTGTGTCTTAGGGGAACATAAAATGAATGCTCTTCAATAGCTTTTATTCCACAAATAAACAAAGAACAATTCGTGTTTATATTAAGAAAAAAAACTAGAAGGCTTGTCTTAAAACTGCAATTCTATTTGATGCAGCTAATCAAGGCTATTTCAAACCTGAGGTTCATCTTGAACTACTCTTAGTACATCAAGTTACAGCCTTAAGTGCTCAGGTATATACAGAAACTTTCTGGCTTTTGGGGCACAGAACAGCTGCACCTCTCAGAGTGGTGACACCTGTATGATTACACTCTGAGCAATATTATTCCAACCAGCACACAACTACCATAACGTGCTGGGACCTACTGGCTTACTCCTCCAAATCCCTAAGGATTTTCACAATTAAGTGCGACAGCCTCAAACATTCTGAATCAATCCACAGGTAAAGGAACAAAACCTTAAGGCTCTGCAAGAGAAGAAAAAGGGGGCACAGCATATTGAAAGTTGGATGTGAAATACCTGAGAGAGATTAAGGTACCAGAAGAAACTTTAAGTGTGTTTGGGGTTTTTGTTGTTGTTCTGGGTTTTTTGTTTGTTTGTGGTTTTGGGTTTTTTTTAAAAAAATATGATCCAAAGATCTCCCTCAGACTGAGAAGCTGCAGGTTCACAGATAAATTAAGGAGTCTTCTCAAGGCTTGCTTCAACTCTAGAGAGATTGTTTACACAATACCTAGCAAACTACAAAGTACAAATAATTCCCCCACCATTCCTCACACCTGATGTTCACATTCAACAGGGCATTATTCAAAAGGGCAGAAGAAGCTGGAGTCAAGAGTCTGGGACACAATATCCCATAGTAAATTACAGAAATTACCATCCTGCCCACCCTGATGTCATAAACAGTGCTAGAACCCCAAGCCAAAAAGCCTTTCATTAGCAGTGCCAAAGAGCAGCCAAAGGAATCCAGAGTAAACAGAAATACAAGTGGTATCTAACAAGAAACACTGGCATCAGAGAAGGACAGAGGAATAGATAAAAAGCCTTTGTGTCCTGCATCCTTCTTGTCTAATGTTCCATTAGTTATGTCATGCCTTGATCTTCACTTGAGTCTCCCTAAAAATGATCAGTTAGCAGAATGGGTATTTGTCCAGAAAGGATTGCATTCAATAGCTCTTCCTTCAGCACATACATAGCCTTAAAACATTAACAAACACAAAGTCTAAGCCATGATCACAAAATAATTATATTAAATCGAGGGAAGCAGCCTGACCTTGGATACATAGATATGAAGAATGCTGTTCCTAACTCCTTTTAGCCTAGTACTCCTCCTGAAACAACACTTCCAACAGGTAGAAGTCTCTTCAACTAAACTAGTGGAAAAGGAGACTTTGTTTCCCCAACTGTCTATTTGGACTGTCAAAGCTGCTGAACACTGATTATCTTCCCCCACATATCTTTATCATTTTGTCTCCTTAAGGATTAAAACTGCAGTCTGCATTCCAGCACTGAGTAGATGAAGATTTGGTTATCTGCATCTAATTAAAGTCAGAAACTGCTACAGAGTACTAATGTAATTAAAGCCCAAATAATCCATTATGTCCTTTACAGTCTGGTGCTAATTTGAAGGGGTTTCAGTACTCCACATAAAAAAAAGCACACTGCCAATGGTGCTGCAAGCCACAAAGTGGATTCAATATTAATGAAATTCTTAGTTGATGGACTGCATCAGTTACTTTAAAAGACAAACCCCTCTCAAAAAAAGGAATAGTTTATGATATCTGCATCAAAAATATGACTCATGAAATCTCTATTTAGTAATTGAAAAAGAAAGTACTGCTTAGAACATTAACAGCTTTCCAGAGGGACTTTAATCACAGTTCAGCCTCTCTTCTCCCACCCCTAGTCCTAGTTACAAAGAAAAAAAACAGGTGGCAGGTGCAAATTATCTGTTGGCTAAAACAGCACTTTTGTTTAAAATCCAGTCAAGTTAGTTAGATGAAAAACTTCACTGACTATTTGCTCTCTATTCAAAATAAGTTTTGCTGACAGATCTGCTGTACTCTCACACACACAAACAAAACCCGTGACTTTATTTCCATAGAAGGGGTAGAATCATCAAAAGGCATCTGCAATGCTTTGAACTCATTGTATATATAACTTCTAGCAGAGCTCTAACCTGCCTTCATGTTCTTCTAGTGTGTGAATACACTTGAAATTAGTCAAAGATTCCAAACAAATTCAAAGCCATTGTGCTCGATCTGATCACAGCAAGGTTCAAACCAGATCCCAAACGCTCGAGGAAGTGCTGCTTAGAGAAATCTGTTTGTGATGACACATGCTGTCAGTGCAGTGTCTACTAAGACCCAAAATAAACTTCAGTTTCACTCAGACACTCATTAATTACTGTTAAAAGGATAAAATATCCAAAAATAACATCTGCACAAATTTCTGTAGACTTAAAGATCCTTATTTCATCTGCCATTTTTACCAATTAGACACTGCAGTAACCAAGGAGAAGGGCATAAGTCCCTAAATATATTTTATCATACATTCAGTAAATACTTCTGCACATTCTCTATCATAGCTTTCTTAGACTCTACTGCTAAAAAGACAAATAAGAGTGGGGTCCCAGCTATTTGCTTATGTAACATTTTAGCTGTAGGAATATCACAATTAAAATTAAAATACAATTAAAAGTTTCTCATGACACTGTAAGGATGTAAGGATCATCTGAACTCCTAAGTTTCTAGAAACTTCACAGAGATAACTGCAGTAAATCCCACAGATGACTTATTAGCCCTGATAAAAAATGAGATAAAACAGGCACAGCTTTAACTTGTTGTCTCCTAACACAATTACAGCTCCCTGAACTATTAGGAGGGAATCTAAAGCAGCTGATATTACCTGTTATAGTACAACACATGAAATATATGTGAGAGTAAAGCCATCTTTCATCCATTTGAAAAAGCAGACACCTAACTGAAGAATGCAGAAAAACTTAATTTGAAGAGATGATGCACAGGAGACAGCTATGCAATAAGAAGCTCATTGGCTACATTAAATATCAAATTCTACAGCTTGCTTTTGAAAGTCTGCTAAGTATGTGAGCAGCACCCACAAATGACCAACGCTCATACATCAGGGAGATACTTGAGGATCACATCTGGTCAAATCTGGTAGTTAAAGAGTGAGGAACACCCAATGCAAGACCAGGCTGGAGAGTTACTACAGTTTGGTTGTAAATTTCCAGTTCAAGCCCCAAATGTCAATTCAGTCTAACAGAGGAAATTTTGAAAAGATTGGATATGCAGGTATTTTTTCAATTATAATTTTAGCAATCATTTACAGATGACCTCACAATTTTTATTCGTCTGCCTAACTTTAAGAGGGTTAAACACAGAAACACTAAATACACTCAAACTAAATTTGTTACTCTGTGAATTTTCATTAAACAAACTTAAGAAAAACTTTAACTAAACTATAACCATCTTTCAAAAGTAATACTCTGTAACAGGAGTAAAGATATGTTGGTTTGTTTTGGTTTTTTACCGTGGATTTTAAAAAAATTATGTGTAACCTTATGTGTAATCTTACCCTCACACTTCCTGCAGATTATAGCACTTCATGCTACAAAATTATATACCTTATCATAAAGAATTATGTTGATGAATAATAAATATTAATCAATAACATAATTATAAATTATATCTTTAATATAATAAATATTAAAATAATATTAATAAATATAAATAAAAATAATCAAATCTCTAGATGGAATTCTAATTGTGTGCATATACACCTTAAAAAGCAAGATTCAGTACTAACTCTCATGCTTTGGGTGGAAATTTGGTACCTTTAGCAATCCAATACTCAATAAAGAATAATCTGAACTTTAAAAATCAGATGCAGAGGGTCAATGCATTGCAATGCAAGTGACAATTTAATTCAAATATATTTTATTTTACAAGAGCTGAAGTTAGAAATGTAGATGTCCCTATACTGTTTCCTCTTACTACACAATGGGCCTGCTCAAGCACACTGGGAGTAACACACACACAGACACAGTGAAATATTTTCAGTTAAGCACTTGGCAGCAATGTATACACATCTATTTCCCTGACCAACAAAATCAAAATGACCAATGATCATAGTTTTCTATAAGCTATCTCCTTACCATTAGAGGAAGAGCCCCTATTTGCAAGTGATGCAGTCGAGGAGGTGCGTGGTAGTGGGCCAAGTGAGGATGCAAGGGCCCTGGAGGGTAAGTAGCTGCAGTCACACCAGCTTCAATTCCTAGTTCCCTGTCACACACAATGAAAGTGGCATTACAGTAAAGGAACAGCTTGCCTTCTAGGTACAATCCCACTGCTTTGGAAAGCCTACAAAACAGTGCAGCTACAACAACAGTTTTAAGTAAAACTTTTTTTAATCATATTTAAACTTGGCTCAAGGATCCTTCTATCATAAGTAAAAGTTACTTTGAAAACAGCTGCAAAGACTTAGCATGAAAAAAATCAAGACAACTCTACATATACAAACTTTAAACTCCAGGTACATGGAGCAGCTTTTAAAACACAGCCAGCATTATCAGCACTGTGATCAGCACATTGTGGTCTCCTGTCCCGAGTCCCAAGATCTCACAGTGTCTGATGACTCACCAGGCAGATCTCTCTGGAGCTTGTCGAGGATGGGAAGACATAGTCTGAGGCACATGGATGTGATGCCCATGACCATAATTGGGATGCATTCTGTGAGGATGTGGAGGAGGCCGCTCATGAGCGCGTCTAAACAACAAAGAACAGCCACAATTAATTTCATATACTTTTCAGTATGAGGAAACCAACACCCATAATCAAAATATTACAGCCCGAGCTACTACAGTGCCTTTAAAATAAGACACTCACCATGGAGTATTTTAATTTCTACTTTAGATATATATTACAAATTAATTTTAACACAGATTTCATATTCAAAACCGAAGCCAGCTTCAACTACAGTGACCTGCCCTTCACTTGGCAGACATGACTACAGAGACTGAGAAAGTGTTTCATCCTAACCTCAAAGGGCAGGTAGGAAAGGGAGGGCTGCACGACAGTCATGCTCAGATTCAGTGTCATCCACAGCTCTGCTGCAGATTTCTAGTAAAATTATACCACCAAAAGTAATTAGAGCAAACTTCACTCACTACTCAGAGGACATTTTCCTTGAAACACACTTGCATCATAGCTCAGGTAAACAGGGCCCACAGTTTTATCCATGCCAGCTGGTATAGAACAACCATGGATTTGAAAAAAGACTTAACTCCTACTGATTACTTTTACTTTCCCACTCCCCACTTTACCTGCTTTACCACAGAAAGAAATGGATTAGGATTTTTCTTTCCATTGCTCTCAATGCAGAAAGGATGGCTTATTATTCAAACTAAAAACTTAGATTTTATCAAAAACAGTATACATTTTCCAGGTTCAGTACCACCTTAAACTACCTGACAAAGTAGACCAGACATTTTGTAAATTTACATATCTAGAGAAGCAAAAATGTACTCAACAGCAAACTATTCTAATCACTGTGAAGTGACACTTCTCCAGAGAAATCTGTCAAGCTTGCATAATTTATGTGGTAACTGCTCATTTTTTGCAGTGGTACAGACTAAGATGGGAACAGACCTATCAGCAGAACAGACTTGTAGTCTCACTTCCCTTCACCTTATCAAGTAACTATGGGGAAAACATCTGGAAGAACACAATTTAATTAAAAAAAACCCAAAAAACAGCAAAACAACTTCCACAGTTTCATGAAACCTGAACATCATGTAGACTTATTTTCCATAAAAAGAGTCTTAATCCATAATTTCTAATTATAGAAATCATGTATAAATGTAAAACTCCTAGGCTGTCCATCCCACAATCTTTATGGGTGGGTAATTAGACAAAAAATAAAACAGAAAACCCACATGTTATACAGATTCTCTGTACCTTGATACACGACAGTGAGAAGAGGACTCTAACCATTCTCTACTCCCAATCCTGAAAAGGCACTATACTGTTGGACAGGAAGGATACAAACCAGACCATTATTCCTTAGGTTATTTGTAGAAATGAAGGACAAAACAACATGTTAAGAACACTTCTGTATTTCAGGACACAGAACTGAAGGAACTGCAAGCCTGCTGGCAGCCTCAAGTCAGTATTCAGTAAGAGAGCAAGACACATCAGTTTATGGTTGTCAGAGTACAATCTGATTTATAGGAGGCTGCACCAAGACACCTATAAGACTGATTTTGCACATAATTTGAGGGGTTAAAAAAAAAACAACAAACCAAGGGCAGAACAATTCCATATGGTTACAAACCAAACTACAAGAGGAGAAACACCACTGAGCAAACTGGCATTGTCTGGTCTGGGACCGGTGACTTCAGATAATGTCAAGGAAGACCCTGAATATCAACATTTACCTACAATTTCCTGTACATATTCATATTTCTATACAAATTCACTAAGCTGCAGAATTGTCAATATTCACAACTCCAATCCCCAGACTACTGGAAGATGTCCAGATCTGATAAGATAGCTAGCACTATTATTTTTCCCTAAAATGCTACCTTGCTGTCTCACAGCCACTGGCTTCTCTATCATTTGTGGGCAGTTACTGCCTATAGACATTTAACCTGGAAACTGCCTCAAAAGTTGCAGTTAAAGCAGAATTCTCTTTAAGCATTAACTTCTAAATGAGTTACAAGTTAATTATGAGGCAAATTTGTATAACAAAGTTAGGAACAGCAACTACAGAGTTCATTCTTGAAATTAACTTAAACACACTGCTTCCAGAATTAAAACAACTTCAGCTACCCTGCAAATATGAAGCTCTCTGTTTATATTAGTATCAAAAATCTAGTTAAGGAACAACAGTAGCATGTCTAAGTAGCTACATTTCAACACTGATCACCTTCTCAGTCTCCTCTTCTAAAGCAAAAGGCATAGTAAAGATATGTAAGTATCTAACCTGAATTACACCCATGGTATATGGTCCCTTATGATAATTTGTTCATTTTATTTTAAAGTATTGGTTATATAAAAAGACATAACTACATCAACAAGGCAAAACATGCTGTCAAGAGACATTTGACCAGAGTTTATGATGTACTCTCCAAGCTGTCTAGCTTGAAAAGGAATTCCTGTTTGTTATCCAGAGTAATGGGCAAGAGAAACAAGCT
Organism: Parus major; assembly: GCF_001522545.3. NCBI lineage: Eukaryota > Metazoa > Chordata > Aves > Passeriformes > Paridae > Parus > Parus major. The sequence continues at coordinate 6,184,887 of NC_031779.1, forward strand.
CCCCTTATCTTCCATACCCCTTCATGCCTTACCTGGAGCCATTACTGAGAGATGTAACGGAGCAGGGTCAGTCCTAACGCTCGCGTGACTGTGGTGATTTGTAAAGACACCTCTTACCATGGTTTAACACTAACAGTTCCTAACCATGCACTTAACAGTTTGAGATTCACATGCAACATTTTAGAAACCTGAGGGAAATGAATTACATGTTTAGATATTGTTCTGAGTACATTTGTGACATACGTTGGGTGTTGCATCATTCTTCTTCTCTGGACCTCCATCCTCTGGATCACTTCATGAGGATGTAGCCTCTGTGCTGGAGGTGCTGTAGCAGGGATGTGGTGGGATATTGGCTGGTGTGTTGCAGGGAGATGCTGTGGTATTGGAGCAGCTGCATTGGCTAAGGGATGAGTTGGTGGTGGAGGTGGAACAGGATGAGAAGATGCATGAGAGGAGATTGAAGGATGGAAGGGATGCACTGGATGAGGGATAACATAATCCACTTGAGGTGGAGGTTGTGGCTGTGGAGGAGGATTTCCATGAGAGTGAGGACATGCAGAAGCTTGATGGTGAAGAGGTCTGGTCAAGGAAGCATCTGCAATGAAAACATCAGGTACTTTTAATTTGGACAGTTGCAGGTTTTGACTTAAATTTATTTTAAGGAGTATCTTTACACAGATGTTTCAGTATTATTACATCAGTTTGAACAGTGGCAACATGGGAATATGTGTTTATGCAACTTTTAAGTAAAAAGTGATTCTAGCTATATACCCTACAAGATACCTGCAGCCAAAAGCATTGTTTTCCAATACTGGCAAAAAAAAAAAATTAAAAAAAAAAAATCTGCGTGATACCAGCTAGAAAAGGTATAGAAAGGTGTGGGTTGGAAGGGACTTCAAAGATCACCTTGTTCCAAGCCCCTGCCATGGACACCAACACCTTCAAGTAGACATGGCTGCTCCAAGCCACGTCCAGCCTGGCCCTGAACACTTCCAGGGAATGGAGAAACGGAGCCTCTCCAGGCAAGCTGTACCAGAGCCTCACCATCCTCACAGGGCAGGATTTCTTCCTTAATTCTGAACTAAATCTACACTCTTCCAGCTTAAAGCCACTGCCCCTTGTTTTAACCACATTCCCTTGTCAAAGGTCCCACTTCAGCTCTCTTAAAGCTCCTTTAGGCACTGGAAGGTGCTGTAAGGTCTCCCCAGAGCCTTCTGTTAGGCAGGTAGAACAGTTCCAACTCTCTTAGCCTGTCCTTGGAGAAGAGGTGCTCCAGCCCCCTGAGCACCTTCACAGTGCTCCACAGACTCACTCCATCAGGCCTGCCCTTCCTGTGCTGAGGAGCCCAAACCTGAAGCGCTATTCCAGGGGGGTCTCATGGGGGAGAAGTAGCAGAACAGAATCCCCTTCCAATATTACTTTACATTTGTTGTTTAATTTTTAAAAGTTCAATCCCCTTTTTTCCAGGTTCACTAATTTATAGAGACAATAAAACCCCAAAAAAAGAAATCACAATCAAACAAATGATTCTGCTAAAGCAGATCTCCCTGGGGGGAAGGGACAAGGGACCAACCAAGGGAAATGAAATAAAAAAACAGTACTAGAATACAAAGGAGATGAAAAATATTTTCATGATAAATACAGTTTTGAAGTCTCATTGTTATTATGATCACCCATAATTTAACTTTACCTTGGTCCTGTTCAAACCCCCTAAATGTTAATTATTTCTTAATCTGCGTTTTCCTAGGCCAGCTCTAGGATGAATGCAAGCAGGCAGGAGCGTTCCCCTGCTGCCAGGGCAGCGTGCCAGCAGTACTCACAAGGAGAATGCATGTAGTGGCGGCAGGACGAGAGCGAGGCCTGGGGCGGCTGTGGCTGCGGCTGTGCCACGATGCCCGAGCCGTACCCGTCTATGGCCAGCGCCTGGCTGGGCCCAGCGCCCGCCTGGTGCCCGTAGAGCGTCGTGCGTGACGAAGAGCCGGGACAGCACGGGTCAAAAGCCGACGTTCCGTGGAAAGCGCCGCTCCCGTGACTTCTGATACCGCTGCTGCTCAGGTCTACTGGCAATGCCTGCTGCAGAAACAAACCACTTTTTAAAAGCCACTCTTCAGACAGTGAAAGCAAAGTCCCAGTTCAAATATTAGATTTAAAAAAAAAAAAAAAAAAAAATATTATCACAAGCAACTGGGGTCCAAATTTCAAAATTTAACAGCTTGACTCTGGAACAATTTTTAAATATGGCTAGCATCTCTTACTCCCCAGTTCATAAATCTGGTGAGAGACTAACTTCCTCACACTAGATTCCATAAAAACCAACCAAACAAAACCCTCCACAATAATCCCCACCACCCCCTAACCAAACTAAAAACCTCAACAAAAACTCCTACAATAGATCAGTGAGATTGATAGTTCTGCATACTGTAAGTTAACATAGTACTGTTCTTTCTTATGACTGTATTGTTTTACAGTTGTGATTTAATTGCTGAGAAAGTCTTAATCAATGCTTTTAGAGGAGCAACTCTTTTATACTTATTATATACAGAACATTAGACTTCATTTTTTTCTTCCCTCAAAGCAGCTCAATTATTTGCATTGCAAAACTGCTCCGATGGGCAGAATATTTCAAGGTAATTACGTTCGGTCTGCTATGCAGTCACTCACAGCCATGAAGAGGTCAGCTGTCAATGATTACTTGAAGGATCACATCTTTCTTGAAAATTTCAAGGTTTTGTGTTCATATATATTACAGCTCAATTTTTCCCTTTAGTTCCCTTCTATAATGCCTGATGCAGAGCAAGGGAGTAATTTATAATTCAGCATCCTTATCCTATTCTCTCCTATCTGGAACAACTTGAAATCCCAAGTCACACGGTGTGATTGTGAGTCACAAGGATTAAACATGCCTGCTCGTGGTAACTGGTGCCAGAACTGCTGCTTGCTCCACACGGGGCAGGCACGGGAGGAGGCCTTTCCACAGGGCAGCTGGAGTCACTGAACGAAGGAGATAGTGGGACAGCTGGGTGAGGGTTGTGGTGGTGATGGTGGTGATGCTGGAAGTGGTGGCCATGCTGCTGAAAGCAGCTTGTATGAGGGTGCCCCAAGGCATGATGAGGCTGTGAAGGTCCTCCACAGGGAGAATGCTGGGGGCAGCACGATGGTAGCCTTGGCATGGCCGGAGGGCCAGTTTCCAGTGTTGAATTAGATGCAGCTCTTCTTATTTCATCTTGAAGAGGAAGTTAATATTGAAATGAAAAAAATTAGTGAAGCTGATCACTGTAAAGCAATGTCTTAAATAGAAACAAAACACCCTGTACCTCACAATTAAGTATTTAACCAACTAAAAAACAGATCTAGACTATAACAAAACAAACTAGACACAAAAAATAAGATTTAGCTATATCTGCCAAATAAAACAAAACCAAATGTTTCAGGTGGAAGTACTCTTGGCAACCACTGGAGGACATGAACTGATGTTGAGTTTCTTGTGGGTCTTGGGTCTTCAAAGAGACAAGAGCAATTGTTGGTTGTTGTAAAGTTGTTTATTGTATGAATACATACAATAGTCTCAAAGGCAAAGAGTTCAGAGTATTAAGTCTGTGCTAAAAGCTTTCTGGCATAGAGTCCCAATGTTCCAAGCAGCAGCAGCAGCTTCTTCTTTTCTTCGTCTTTGTGGTTTTTTCCACCCCAGTACAGGGGGATTTTATTCATAAATCATCCAATCAGCTCAAAACAATTCTAAAGCATTCTTCCAACACTAATCTGAGCTTAATTCTAATGCATGAAAGTAGTGTCAGTTCTCACCCAAAATCTGCACATGTATTTCTGTTTACACAAATAGCTCTAGTTGTTCTATCTAGAAATGCAAGCAATGTTCTGCTATGTTTTCATTATGTCAGGAGCCAAGTTAATTTTGTCAAAGGTAACACTACTGAACTTTAAACTAGGCTTCAGAGCTTTTTACTAGCTAACACAGTCTCTTAAGGTACTTAAGATATATTTCTACTTACTTAAAACTTACACTCCTACTTCATTGTCTGTGGCTTAATATATTTTAGTTTCTCTAAAGGCTCCAATTCAATCCCTGCATTCCTTTCTCTCTCTAAGGGACTCAGAGAGGCTTCTATTTCATGCATTCCAACAAACTGACACTTGCCTTATTCCACAAATTTAAGGCATGTCATCAGCAGGGAAAGGAGAAAAAATTGCTCCCATGGTTAGTATGCAGAGACCCCAAATTCCTGTGCAACTGTGGTCCTCCCAGGTTAATTGTCCCTCACCACACTTGCAGACAGGGCAGCTTTGCTTCAGATATGTCCTGAGTGCTCCCTGTATATACAGCTCTATGCAGGTCTGTATAAATGCGCTCCCAGGGAGTTATCCACAGCAGGAGATATACTCAAGGAATCCAGATACATCCTTCACTTCCTTACAACACATTGAAATAACACCTCTGTAACACACTGCAATGAGAGACTTAAATCCCAGTGAACTACATTCCACCTCCTCAAAAAGCAAGGATGTGGCTCGTTATGTATAACCAAATCATTCCAACAGGCACAAGCAGAAGGCTCCAGCAAATTTCCTGTATCTTTATGGAGAAAGCAATGGTCTTTTTCAGTTTCCTGTCCTCTCAGCTTACTACTGTTAGATTCAGTACTAAAAGTTCATGTGGAATTTAATTTAGAGAATGCTGACTAACTTCCTCTTTTGTACCTCCTTTGTACTCAGAGGCAACACAACAGCTCAAAGCTCTTATTCTGTACCTCCAGTTGAAGTGCCAGCAGTGCTGCCGCTGGGGAGACTGGGAGTGCTCTCTGGTGCTGCAGAGGGCTGGCTGCTGGAGACGTTTGGAGCTGCATCAGAGGCCTGCTCTGAGGTAGACGTACTGGAGCTGGTAGTGGAAGCAGAACTCACGACCTGCGGCTCCACTCCAGCTGATGTGGTTGGCACAACTGTCGGCTCTAGTGAAATAAAAAAAGCTTTCATGTTCTTTAAGCTTGAAAAGCTGCTGAGGCTTTTTTATTGTTGTTCCTGCTTTTGAACTATTTTACAAGACATTCTCATTTCTGGCCTTACCAGAAGCCAAGAAAGTCAGAACACAAAAACCTGACAGGCTTTTGTATGTGGAAAAAACCCCTAAAATTATCTTTTTTTTTCTCTCATGTTTTTTTAATCTCCTCAAGTTTTAATAATTAACATAAAATCAATTCTCAACCAAATCTGACATTTAAATTTTATTTACTGGATTAAAAAACTCCTGCTATAAAGGAGATTAAATTATTTAGTCCTTTATGATAAAAATGCTTGCTGATATCCTCCATGAATCAAAAGACAAAATACTCTATGATTAAGTATTATCCTTATAACTTTTTATTGCCTGTGAAGAACAGAAAAACTTTTAGATCACTCAGAACAGCATAACATCTAAACTAGCAGTACTACTTTGCAAACTTCAATCATTCCAGACACATAATACTAAAGGCTTTAGCAAGATAAGCTCAGTTTCTAGTCTCAACACATGCTAAAAGCAGATTATTAATATTTGAGACCTCTCTTAAAGGTACATACCTGTTCATATTATATATTGCAAAGCTAATAGTGAGCAATATATCCTGGAAATCCAAAACACTTGATGAGTTTTGTCCTTTATTAGGTAATTGTAAACAAGTTAAAATTTAAAACTATACTTGGTGGCATAATTATAATTTAGTTTTGAAAAAGACTTTGGCTATAAGTTTGAAATTTCTCTTAAGTAATGAAAGGTGATGACATGACTAAGAATATAAGATACCATAAAAGGGAAGATTAACAGAAAAAGCTCAGGCTTTTTTAGTAAAAACATTTGCATGGATATCGGGGGGAAAAAAAAGCATCAAAAAACTTCAAACACATCCTTTACACAAAGTCTCAAAATAAAATATGAGTAGTTTTCAAGATTTCTCTCTATATCTAGTAGGAGTATCAGCAACTCAGAGAGGAAAGGAATAAATATATCTTCTCTCTTGCAAGTCTTCCAGCTCATCACATTAAAAACACATGACCTGATATCTACATTTAAATTCCTCTTACTTTTAACATGGCCTTCCAATATGCTAGTTTTATTTATTTAAAGGACAACATTTTGAGTAAAATGTATTAATGTTTAAATTCAGAAAAAAACCAGCAACTTTAAAGCACATATATAGCTTACAATGAAAAGTGATCAGCCAGTGCTCAGGTCAGCAGCCACCCTGAGTTCCCTCAGGTTCCCCCACCAGCCCTACACACTTCTGATTCTCCCCTGCCCAAACCAGTGAAAAACAGGGAACTTGGTCCATCATGAACGAGTAGCTAAGAGAAATTGAATTTCTTAACACACTGCCCAGACATGAACCCAGGAAGACAGAAGGAGACAGGATCCTTATGCACAGGGAAGCAGACAGCCAAGTTTTAAGACCAGTATCTTTGATAAAACAAGTAAAGTTGGGATAAACTGCACAGCTGCCTTTTACAGCGTTAATTCAGAAGTCAGATCATTTTACACTAATTCATGTGTGAAATTTGATGCCTAAACCCAAAACTAGTATTCCTTAAATCCTGGAAGATTTCTCTTGGGCATTTCCTCCAGAAGACAGGAGAAACAGCTAGTCTTTAACACACGCATTAGGAAGTGTATTTTAAAATAACTTGATTTCTGAATACAACACTAAATTCTATAATATGAATTTTAAGAATAAATTAAAGCAATAGAAACCAACACTGCACCCCTTCCATCAACAGAGCTGTTGGGCCATTTCACAGTAAATACATTAAAAAAAAAATTGTCTGTACATCAACTCATCCTCTACTTTAAAAGCCATTAACCAACCAAAACTTCTCAAGCCTTTCTAATTCTCCATCCCACCCCAAAAACCACAACAACTTGAAGACTAGATATTGCAAGATACTAAGCTTGCAATGCACTTGGACAGAACCACAACAAGACAAAGTTTTTGTTCACATTACATATAACACGCACCCAAGAAATCCCCAAAACCATCACCATCTGCAAATATAAATGTGCAAAAACGTACATGAGCTTCCGTTTTTCCTTCTCCCAATTTTTTGATATAATTCATAAGTTGCTGTTACTATTTTCTGTAGGAATAGAATTATTAAGTGTCAGCAGCTTTTAATGTTAGGAATCAATGAAAGGTTACAGCTTCAGAAACCTAACACACTTTACTAGTTTAGGGCTGGGCTTTTTTTCTTTTTTTAGAAGTTATTTTTACTTCAAGGCCTGAAGGAACAGTCACTATTCCAAAGCATAGGCAATGATAGACTTTCCTTTTATAGTGCTGTATTGAAGTAAGCACATATTTTTCAAGAAGTAGTTCCAACCTGTTCTGTAATTTCTGCCTGGTGAGTCAGCCCTCAGACACACACCCAAGGCAGCTTTGGAAGAAAAACTGGATCTTTAGATCTAAAAACCCCATTGAAAATGGCTAAATTTTAAATTTTGAAAGGAAGGGCACAAGAGGATTTTCTGACAGGCTTGGAAATCAGATATCCTCATAGAAGGGTAGCTTATATCTGATGCAATTAACTCCAGTGCCCTTATACACTGCCCATCCTGCTCCTGAAGAGATTTCTCTGTCAGTGCAACTTACCATCTTCATCCACGGTGAGGTCCACGACTTCGGCTGCGTTCTGCCTCAGGGGCTGGATGACAGTGGAGATCCTGCTGCGGGATCGCTGCTCCGGAGCCCGGCCAGCGTGGGAACCGGAGCTCTGTCCCCAGTGGGATCTCGAGTGTCCGAGTGCAGAACGAGACCTTAACAAAGAGGAACACCTTAGCTACTGGCCTACATTTTGCCATCATTAATTTCTTCTCCTCCTGTTTTAGGAGCTACTTGGGAGTTTATTTATTATTAGAAAATTTTGTTACACTGAGATACCCCATGACTCCACTTTCACCAAAGACACTTACAAACACTAGTGCAGCCCTTACCAGAGAACATAACAGCAAATGCCCAGCATGGAGAGAGTTTAAAAGGTCTTTAAACCACATCCCATGTACCTGCAACCCTAAAACCATGGCCAGGCAGCAATTATAGCTGAAGCTGATTTAGCTTTATAAATAGTAATTGAAGAGTTTCCAAATCCTGTACTACTCCTGTGCAGTCTGAAACAGCAGGTCTATAAAGGATGACAGAAATATGAAGACAAAAATTTGCAAACATTAAGTACTTTTGCATGCTAACTTGTGATAGAGTATTTTCAGAGGATAACTTTTATACTTCAAATTTCCAAAATGTCTTGACTGTGCAAAATCTCTGGACCTTTCCCTCTAATATTATTTTGCTCCCTCTCTTCAGAGAACAAACACAGCTTTTTGTGATACTTAAACTAAAATGCAAAGTGGCTTGAGGAGAGGAGATCCTAAGCCAGTAACCATACCTAAGGAAAGGGATGGGTTTATCTCATCTCTATATTACAGCACGTAGTATTCATTCTGTTCAGTTTAGCCATGCAAACCCTAACACTTAAGACAATGATCTTTGGAGTGTGTATCCTCTCTGAAGCATACAGTCTTTAATGAAGAGAACAATATTTCTACAGTATTTTATTTACCATTTCACTCTCAAGAAACTTTGACTCTCCAGTATTTACATAAATCAATTGGCTCTTATTTTCCAATTTGGAAAAACAATGTACTCAGACTTCAGAAATTTAGAAGAGGAAAATGTGAAGAAAAGGGAATGACTTCACTAAAAACAAACAAAACCCATTGCACAAATCACCATGGAGCTACTGCTGTTTTGGCTGTAGCACTGCAGAAGGTGAGGGAAGAAAGTGAATTTTTTCTAGTCTTAAGGCTGTTACAGAAAACACATCTTATTCATGCGAGGAAAATACAAAGCTGTTTATTTTTTAAAAGCAGCTGGCTTTAGACAGGTTTGAAGTTTTCTTCAAGGAACTCATTTTTAATACATTCTGTAAAATCTGAAAATATGGAAGAAAACTTCCAGAGATTCTTGGAAGAACAGGAAAGCATATACAGCAGCAGCTTAAAAAAAAGTAGGCTGCTTTCCTGAGAAATACTCAGCTAATCTCTAGATAGTCACTTCAGCCTACACATGCTCTCTCTAGGATGTCACTTGCAGCTTTGCTTCCCCAAATTCTGCACATCTGTCACACTAATACAGCCACCTCAACTCCAGATTAGTTCAATTGTCAAGGATTTGGGTTTTTGTTCTTACTTTGTTTGGGGATTTAGGATTGGGGTTTTTTGTTATCAATTGGGTTTTGTTTGATTTGGTTTTTAAATCAAAAGTGAATCAAAAATCACTGTGCATTCTGGTTAGAATTCCAGTGACATTACATTATGGGCTTTTAATGGCCAAAGCATCGTGACAAACTCGGGAGACAAACAAAACGTCATTAATACAAAGAGATGCAAATCTCACCTGTAGTTTTCACCAACTGTAACAATCTCCACTTCACTATCTGTTGAGGTAACATTTATTTCTTCGTTAGCAGTGACTTGGGGAGTGGAGGATGCTTCAATCACCACAACATCTTCATCAATACTTCCTGAAGAGGAAAAAGGAAAAAGAAAGTCTCTATACTTCATTTATATTTCATTCAGCAACTGTCATTATGAGAGACTACTTTTCATAGACTTAAAATATATGTAGGCAGAGAATTCCATGGCATATGTCAAAACCTTAGGTGCAACTGTCAAATACATGACCTAATTATTATAGGAAGCAATTCTGCTGTAAATACTGAAGCAAAAAGGAGAAAGAAGACTGCATGTGGGGTAGGTATGCAAGCTTGCATTGCAAGCACTGAAAGCAATTACAATGTATTTTATTATCTGTAACACCAAAAAAACCACAAACTCAGTCATTTAATATAAAAAGAGAACAAACTTCCAAGCTAACAAAGCAGTAGTGGTTTGTTATCACTAACAGCTTTTAAAAAAATGTTTTTATAGGTATCAGTCTTAAGGCTAAACATTGACAACAGAAGTAAAATGATCCACCAACTAGTTTATACTTAAAACAAAATTAATCCCTCGGTGTTTATAAACACCTTTGTATCTAAACTTTTTGTGGCATTCACAATCTGTACTAGACAGAGGAAGATAAAATTAAACTAAGAATGATAAAAAACAACAACCAAAACCCCAAAAAAGAGACAAGTTTTCTTAGGAAACAACTTCCACTTCTGGAAGAATGGTTACAGTTCCAGCCTAACAAGCAGACACATGAAGCACTTCTCTAGAGCTGCAACACAGGCACTGATGAGTCTGAGCTATCTTCAAGACTTAAATTCAGCTATGGATTATTCACCGAGCACAAAAGAACTTCCTAAAAAAAAATCAAGCTGTATATCTTAGAAATCGCTAATTATCATTTTGGTTTTTGCAAATTGGTTCAAGGAAGTGCCTGAAGAATTTGGTCTCATTCAAGTCAATACTTCCATCCTGTATGGACTGACTGTCCTCAGCTGCTTTGCCCAATTACACGGTGGGAAAGATGATCCATTTTTATTTTTATCCGTTTTTCTGCTTTGAAGAAAAACCCAAACTGCATTACCCATTTTCCAATGGCCTTTGTTTCTGACCATTCTTATCCCAGAAAGATTGCTGGCTGAAGATGCAAAGAGTGATGCTTCCAAAATGCTGGTACTAACAAAACTCTAGCAATTGGAAGTAGTGTGGAACAAAATTAATTCTCAGAACCAGCATGAAAATTTTGGGGGAAACTGAAAATACCACCAAGTCTAAAAAACAGAACATTCCAAAACTGAAAATACTGAAAAGGCCAATTACTCAGGAGTGAAAGGCAGCAGCTAAAGCCATCATCCCATTCAGAAGAATGTGAACATTGTGCCTTATCAGGAGCAAACTAGAAACAGCTTCCTTACACAAAACTATCTCAGCTGTTGTCAGACAAAACCACCGGGCCAAGCAGCTGGGGAAAGGTCACTGAGAGAAACCCACAGCTCCTCCTTTGATCTTCCCAACCTGCCCTTCTCTGAAATATACTAAGTTTGAGAGCACTCCTCAGAGTCCACATGTCCTCAGGCTCAGTGTTTATTGAAATTAACAACAGGTGCAAAAAGAAGAAAGATTTAGGCTTAAATATGAGTCTGTTACTTCAGAAAACAAATTCTCCTTAAGGACAGAATCATCTGCTCTGTATATCTATACTGAAATTCACCCAGTGTGAACCTGTACTGAAATTCTGACACAAGCTTAGCTCATGAAAACCAAAGGGAATTCTTAACTGAGTATCTACACAATTCAGATACTTTTCTCAATTGTCTGAAAGCTCATTTTATTCAATTTTTTTTTTTTTTTTTTTTTTTTAAGTACACCTTTGGCTGAGAGGCGATTGTACCAACTACACAAATCAGACTGTAGAAAAAAACATCAAGACTGGTACTGAATGAATAGGTTTTATGACTTCCAAAATAACAAAGAAAATCTTCAGAACAAAGTTACTCCAAGTAGGATATAGCATAGACATAGTTCAGACATATGCAATTTCCTACTGTTCATGCTTCCAAAAACACCTTCATAAGTCAAAAGTACAAACTAATGAAGTTTTCATCCCATGAAGCAATTTCCTATACAAGGAACCAATACTTTCTTCAAAATTAATCAGAAAACCAACTCCTCTAAACTACATAAATATTTGTTTCATACTGTCCACCACAATAAGGTACAATTCACTTTTTTCTTTTAGAACATACCAGTCACTGGCAAGTCATCTTCTGCCTGTAAAGAACTTGAAGCAAAATTTAAAGCATGAATACCTTACTCATCAATGCACCACCTGAATGACTGAAGCTGTAAGAAGCCAGCTGAATCTGGATAATTACCAAAGTTAATTATACTATTCTTGCAGTTCTTGAGGGTTATCTCACTTCAAGGAAAAAACTCACTGGACTGTTGATGGCAAAACAGTTACACAGATTTAAGAGATGTATTTTGTACTACTCTCAGACTAATACCTATGGCTACAAAACAAACAGAAAATCATCCTCCTGCAGGCACACATTATTTCTCTGTCATCTTCTGAATCATAAAACACAGCAAACAAATTATACTCTAGTTATTTGTGAGTAAATTAATCTTTGGGCCACCACTGAAAGACTCAGTCTGCATTTCAAGTGAGCTACTTCAAAACAAAACTTCTCTTGAAAACTCACAGCAATGATTTTATTTGTTCCCACAGAATTTTGGGTGTTTTTTTCTCTTCTCACATCCACAAATAATATTTCATAGTGAATGTAAGACAACAAATTTCAGCTTGCAAGTTTTGCATTTCCCATTCAGACATTTCAACAGCCATTAGTAATTAGGTTTTGTATATGACTATCAATCAGAAATAATCAGTAACTTCTTCATGTAAGCTTTTCCTCCCTCTTTTAAAAGCCTTTTTTTATGATGGAAACCTAGTGCTCAGCTGGCCTAGAAGAAGGGATAAACTGCACATGCTTGAATCCAAATCTGAACACGTGTAAAACTACAATCCTCCCTTAAAAATAAAAACACACTCTCGTCCAGGCCTTACCTCACAAAGACAATAAATCTATCATAATAAAGTGCTTTATTAAGCAGAATATAACTTTTATAATAAATATAATACTGGGCTCTGAAGTCAAATACTTAGATCAGTAAATGACACATTTTTCCCTAGAAAGTTGTTAGATTACTTCACAACAGAAACTGCTATGTGCCACTGACAGACCAACTTGCTGGGAAGGAAGCTTTAGAATCAAATACTTTATTCAGAAGTTGTAAGCAAGAGACTAAGCTTTGCCTAGTATAACATGTATAATATATATAATTATACTAGTATTTAACTCTAAAAGACCATGGCATAACTCCAAGATCATCATCCCAAGTACCACACCAAGGACATAAATAACACTGGTGTAATACCCAAATTTATGATTGGCTGTTGTCATTCTCAGAGGGTAGTTTCACATCTGTTTTGCAATTAACATGGAGTTTAACCAGTCTGAATATTACATGTAAGATAATAAAAGCATTGTCTCATTTGAGATTGTGTATTGTAAAATCTGATCAAGTCTGAAGTAAAACCAGAGAGATTTAAAATCAGCAGTCAAGTTCCAGTGACAGAGATGTCTTATTTTGAATTACAAGCTTTCACTGGATCAGACCAAGAGCCCACTCAGGCACATATCCTCTCTGCCAGCTGCAGCAGGCAAAAAACTGCAGTCAGAGCAGAGAATTCAGGCTACAAATTTTAACTAAAAGCTCTCACACCACAACAATGTCACAGATGTCAGAGCACACTTCCTTGTCCAGTCATTGCTCATGGACAGCTGTCAATAAGCGTGTTGAATCCCTCTTTGAACGTGGGACTATGTACCTCTATAGCCACTTATGCTCATGAATTAAAGATAATGACTTGAACAGTAATTCAGCTTGAAATGAATAAAATTATATCCCACTAGTATTAATGAGTACTGTCACTTTTACCTCTCAAATATCTTGAACTAGGTATGGCTGGTAGCCCTGCTCTGAGCCAGCTAACCCTGTTAGCATAACACCACTGTATGAGGAGCCATCCTGTGACTGAGCTGGTCACGTATTTGTTGGTTTTGCTCTCGTTCTCAGGCTCTGAAGGTCCTGTGAACCAAGCAGACAGACCAAACACATTTGTGCTTTCCCTCCCTACATGTCTCAAGATTCCTGGGCACCAGGACAATCACTCCCTTCCCCTGGTGGCCTTGAAGGTCCCGGGCAAGAGGCCAAGCAGGTGCTGTTGATGACCCTGCCACAGCACAGGGGAGCCTGACAGCACCCAGAGCATTGGCCAGAAAATCCAGCAGCTATGAGCCCCAAATGGGAATCTGGACCAGAAATGCCACCCCCTCCCCCTCACTGGTGGCAAGGGACACCTCTGTCATCATCTACTTCCTCTGAGGATGGAGTGAGTGACTCATGTTCTTTTATATGTTTTTTTAGTCTAGATTATGATTGTTATTTTGATAAAGCAAACCACATGTTAAGATTTGACCTGATCTGCAGAGGGTCCAGGTGATTAGGAGTTTTAACTTAGTGTTAGTATGAATTTTGTATTATGCTACTTACTTATAGATTGTATTACATTGATTCTACTTACAGAAATCCAGTGCCATTCTACTCATAAAATCCTGCTAAGAAAAGAAAGACTTAATTGTAACTAGGATTTAGCACTGTCAACTTGCTTGTTGCCTTAGGGGTGTGTGAAGACAGCTTTTCTGTACCTGAGACTTACTCGGAATATACTTTCCAATAGATTTGCATGATGGGAAAAATTTTCCAAAGCACACAAATTGCTTAGGAGTCTGCACTCTGGTGGTAAAGACAGTCAACCACAGTTTAGGGGATTGTGTACTACAATGAGCCATGCTAATTCAAACCTGTACCAACTGTTCTTAACCTTGCACTAAAATCAGTCCTATGGGCGATGCCACAATTAGCCAATTTTACAAATACTATCTTTTCAGCACAGAAAGCTGCAGCAGGGCTGAATGAATTCCACACTAACTTCTATTACTGTACTATTTAAAACCCCAATTCACAGCAGATGGATATAGCAACACTGATTAATGTCCACTGCTCACAAAGCCAGGTGCTTCTTTCCTCACCACTTCTCAGTTCTTCTCCAAGTAAGCAGCATGGTAAACAAGGTACTTATACACTTCCTTATCCACTAATGCTGTTGAGGTAAAAGGTTGGCATTATGAGCTGCATCAGTTTGTGTGAGAAAAGGACTGCATGATGTAGTTTGTAGGAAGACTGAAAAATAATCAACTCTAACAAAAGGCAGCTCATTTCCACTTAACCTGTTAAAATAATCTGAGCATGAAGCAGTATATGCTTAACATTTTCACCAGCCTCTGGCTTGTAAAATATTGAATATCTATATTCAGTGTTTTTTTGGGTGACAGACAACAAGTGTGAGAAAATCAAGATGACAGTAGTGAATATACACTGTCTTATCATTCTAAGCAGTTTTGAACAAAATTTGAGCCAGCTTCTCATTAGCATTACATTCTAAGAAAAGAAAAACCTGTCTATCATTAGCTGTTCAAAAATATAAAATAACATGTCAGACCCCAAAGGAATTGTAAGTTATTAGGTGAACAATTTATGACAATGCAAAACCCTACACAGCTTGTTTTTTTCTGAAACACTTTGCTGTTTTCCAGACTTCTGCTTTATTGCCAAGTCAGAGTATGTAGCATTAAAAAATTGTTCCTATTTAAGCTTTTGCTAGATTTCCCTCTACAGACTGCCTCCAAAGGGCACCTCCAATCCTTTAGATCCAAGATAAAAATCAAATACCTACAGAAGCAGAAATCTGTATTACAATGTAAGAGAACTAATAACAGCAAAAGTTGAATACTGCTACCTTTCATAAGCAAAGGTGGAGGAGAATTATTTCTGTTGGTGTGTACAAAGGGGTAGAGAAAAGCTTCTGCACTACCTAAACAAAATACAGACTTAAAATTCATGTTTCCCAGCAAAAATGCTGCTGCTTGCTGTCATTTTAACTGCAAGCCCAGTATTGCAATTGAAACCAACTGATCAAGACTGCAATTGGAACATACACCCCTGCAAGCACCTGCAGCCTCAGCTGCAAGGATCATTAAACTGCACACAGCTGTTTTCAGGCTGGCCTTATGCCCCCACCTCCTGTCTCCCCTGAATGAGCTTCAGCTGCCCATCCCAGATGTAATGAGAACAATGCCTTCTATGGCACACAGCTGGTACAACATCATCTAGTCCCAGGTGTCAGGTTGTACTGTTCACACTCCCACACTCCAAAAAGCACAAAGTTTCATCAGAAGAACAGCTAAAGCCTTAAAAGAACAGGAAGAAAATCCCATATAATGATACTTGTTTTTTTGGTAAAGGTTTTGTTAAACAAACAACCCCCCCTTCACATCTCCATTCATACGATTTTTCCAAAATTAGCCAAGCTAATTTCATTAATTATAAGAACTTGCTTACTAAATACTTCTTTGGTTAAAAAGGTCTGTTACTTCAATTTCTTGCAACAATCAGAAAGAAATGGTTTTCAGAATGGTCCAATTAATTTAACTTACTAGTTCTTTAAATGCACTGTATCTTTATTGAAATAGCAACATTCAAAGCAAAGAAATATTTTCTGCAATATCCTTAATGCAAATTACTACTCAGTAGGCTACAAGACTAATCACATCACTTTGAAGCCTGCTTTTTAAAAAAACAGTTATTACCACACCTTCTTTAACTGTCTTTTCTCTTCCAATTATTATTATTCTCCTTCTTTCCTAAGTCAGACCTCTAGCTTCTTTACATATATGCCCCAGGACTCGTATCCTTAGCAGAAGTTATTTGTCCTTCAGCACACTGTAAATTCAGCAGGTATGTGCCAACATAGAGCAAAGAAATTTTCCCTAACATTAACAAGCTTGTATAGCATTACTATTAACACAAACCTTCCCTCATACAGAAACCCCATCATGCTTGCTCACTATACAGAGAAATTGCATAGCTGTTTTTCCAGCTGGCCCCATTTCTGTCCTAATTAACTCAATAACTAGAAATGCCTTATATAACAGCACAAAGCTACAAAAAATGTTAATCACATTTTTATCTTGCTAAAAATAGGATACTTTCACAGAGGATGTCTGCTCAACTTCCCATTATATCTGCAGTGTAAGCAAAATGCTCAAAAAACTTTCCATCAATATATATTTCCACTGGAAAATCCCCTCACAGTATTCACACACACTAAGCCAGAATTGCTTTTCAGCTCCCTGCAAGTGTTGGTCCTGGAGTACAGGCATGACAGGACACAATCTTTAAAGCAGACCTTCTTTTAGTTACAACTCATGTCAGTATTCTAATCTAAAATTAACTGGGGCAGAACTAATTGATTTTTTCATTCATGACATGAAAATAAATGCTTTCATTAATTAAGTGTGCTTTTCAAATAGTATAAAAATTAAGCCACTGGACTTTTCCACATCTGTGTGGAAGGAGAGTTGTTATTGATCCTACATAATTTTAGTTACATTAAACTCTACCCTCTCTGAAAATTGTAAGAAACTGTTAACTTGGAAACAAATGTGTTAACCCAGTAATTTCTCAAATTGGCTTTTCATATAAATGTAAGTATATCCCCATACATTTATTATTTACAAACCATATCCTTCAATATGGTTACACATGCGTGTCAAATGTAACTTTTTTAAGCCTAATTAATTTCTATTCCCACAAATATGCAAAGATAATTAATGCTGTACAATAATTCTTCTGCTTCAGAATTATACATGCCCAGTCCTAGCACTGCATAAGTAAGACTTCTGCACTATGGATTTTACTTGTATTTAAACATCACAGAAATTATTTCCTACTGCAATGAATAACAAGCAACGATCTAGACTTTAGTACTCTGGTTCTGTTCAAGCATAAATCCTACTCTAACATAAACATTCACACTTTTTTTTTAACCTGTCCTTGCATTTTCAGCCATATTTTCTTAGAGGAATGATCAGCACAGCCTGAGATATGGTTTTGCTTATTAAAACATGTTTGTCACTAGATAAAACACACGGTTGCACAGATTAACACCATGCTGTGTTCTATCTACTTCCCCATGCTCTCTAAAAAGCTGAGCTAAAACAGAATGCACAACTACTTTCCCTTGGCAAATTTAAGAGGAAAGGGAGTCCAAAAAATCTGCCAATTAACAAAAAAAATCCAACAACAAACAAACAAACCAGGAAAAAAAACATGCAAAACAAATCAAACAAAACAAAAACATTCCCCAAAAAGTCTTCCTCTGAGTACTCAAGAATTCAGATACTGTGACAAGACATTAGAAAAATAACTGTGTAAACCAACTGCCTTGCATTGAGTTTATCTGGGTAAAAACATTTGGTGTATATATACAAAACTTTTATTATCTCAGTACTAAAGCTACCTCCAATTAACTCGTATTTCAGCTCTTATAAAAATGGACATTTTTCTCCATCTTTTTCTAAACTGTCAAGTTAAATATTAGCAGATATTTCTACATTCTGAAAATAGAATTATTACCACAATCAGTCCAAAGCTAAAACTTTTAACACATTCAACACCTAAAAAAATAAAAATGGATCAACTCAGGGACTAATCAGACTAAGTAACTTCCACTATGTTCTTTAGAAGCCATTAACTTCTACATTCAAGATTTTAGATTTGCTATAATTCTACTCTAAGATATGAATGTACTTATCCCATCAAGAATTTATGTTGCAATGTTCACAATACTTGCAGTAAGTCTATCTGTAGTACTAACTTCAGTATCAACAAAAACTGCTCCAGAGAACTAATAAAAAAGCCTATTGTACACAATGAAAGATGACTAATATAAAATACCTCAGGAATTTAGTTTTACCTGAAGGAACAGCTGTGCTGTTCTGGTGGTTTTCACCAGGTGACACAAACAAGTCTTCCTCCCCTTCAGTAGATGAACTGGAAGAAGATTCAGTACTGAGATCATTCTCACTGGAGCTGCTGGAACTGGGCAGTAAAGCATACTTTCTTCTAGCTAACACTTCCCGCTTTTTCCTCTGCATTAAAATTCGTTCTTTTTGGTTCTGTGTCCGCTGCGATGAACTTGTTTTCACAACTCTCTTCCTATATGGAAGTCTTCTTAAAGAATTGTTGTGAAAACAGGGCCTTTTCATCAATAACCCAGGTACAGAGTCTGCCTCAGTCCGAGGCCACTTTTGTGACCTTGCACTGTGAGTTCTACTTGGAGTATTCAACACTGCCTGAGGGTGTCTCACAGGAGCATCTTTTTCTTCATCAGATGTTACAGTGTCAGAGTCTCCAAAATGCAAGCTAGATGAAGGTGAAGAGATACAGTCACTAAACGAAGAATCATTGTCTTCACTCTGTGTTTCTAGATGCTGTCTCAATCCTAAAATTCCTTTATTTTCTTTATCAGGACAGTTTTGAGTGTATGAAGGACCAGCCTGCTGGCTCTTGCGTTTTTTTCGCACCACAATACCTTTTTCTTGGTCTGTGTGGTTGCCATTCATGTCCTTTTGCTTTTGAGAATCACCACACAAGTGAGAGAACTCATTCCCTACTTTACTGGCAATCATCTCAACTTCTGCACTGAAGCTTTTGGCCGCCTCAATAGACTCAGGGTTCAAGAGGATCCCCTTCAGACTCTCCTGTCTCTTTGGTGCATCAGAAGGAACTTCACTCTTCATATCCGCTTTTAGAGTATAAACTATATTACATTCAGGAGTCCATTTAGACATGGAAAGATTTAAGAAAGGCCTAGAAAATAAAACAGATAAGCATCAAGAAAAGAAGCATTAGATTTTTCAAAAGCAAAGCTAAAGCAAGAGAAAACCCATTTACAGCTAGGACTAATCCCCCAGTAGGAATGACAAAACACCAGTTACCAAAGTACAGCTGCTTCAAAATATTAAAAATACTCCTTGACAATGTAATTTTTCATTAAGACAGAACTCTTGTAATTTGCACTGAAGGGAAGTTCTTATGGTCATTGAAAACCTCACTTTCACAGAGCAAATACTGGTCTATGGCACCTGCAAAACAGATGATGTCTGCTTTATTGATACTTAAGCATGGCAGTTACAGGCTACTGCTCATAGAAGTTACCTGAATTTTGGCTAAATAGCTCCCATTGATATTGGTATCAACTAAAATGCATGCTTATTAAATAAGGCTGTATCTTCCCCTGCAGCAGAACACATGGACAGTAAATACTTCAACACAACACATAGGTTGTATGGTGCCAACTGAGCTATAAAAGTCAGTTACATAGAATTCATTGTTCTTTTTTGACATGAAAAGGAATGAAACGAGAGATTTTGAACCACTATTATTTTGGGGCAAAGTCATAAAAATCCATTTATTACCTTGAGTCTCTTTTAAAAACTACCACACATTAGGAGTACAGTGTACAAAGCTATTTTCAGTCCATGTACTTTTGACTCTTACCCTGTGACAGAAACTGAGTATATCATATCATATGTTCCTTTAGCAGTTGCTCTTGGGCAGGTGCCTCTCCCTGCCAAAATATAAAGCTGCCAATGTATAACACTGGCCTCAAAGAAATGCTTTTGTACTGGAAGATTGAGACAACAGTAACTTCAGTAACAGATCCATGTTCAAACTGCTTCATCTGACATCTCTACCTTTGGTTTAAATTCCCAGAAGGGAATGATGAAACAATTTGGTTCCCACTGTGATAACTACTGAAACTCTTTACTGTAACTAATAGCATGGGTTTTTATGCCTCAGCTGAATAAGGCTACAGTAGATACTTGACAGCTTACAGAAAGTTGTGCTGAAGTACCAAAAGGCTGCTTAAGAAAACATGTGCAACAATGCCCTAAGTGGAATCAGGCTGCCTAAGCAACACAGCTGGGAATATGCATGAAGCCACAAAAAACACCTGAGCTATCTACAAACAGCAACAACAGCCACTCAGAGGCACCCTGACAGGCCTGAGAGGTTGGCCTGCATGAAGCTCACAAAGTTCAACAAGGTTAAGTGCAAGGTTCCTGCACCTGGGCTGGGGCAATCCCAAGCACAAATACAGGCTGGATGGACAGAGGAGTGAGAGCAGCTCTGGCAAGAACTTCAGAGGGTGCTAACGGATGAGAAGCATTATACAGCCTGACACTGTTTGCAGCCCAGAATGTCAATTGTATCCTGGACTGGCTCAAAATAAGTGTGGCCAGCAGGTCAAGGGAGGGGACTGTCCCTCTATTCCACCTGGATTAACATGTCCAGCTCTGCAGCTCCCAGCATAAGGATATGGAGCTGCTGGAGCAAGACCATAGGAGGCCATGAAGATGCTCCCGGGGGGGACATCTATCCTATGAAGACAGACAGAGAACTGGGGTTCTTCAGCCTGGAGAAGAAAAGGCTCCAAGGAGACAGTGCAGCACCTTCTAGTACCTAAAGAGGCTCCAAGAGAGCTCAAGAGGGACTTCTGACAAGGGCATGTAATGACAAGACAAGGGGGAATGGCTTCAAACCAAAAGAGGGCAGATTTAGATTAGATATGAGGAAGAAATTCTTCCCTATGAGAGCGGTGAGATGCCAGAACAGGTTGCCCAGAGAAACTGTGGATGCCCCATCCCTGGAAGAGTTCATGGAAAAGTTGGGTTTTAAGCAACATGGTCTAGTGGAAGATGTCCCTGTCCACAGAAGGGAAGTTGGCAGCAGATGACTTTTAATGTTCCTTCCAACTCACACCATTTTATGATGATTCTATGATCTGTGGCAGGTTAAGCAGCCCTGCCTACTCCAGTCCATAATCCTCTGTCTGAAACTCCAAACTCTTCAAAATGCTAATGCGTCCTTACATGCAGTGCCAGTATTTAATGCTCTCATTTATTTTGTCATAGAACATATCAGTACAAGACTGAGACTATAGAACAGATTTAATTCACAATTTTTTAGACTGTTTCACAAACTGATGCTTTCAGGAGCAGCTGTAAGCTAGCTACTCCTAACAGACCCTAAAGAGTTACTTATTTTGGTTTGCAATGGGTATAAACTGATGCATCATCCCAGGCAGCCTGTGCTCTCTTCACAGCCATAAGCAACTAAAAACTACTACCCTCCTTGTGATGTAATCTGGAATAAAAACTTTGCAAAAGACATCTATGCTGCAGAACTAACACCTACAGAAGCCATAAGCTGAAAGGATTTTTCTGGAGATCAAAAACCTTCTGGATTCTAGAATCCCAGCTGAAAAGTCCCACTGAATGTTCTCACTGGAAATCCTACAAACATTTACATTTTACAACAATTACTGTTAAATATTAGGTCTATATCCTCTGATAAGAAAGTGTTGCTGCTCTCTATTGGAATTACAGCCAATATTCATGCAAGTTGGAATAAACCTCCTCTTGCCAGTATAGACAAGGGGTTCTTACTTCATCAAAGCACTAGTTTTTTCATAGCAGTAAGTTTTAGTGGAATGTACTATATAAGGCTACCTTTTCCCTTAGGGCTGAAAAACTAAGTTGCAAAATTGGGGAAAAACTTAGAATAAACATTAGGAGTGCAAAATGTCTACCTAGAAAACAAAGACCACTAAAGCTGTGGAGCTCTGTTCTCTGCCCTTCTCAGATCCAGCTCTTGAGACAGTCCTCTGTGCTCATCCATATCCTCACACACATGCACCATCTTGCTTTGAAAAGATTAAGATTTCCATTTTATCCAATTTCTATTAAGGACAGGAATACAGCATTCAGACCTTCCACAAGCACACTGAGAACAAGCAGTACATAGTCCTTTTTCTGATCCTCCCAAGGTCACCTTTTAGCTCTGTTATTTATGTGCCACTGTTTTACAGAAATGTAACAGTATAGTCAGTCTTCACCCCAGTCCAAAAGCAACCCAGACCCTCCCACAAGAACACTGTATTTCATCACAAGTTTTTTTGGAAAATACACAGAATGTTTCAATTTAGGGGGAAAAATATTATTTTATTCAGAAAGTCTCTGAACACAGCCATAACTTTTCAGCATATACTACATGTCCAGCCTATACATAACTGTTTCCCATCCTTTTAACATGGTAACTTCAGAATCAAAGAGAACTGACCCCTTAATTTTCTTTAACAAATGAAAATCTGAACATTTTCTCATTATGTGAGCACAACATTTACAAAGAGCTGATTTACAAAGGATTCTGTTCTACTCACTGGAGTGCTACTTCCCCCTTTTTATTGTTAAACTGAAGTGGAAGAATCCCCATCAGTAGGAAAATTCTGCATACTGAATGTGATTATCTTTGCATAAATTCTGTTTACTTTAGTGCAGAGGCCACTCTGAAATACAGATATAGCTATTTAAGTTAGAGCAAAAAAATTAGCACAGTGACATTTACACTTTGAGAAACCCCAAACTACTGTAAGATGACAAAAACATGAAATTATCACACAGTGAAAAACAGTGCATGTGAAACTTGACTGCCTTGGTTTTACTCCAACAGGCAGCCTACATACACTAGCCAGTTAACATAGATTCAAACATTTTGTATACTTTTACTCCTACAACCATGGAAATTCAACCAAGTAATTGAGAACTCTTCATTTTCACTAACCAGTACAGAGGCTGAAGGACTGCATACTCACAGGAGAGCTGCTGCCAACTACAAACTTACACAACAGCTTAAACAGGAGTGGTTTTGAAGTGAATGACAGCAATCAACAATGACAAATAATCTATTCCTTCACTATTTAGAAATACTATTACAAACTTTCAAACAAAAAAATCTGACCAAAAAAGACGAAAGCTGGACCAGATTTCAATCCATTTTAAGTATCTTCAGTGGTTAGACAAAAATAGCCATTTTTCTTCTGCACAGAAGACAAAATTTAAGACGGACTGCAAAACTATTATGCAAATAATTAAGTCATTAGAATGAGATCATCTACTGTTAAAACACTTAGAAGCTCCTACAATATCTACATCTCATTAAAAGTAGTCATCAGAAGCTTTTTTCAAAAAGCAGCAAGATGAAGTAAACTAAATCATCTCTAGTGTTCCTTCTTCCTAATCAAAACATTTGCCTATTGACTTAGTCCCCCACGTTTCCTCTCAAAGTTTTGATTCACCATCTTCTTCTAAGCCATTATGATTCAATGAAGAGCTGTTAAGACAGCTACCTGAAAACCATACTTATTCTAAGTTCTCCTCCCAGGTGTTAGACTGTTTAGAATTATGAAGTGCACATGACTTTTATCCATTCTTTTCACCACTTAAAACCATTGATATTAATCATTCTAAGACATACAGCAATGCAAGAAAATTCATGCAAACTGGAAGTCCTGAGAAATAGGTAAGTCAAAAAACAAGGTTAAAGAGATCTTTACAGCAAATTTATGATCACATATCAAAGCAAAACACATTTGAGTTATAAGATGGAGCAAAATACTTTGTCATTAATAATTAATTTCTTTATAAGCAATCTAAAAGTATGTAGCATTGCAGCAGTATAAAACAGTAAAATGCTCCATTACACAACATATAACTCAGTTTTTTGGTATAAACTTGGTTGATGAATACATGTGACCTAACATATCATTACCCTGAAAGTGCATTTTCAGACATATTCTGAAATACAGTCAACTCCCTTTGCTACCTAGAAAAAAACTCCTTGCATTTATTGTCCCTTTACTCAGTTCTAACTCGTTTTCTTTGTAAGACTGAGTTGAACTCCAACTAACTTCTAAAACTAATTCCCTTCCCTGATATGTGGCTTGTATCAGATTTTACTTTTAAAATTATTTTCACTTTGACCAGCTAATACTCATACTGTTAAATTCATGAGAAAACCTTTCTTAGCTCTCATTAAAAATATGTATTCTTATTCTTTCAGCAAGGCTTTTCCATTAGATATATCAAGAAATAGGAAAATGAAAAAGGTTACAAATTAATACAAGGCCTTCAGCAAAGTGAGAAAACCTAAGCACTGTTACTTTCCAATCTCAAGTGCAGGCAGTCAAGCAAGACCGATTCCTGCCTGGCCCTGACACACTGGAGGCTGACACAAGGCTTAGGAGCCACTTTCGAAGCTGGACCCCCAACTCAATCCCATGGAGATTGAATCTCAGTGCTACCATGCCCTGCTGCTTCAACAAAATAAGGCACTCACTGAGCAGATCACAAAAAAAACCCCACTTCTTTTCCTAAAAGAGGCAGTCCTGACTTATTCATTTCATTTCTATCAAGCAGGGACAATCTCTATGCCTGTACAATGCAGAGTAAGTGACAAGAAGAAAATCTAATATTCAATCCCACTATCAGGAAAACAAGTGCAATCAGATTTCAAAATTTTATTGCATTCTTCTTCACTTTTGGTTATTTTTGACTTTTTATCACAATTAGAAAAATAGGGCTCTTTTAAAGCTTGTTTTAACTACTAAATGCTTGCATTCTACATACTGGTCTTCTATTCTTTGACAGAAAATAAAGCAACTGATATATTAAAGATCCATGCATTTTATAAAACAGCAACAATCAGAAGGTAACCACCTGAATTTCCATAGTGTTTGCATTGATATTATATATCTTTATTCACAAGACAATATGAAATACCATTGCAAACCACTCTCAATTTCCTTTCTGTGTTTTCATGCAGACATAGTGATGACTCCATTTTAGAATGGCAAAATTACTTGAGAATTCTCCGAGAAGAACACTTATATTCTGCCCTGTAGAAAGGTACAGTATTTCAGAATAACATACATAGTATGAGTTACTAACTGCATTATAAAGTTCTGGAAACAGGTTCTTGCTTACAGACTCCCAAAGGCAGCCCACTACATCCAACCCAAAAAGAAGGGTTTGTCTGTGCTTTGCAGAGGTGCTACAGCAGTACTGGGAGGCTTATCCACTCCTGGAAGGCAATTCTAGGAACCATCATTGGCTTGAAAAGTCTACTCTTGAAGTGAAACAACGTTATTTCAAGTACAGCACTACCCTTATTAACCTTTGCAAAGCCATCTCAAAGTCAGACCACAGTAATTGTATCATCAAGCACTGTAATGAACAGTATCCAACCTCTGGATACAGCCAAGTCTCCTTAATTTTAATCCTGAAAAAAAGTCCTCTGGAACCTTCAAGGTTTGCTTCCTGACGCCCAAGACAATTCAGTTCATTAAGCAATTATCTTCTAACAGAAATGTCAGGCCACCTATAGGACACCTATAAAATACCTCTGTTGTGCCACACTGCCATTCACCTCTGAGACTGAAGAGTACTGTATTCCTAGGGAGAGACCACTGAAGTGTCTGTGTCACCTCTCCCAACAGAATCCAGCACATGATAGCTACGAACAGAAGAGCTCTTCAGGACAGGACCTATTGCCTGGCTCCAGCTGGAACAGACAAAATGCACAGAGCACGTGCAGCTGGAGGCACCTCCTGTTAGCTGGTGAGCTAAGAACAATGCTGCAGAGCCTTCTGAGCACAGGTAAGCTGTGCTGCACAGAGCCCACCCAGCACAGGTGAGCTGTGCTGCAGTACACTGAGTCATTCCAAGGCCATAAAGACACCCAAGGAAATCCCAGCCCGAATCAAGCATCACCAGGCACACACCCACCTGGGCAAAGAATCTTCCTCTGCATGATGGATGCAAGCAGGTCAATTTGACAAACATGGTGCTCACAAGTACATCCAGTCTAGACATTTCTTTGCTCTGTCCCAGGCTTAAATCAGTTAGCTACATTAAAACTAGGTAAATCATGGGTTTAAGATAGAAGCATTATGATTTGGCAATCAGGAATGTGTTGGCTTCACTGAACTCCAAGACAAACATAACAGCATTGAACTTGGGAATAAAAAGTTGTAGCTTTATAGAATGACAAGAAAATGCAATTTTTTATTGGAACTTAAGATCTTAACTAGGAATTTTGCTTCCCAATGCAGCTAGGGAAGTTCTGAGTTACACAGCCATCAAAAATTATTTTAAAAAAACGTTTCTTAGTCCCCCTGGCATTTTTGACATTTGAGGTATGTGTAATTCTTCTTGATGTAGTGTCATTTTGCAAATACTTCTCGATAAAGCTTTGAAGAGCAACGTGAAACATGATCTTTGCCACAGCTGCTAGTAAGAACCTTTCAAGTGAGAATTGTGAAATTAACCATTAGGACAGTTTTATGCTGTTCTTCAGGAAACCTATGAGAAGTAGGGGATTTTATAGCTTCTAAACTGAGCATATCTGCCAGTTTCAGGGGAAAGGACACTGCAGCAGACTTCTCCACTCTGCACCCAGCAGAGACAAAAGTAAACATTTTACCTAACAGCAGTCAAATATTAGGACTAAACTGTATTGGGAAAAAAAAAAAATGACAGAAGCAAATAGCCCATACTGACCTCTTGCTAGTAAAGCCATGAACCAGCCTTCTCAGATTTCACTTGGCACACTCTTAGTAAGGAAGACATCATTCTAATTTAGAGCAATTCATTTTCCAAATAACAAACTATACAAAACAACCAAATAATCCTGTTTTATCACCAGAACTGTAGTGGTTTGGCTGTTTGCATGTTAGTCAAGTCAGAAAGAGATTTATAAACATGCACATTGAGTAATATTGTATGGGATACATGTACCATGTAAGAATACGATAATTACTCAAAGTTATAGTCTCCTAAATTTTGTCAGTGTAGCCGCTTCCAAAGCTTAGAGTACTCTTGTAAGAAACACAAAATGTATCTACAGCTGAAGTCTTTTAACTAGTGAACTTCCATCAAAGTTAAGTACAGATCAGTGTTTTTTCTTGGTGGGCCCAGGTCAGGCCTAGCAGAGAACCCTAGTGGGGCAGAAGGAAAGCAAGAAAACAAAATGTTTCTTTCACCAACCCAAACCTTTGCCTGACAACTCATTTAAGGAGGTTGCACATCAGGAAAGCTGTGAGGAACTCTTTATACAACATCTGTCTATGGCAAATCCATCTCCCTGTACCATCCCCCACTGTTTACATATGAACTAAATCATCCTGCTCCCCATCCCAGCATCACTCCCTCCTCAATTTTTCCTTATTTATTCAACTGCTTGACATCCAAGCCTCTATAATACATCAGTTATGGAGGAGGGCACTATCATCTCTATCTTCTCAAAAGAATGTCCTCACCATTAGAGGAAATATAAACAACTGAAATGAAAGACTGTACATCTTAGAAAAAGAAGGCAGCAACTGCTGTCAGCTAAATGCTACTGCAACACAGCCACCTCCAGTAAAAACCAACTGCTATAACTGATCTGGTTATGTAGGTCAACAAAGTTACTAATTCAAAGATAAAATGCAGTCACAGTCATGTTAAGATACACTCTTAATACACTTTTACAAAAGCCATTGCTTAATAAAAGACATATTTCTGAAAGGTCAGAATGTTCTCATCCATATTTTGAAAGGACATACAAAATATGCATGAATGCTGTGAGCCGTGTTCAAGTTCCCAATATTAGATACAAACTCAGCTGTAGCTGCCAGGGCTTTAACCATCAATAAAAACGCACAGATTTTTAAATATGTGAGACTTCAAGAGTTTAAAAACAGGAAGCTTAGTACCTTATACACTATAATTTAATTTAAGTGAAATATAAAAATAGTGAAATATAAAATGTTCCTACAGCCTTTCCTGCCTAATGAATTCCATAGGTGATTCTGTACCGTGGATGTACAAGACAGGTGACCAGATGTTCACTTTATCAAATAAACCAAGATCACTTCTTTCCCTATCGATCCTTGCACATCAGCAAGAATCACCCTAACAGGGTTTGTTTCTGTCCCCTGCCTGCCCCAGGACAGTCCCTTTATCTAAAAAAAAAAAGTAACTGCAAAAACACTTAAATTGCTGACAGCAAGAACTGGGTATATGGATATGTGAACAAGAAGATGTTATTCCTGTTTTTAAGAGTGGCAAAGCATTGTAACTACCTAGATATTAGTGTTCCTGGAAAAGCTTTCTACTAAGCATCCAGCATTAGTATACCTTTGGAATTTTCTACAAGTTACAACAAAGACAACGTAAGACCTTACTCTGCACCTGAAAACCCAGTTTATAATAGACATACTATAACAAACCCAGGTCTACTACAACATCTTTTCGGTCAAATCTCTGTTCTTAAATAACTGCACTCAAACCAAATGATTCTAATTACAGCAAAATCTTACCTCCTACATTATGTCCTCTTCTGGAGAAGTACTTGGCTATCAGGAATTAAGGGTCTCATTTGGTCAGCTAAAGCAACCAGGCCTTACTTATAATTTAACAAAATCAATTAAAGCCATGGAAGAGCTTACCCAGACAACGTGAACATTCTATTAATACATGCTCAGTCCTAATCACAGAAACACAGACCCCTAAAAGTACATACTCTTAACACCTGCCCATTGAAACAGTGACAAGCCTCCATATCTCTGAAGATCCTGGCCTACATTTCTGAATGAACGTTACTTCCTTGTTTATCAGGCAAAAAACAGCTGAAAATGGTGATTTTTTTAAACATGGGTAAAGAGAACAAGAACTTCGCAAACAAAACAAATGACGTCATAACAAACCCTATTACGCACAGAAATAGAAACTCATTTCCCTAAGGGAAAAAATTGTGACACATTTGTGACATAAACCCCAGAGAGTGCTGCGGCTGCCCGCAGTGAAGACACTGCTTTGTGCGTCAACGAGGCGCTGAATAAAAAGGGAAAAATACATTCTGCGTGAAGTTCCCACCCGCCGCACAGCCCCGCCGGTCACCGCTGCCGTCAGGGCGGGGGAAGCGGGGGAAGCGGGAGAGCCCCCGGCCGCCCCCGGCCCCACCCGCGGGGTCCCCGCCGCCCCCCATACCTGAGACAGCGAGGCCGCGGGGGAAGGGGCGGGTGCCGCCGGCGCCCTGCGCAGGGCCGAGGGGTAGGAGCAGCCCCGGTGGACGCCGCAGTGACCCCGCGGCGCTGCCCGGCGCGGCTCGAGAGGCCGCCGCGTCCTCACTGTGCCGGTGCAGCCGCTGCCCCCGGTACGCTCCCGGTGCAGCCGCTGCGCCGGGCGGGCCCCGCTCTGTTGTGGCGCAGCCCCCGCCGCTCCCTGCCCAGCGCAGCGCGACAGTCGGCGCTGCTTTACAGCCGCCCGCAAAGCGCAGCCGCGCCGGCGCGCGCCCCGCCTCCCGCCGCGCCCCCTGCCGGGCCATGGCGCCGCCACAGCGCGGGCTCCTGAGGGGACGGGACGGGGTCGGGGCGGCCCTGGCTGCCTTCGCTGCTGCTGCGTTTACGCGGTCGCGTGTAAATACCTAAAGCGAGGGCGTCAGAACATGGACCAGGCTCTGCTCGGTGGTGCCGAGCAATAGGACTCAAGGCAACAGGCAGAAACTGATGCACAGAAAGTTCCACACGATCTAAGAACTTCAGTGTGCAATGAGCGAGCACTGGAACGGGCTGCCCAGGTATCCGAGAACTGGACGCAATCCTTACCGTGTCCTCTGGGATGACCCGGCTTGAGCAGGGAGGTCGGACCAGAGGGGGACCCACCGTGGTCCCCTCCAACCTGACCCTTTCTGTGATGTTCCCTTCTAGGACTTGTATAAAAACATCGGGTTTCTTCCTTTGACACAGCAGTGTCTCACGGCTGCCTCTCCTGGAGCCAGTGACAGGTGCGGCTGCGAAGAAAGGCCAACAAATCCCAACTCTCCATCCCAGCTCTTTAGAGGTAGGAAGTTACTTGCCTTTACTGCACAATGCAGTCACTGATTCGGGATGAGGTGTGCCTTTCCCCTCTACATTACTGATGTACACACAAACGATAAGGAATGTATGTACATCATGTACCGTATGTCCCATACTGTGGCCATATGTCCCAGGGACAGCACAGCAAGCACCACAGCTTTGGGAAGGCTCTCATACAGCAGCAAGTCTGAGTGTTTGTTGACTTTGCAACTGCCAAAGGCCAGGATATCTCTCTGCCAGAGGTGACGTTTCATCAGTGTCAGGGTACACATTCCAGCTCCAGACTGAAACACTGGATAGACAAGGGTGATATACTCTGTGACCAACAGCTACATAAACCTGAGGCTTTGGAGCAGAAAGGTACAGTCTGGTCTACCAATAGTTAAAGAAAAATCTTACTCAGAACACACTGCAGCACGGAGTCATCAGTACACAGCAGTTCCTACGTGTTTTAGAGGAGCTAAACAACCTGTGTGCATCATTACACATTTCAAAAGAAATGGTCACTGGGGAAAAACGCATGTTGACACTATTAATTGCATGAGTTTCTGAATGGAATTTCCTTAAAGCAAAAGTGGATAAAACAACATGGAAATTAGACTCTACTTCAATACATGTCCACAAGTTACAAAATGCAAAAAGTGCTATAGCATATAAATGATATGAAAATAAAGCTTTATGTGTCAAATGAGAACACAGGAAGAAGTCAGACCCACATAGAATGAAGGTGGGAAAAAGGATCACAGGTTATTTCATGTGGTTCCATGAGCAAAGCAATCATTCATTTCAGTTTGCAATAAAGACAATAACACTGGTTATCCAGCATTAACTTGTTACCTTTCTCTACATATTTATTCTGGTGTTGGGTCGTTTTCTTTTTTAAGTCATGTCTCATCCAGCTAATTTCAGTAAATAAAGACACCAAGCCACAGGTGAAATAACCAGTGAAACTGGGGAGAATGTGAAGACTGTAACAGACAGTGGGAAGAAGATCATATCATTCAATGGAGGTCACTAGTGGCTTGTCTGTGTAAGCAATTTTAATATTTCCCATTAAGCCCTAGATCCAAAGTTGGAATACTTTACTAAAAAGCAGCTGGGGAAAAAAACAATCAAGACAATATATGGGAAGAAGTGAACAACCCCGAGAACTAAGAGAAGCAAAGTGAAAAAACATAAAATACAAAGAATATGCACTTGAATGTTAATGACCAAAAGTTTTGGGTCTTTGTCAGGTAAAAGGCAGTTGAATGTGAACTTCAATTATCATTGTAATTAAGTAAATTACTATCAGTCAACAACATGATGTAGACATGAAAAAGCAAACATGCCTGTATAATAATTTAGTCTAAACAATTTTCTCAGAGAGTTTTCAATGCTATTGCAAAAATTATTCATGATGTAGTCTTGCAACTACTTTATGCAGCTTTTTTTTTAATATGCATCCAAGGAAGATGAACTCTAATCTTAGTGGGACACTCAAGAAAACACAGTATAGATAATATGAGAGGAAGCTAATAAAATAAAATTTGGCTGGATTACTTTAAGAAATGAGACAGAGGAGCATTGTGAATAAGATGATCAGAGACTAATACCTATAAAAAACCACACCAACTAGTTACGTGTTTACCTGTTTACGTAATAATTGGTTTGAACACTCGTGACAAATGTGACAGAAAGGTAGTTGTTGGTGGAAAAAATGTACAGAGTCACTTTCTGCTTGGCAGCTGAAAGACATACAAAAGATCATTTCGAAAAACAAAAACAAGTGGCTATAATTTTCAGTTCACAAATTAAAAAGCAAATGCAGTCAGTCTTGATTCTCTCCCAGTGCAGTGTCACAGTGGCCAAATGATCTGTAAATGTTCTAATTGTGTATGATTCTGTAGACCTTTCTTTAACATAAAGGCAGAATTTCTAGGATCTTTATTGGCTAATATTTCCTAATACCTATTTCAATATGGACCACCAGCTGACAGGAATATAGTAATTTGTGGGCCAGTCACCCTTAAACAAACTTTTGATAAAAATTAGTTTGTCTGTTATTGACTGATTATTCGCCTAAGTTTTAAAGAAAAGTGATGTAGAAAATACCTCAGTGGCCAGAATTATTCACTATTTTAAAAAATCCAAGTTTCTCTCTGTGCCCTTTCATGTGATTTCAAGTGATTCCTGCCATTATCTTAGTATCTTGCAAAGACAGTTGTCTTGAAAATAGATAATTGATTCCTTGGAACAAACCAAAACATTCTCCTTCTCACACTTCGTAGGTATAGAAAACCAAAAGATTAACTGGAATAATTCTAAATTACTAATGCAAATTTCAGAATGGCTTTCAGGCTATAGTGTCACTAGTTCATGATGAACTCTTCAACTTCTAACTACAGCTGAACAAAACCATTTATATGCACACCCCAGGGCCTGGCAGAACTAAAGACATGGAGAAGAAACAATCTTATCCAAGATCAAAACATGCCAGCCAGCAGATTGCACTTTCCATTTTTGGCAAAAAGACAAAAAAAAGTAACCCCCTTATCCTTCTTATCCTGAGGTTCCTTCAGAAGCTTGGCTTTCTGGCTGGACACAGCTCTGTGCGGGGCTGCTGTAGCAGTTTGCTGGCACAGCTTTTTCCAGAGGTGAGCACCAGCTTCTGGAACACAGTGCCACAGCCCCACCAGGCACAGGGCCAAGAGCCGAGCTTCCCACTCTCACAGAGAGTCCTGGATCTGCTCTGAGCCCTGCTGGCTGAAGCCTGGTAGTGGCCAGGACTGTGGAAAGTGTCCACCTCAAAAACTCCCGCCCACAGACACGAGTGTGGATCTGTCACACGCACACTGCTGGCGGGGAGCTGTCTCTTGCAGGCAGGCTGTTCATCAGGACATCCTTGGCATTTACATCAGAGGTACCTTCCTGTAGACTTCACACGGACCATTACTTAAGCATGTATTTAAATTCATGAGCTAAGTCAACTTACAGTTATTAGTAATATTAATAAAATGTAAAGCCCCTTGTAATATATTGTGAGGATGATACAGAAAACCAGATAATACAGAAACATTTCTGTGTTAGATCACAAAATCTTTGGGATTGATACTTGGATGATAAACAGTCACAGCTCCAGTCAGCCCAGATGAAGATCTTTTCAGTGAAAATGGGAGAAATAGGGAAGAGATAAAAAATCCTGAAAGATATATATTATGAAAAATTGCTACTAGGAAACAAGAAAAGAATGATCATTTGCAGAATCAAAAATAAAATTTGATGGTTGTCTGTGGTATACGTTTTCTGATGGAAATTTTTAAATGTGATTGATAAAAGCTTTAAAAAGTTCTGGAAAATAACATGCACCACTCAGGTAATTCATATTTTTAAGATGCATGGAAAAACAAAATACCCGGCATTTCAGTATAATGTTAATATAGAAACGACCCACCAGTCATTTGATTTCATGTTGTACAGCCTAATGAAGCTCTCAAAGGTTAGAAACAGCACTTTTACAACACATGACTTCAGAAATTATGCAAATCCTTACTAAGGTCTCACAGTATCTTTCTGCGATTATCTGACAGCTTAAGTATTTAAGTTTCCATATAATTAAGAAGGTGTGGTGTATATAATTACTTGGAAATAGCTAGTTTGTTGATGGTATTTTTAATAGTTCTTTTTCTTATTCAAAAACAAGTATGTCACCAAGCTCTTAGTAGAAGATCACGAGATATTCCTATTTATTCTTTCAGTGCTTGTACAATAATGGGGCCAAATATATTTTTGTGTTTTAATGATGCATCAGTGGCTATTTTTAGAGCAATTAGGTTTAAAACAAACAAAAGCATCCTGCATTTAATGATCTGTCTTTACACTAAGAAATTCAATAGCCATTTCCTAGCATGTATATATAGTTTCAGTGGTAAAATATAGGATAATATTTGTGTTTGATTTACAATTGG
The DNA here is from genome assembly GCF_001522545.3 of Parus major. NCBI lineage: Eukaryota > Metazoa > Chordata > Aves > Passeriformes > Paridae > Parus > Parus major. The sequence goes on from NC_031779.1 coordinate 6,219,088, forward strand.
ATTTATGTTCTTTTCCTTGCTGTTCTCTAGAAGAATTATAACGAGAGCAATTGAGAGATCAGAAATTCATTTTTACAACTTCCTCTGGCTGCTCATAATGCAGTACATCAATAATACATCAAAAAGAGAACTATACATTCAGAGTGGGAAAAGTGATTTTTTTATAGCAGTGATACATATTAAATTATCTGTGATTTTTATCTCAAAGTGTATCTATTGTCAGGCATTCACTGAAATGTCTCACATAGCTACTCTTGCCCTGTCTAGAGTTGAGAGAAATAGTGCAGTTTAAAATTGTAGCAACCAGATAACGTAACATGAGAATTGGGGCAAGATTCAGTGTATTTCAAAGTAAAAAGGATTCTTACTTCAGTTAATCCAGCATCAGCCCAGCCTCACTCTTTTTAAAAGGGTAGGAACTGAGTCACTGCATCATATATTCCTGTTATAACTAGCTTTCATGTAGTCAGCCCCCAAAGTAGATCCAGAAATCTGTACTAGAAACTTGGGTTTAGGGAGCAAACAAACAAAAGTTTGTTAGAGTTGTTGTTAACTAAAGAATGAAAACACAGATTGCAAAAGTCAGTTTTTAAGTGTGATATGTTAAGCAGAGAAGTACATAGATCTTTGCAATATTAAAAAACAAAAGAGAAATGTGCCTCAAGTGGACAGGGTTGTGTTTAACTGGAGAGACTGTATTTAGAGGTGACCTTCCAGCACCCCAAACCCCTCCCCTTTTCCCAAACCAAAATCTCTTTTTTTTGGAAGGGGATATGGACAAATGGGTGGCTGTGTGAAGAGGAGGAAACTGGGACAGCCTGTTGATTCTAGTTGAATGCTCTAGCCAGGCTTCCTTACAAAAAAGAGGCAAGATGTTCTCTATGTTTAAAAACACTGAATACCCCTTTATTTTTACAGAGCCCAAAACACGCTAAAACTACAGTTTTAATTAATTTAAAAATTAATGCAGGTACCAACTGCATGAAACCATTAAAGAGATGAGAAAGCTGGTGTTTGCTCCTGCATTGTGCTTCAGTTGTCAGGTTGGGAATAGACTGGGCAGTGAAGTTGGAACTGAGATAATCTACACAGAAAAAACCCACAAAAGTAGAAAGCCCAGGGGAAAATGTGACAAATCTAGGGACATTTATAGCTTCCAGCTATCTCACATACAAAGTAGACAAAAAAAAATTTACAGGAGCACAGGTCTGTACTTGTTTAAACACTATTACCTGGGCCAAATATTTCTCATCTTTGGAAGTCAATTACCATCTCCTAATCAAACCTTTCCACAAATTTCAGAACCTAATGGTAGAAAACAGCATTTATTTTGAAAACTAGAAGATGTTTCAAGAGACTAGAAAAGAACTGAGTGTTTTTCTTTAGAGAAAAAAACCAAACAACACAACAATCAAACAAACAGGAAATTAGAATCCAGTCAATTTGATTAAAATTCCTGGATGGATTAAAAAATATTTGTATATACCTGAAAAATAACAAAATTATAAATAACAACCAATATGATTTGTTCATGACAGTCTATCAAACCAACCTAGTTTTTAATGTCTCGTTCTACAGACATAAATAAATTGAAGATCACTTCAGCAAGACTTCTGTTTCATTGACATTTTCATAAGAAAGATATGGAAATTTGATCTGGACAGAAAACCCACCAATTTATGTAAAACTGGTTGTACTTTGAGGATCGCTGTTAACAGTTTAATATCAAATTGCACAAATACTAAATTTACATCAAACAAAATTCCTTGTACAGTTCTATATTGTTATCTCTTTGCAGAAAGGCCTAGAGACCACACTTACAAGCCTGGAGCTGCCACCCAGCTAGGAGGTGCTGCAAGGAGGAGAAGCAAAAGTAGAGGTTGAAATCATTGCAACAGGGGGATGATGATTCTATAAACACGAGAGCACTGCTGCACTTAGCAAAAAATCAACTGCACAGAGTAATTGCAGTAATAAACTTGCAGAAAAGAAACCAGTAGGCAGAGTGGATCGTAAGCAGAACACATCAAGTTCATGAGGTTGGAGAAGGCATCCACTCTGCTGAGATGCATAATCAGGAGAGTTGCCACCAAGGTAATTTTGTGAAGTTGTGAAAAGATAGGGTGGGAGCTAGAAGGGTACAACAACAAACAGTCGTGTGTTTCAGAACTGATTAAAAGAAAATAAAGTATCTGTGCTTTTAATAAAAAACCAACCCAAAAGAGAGACTGAACAAAAATACGGAAACGGTCTTAATTTGTGCAAAGGACTGCTGCAAAAAGAAAGGAAACGTTGTCCATATTAAATTGGAATGTATCAGCTAAACTGCAGCAAAAGGTATTTAATCCAGACATTCAAAAAAGAGAGTTAAGGACTAGACTAGACTGCCTGAGGAATGAGTGGAATCTGTGTTTATGGCTTTAAGAACAGGTTATGCAAACATCCTTTGAGGTTGTTTTCATAATAGTTTATTGTGCCTTGGGGCAGGAGGATGACTGAGAATCCAGGTAAGGTCACTTTTGGCTCTCTTGGTTGCTTTTTATTTGGGGAGGGGACATGTACAGTGTAAAGCTTTAACATCTACATGACCTCAAACAACAAGCACCGAGGTTTAGGTGTTTCAAGAAATCCCTAACAACCAGTGCAAGTGCTGTCTTTGTTATTCCTCTCATCTTCTTTCCAGAAATGAGACACACTAAGCTCACCCACACTAATACAGGAACCCACACAGTGGGTTTTGGGTGTATTTGCACAGTTTACAACACTAAACCTGACAGCCTTGATTAAAATTTTGCTGCACAGTTGAATTCAAGGTTATGTGAAAATAAAACAGGTCTTTTTCCATACACTTACAAAAATATTTCTGTAGTCTAAAGTTCAGCTAGCACTTATCTATTAACCTCAAAGTCAATCCTATTATATTTGATGTTAATACAAATGTCACAAAAGACAGTGTAATCAAAAATATATATTCTTATTTAAGATTGTTCTTTTTATAAAAATCTTGGTATCAACTGCAACAGCAGCATAACATAGCTAAGCCATGCATGCAATTACCAGTCCAAAGTGTGCTATAAGACTTCTGTGTATGTCTGCCTTCTAAACACATAGATTTTACCTTATGTCAACTGATAACTACTTAAAGTATTACTTCAAGTAATTTTGAAATGCACTTCCAAGTGAACTTTGAAAAGAAGAGAATGGTGTAACAAATCTTTTAGGATTCAGAACTTAATTTGCACAAAAGGTTGTTTAATGAAGATTTGTTGAATAAAACAAGCATTCATTTTTTTCATTTTTAGCTAAATGTAATTTCTGAATGAAGAGAGAGGAGGACTGTTGTAGCTTAAATTTATAGGTACTTAAATTCTGCCTCATTTGAAGATTTAGTAGGAGCTCAACATATGTTGTTGACAAAATAATTTCAGGCATTCCCTACAGAAAATGAATGGAACTAAAAAGTAACATCTTCCATTACCTGGTAAAAATAAAGCCTAATAAATTATAAGAAGAGGTATTTTGGTAAAATTCAAAACATTAGTATTATTAATTGCATATATATATTTTATACATATAGATATATACATACCTACCTACATATATATTATTGTTATATTAGTATTGTACTTCTGAAATACTTCCAATAACAGATACACAAACAAATCAGATGGTCATTTCTTAAACTCTGACAAGTCAGTGGCCAGAACATCCAGGAATCACAGACGTAGTTAGGCTGGAAAAGACATCTGAGATGATCGGATCCGATGGCTGAAAACAATGTCAGCTGGACTGCGGCACCAAATGCCACGTCCAGTCTCCTTAAACTCAAGGACACTGATTTCACCACCTCCCTGGGCAACCCGTTCCAATATCTAATCACCTTTTCTATGAAAAAAAAATTCTTCCTAATGTCAAACCTAAACCTCCCCTGGTGCAGCTTGAGGCCACGTCCTCCCGTCCTGTCTCTGTTCCCTGGGAGAAGAGACCGACCCCCACCCGCCCACACCCTCCTGTCAGGGAGTTGTAGAGTGATAAGGTCACCCCTGAGCCTCCTCTTCTCCAGGCTGAGCTCCCCAGCTCCCTCAGCCGCTCCTCACAGGACAGGCGCTCCAGACCCTTCCCCAGCCCCACTGCCCTGCCCAGCCCCGGGGATCTCCCCCGCCCTCCGGCGCTGCCGGGACGCGGCGCCGCTCGCTCCCCTCACGCGCAGGGCGGGCCCCAGCCGGGGCGGGCACTCCGGGCCAGGTGCGCCGCTCCGCGCCTGCGCAGAGCCGGCCGCCGGCCGCGTTCCATCCGGGCACCGCGCTCATTGTGCGCGCGGCCGCCGCGCTCGCTCGCCCGCTCTAAAATGGCCGCCGCCGCCTCCGCTCCCGCCGCCGCTGCCGCGGGGGCTCCTGCGGCTCCCGCCGCACCCGCGGCGCCGCCCACCGAGAGCAAGAGGATCAGCGACCTGCGCGTCATCGACCTCAAGTCGGAACTGAAGCGGCGCAACCTGGACATCACCGGCGTGAAGACGGTGCTCATCGCCCGGCTCAAGCAGGTGAGCGGCGGGTGCAGGCCCGGCCCGGCCCGCCCCGGCGGCCGCTGCTGCCGCCCGGCTCCGGGGGCGGGGCGCTGGCGGCCCTGCCGCTGTCCCGGTGTGGTGGGGCGGGACCTGTCCTCGCGTTGCCGCGGGTGCCCGGGCGAGGGTCAGCTTCGCCGAGCCCCCAGCTCTGAGTGGCCCCTCTGGGCCGTGCTGGGCGCGGTGTCCCGGCTGGCGGAGCTCCCCGCCCCGGCTGGCGGAGCTCGCCCCGCGGCCTTGCGGCCCGCCCGCCTTCACGGGCGCCGGAGCTCGTCGGGCGAGCCCCGGGGCAGTTTGTTGCTGAGGGGTGTCTGTGCTGCCCGCTGTCCTGCTTTTGAGCTGCCCTTAATGCCATTATGGATGTCGTTGTAGCCTTCTAGTGCTCCGTTTCCAAAGCGAAACGTGTGGATCCTTGATAAGCTGTACTTCCAAAGTGTCATTTTAACAGCTGAAACTCTCAGCCGTTATTATTTGTGTTCCCTTGCTCTTCTCAAGCTTTAAGTGAAAGGTTTAACCCAAAGTGTTTTACCAAATATTTTTGAGATTCCGAAAGAACTGTTCGGCTTACAGACTTCTGCTGAAGTCAAACTGTCCAGCTTTCCACTGAAAGCCATTAAAAATTGTATTTTTTTGTCTCATTTAGGCTATTGAAGAGGAAGGAGGTGATCCAGATAATATTGAAATAAGTGTTTCAGCTGACACACCCACCAAGAAACCAACTAAAGGCAAAGGTTAGGATCTGTTGATACTCTTTATGTTCTTACACAGGATTTTTTTGCATGTATCACCTTAGAGAAGGACTGTGATCTACAGTTTAAGTATAGTTCTGACATTTCTGTTTATAATTTCTGTCATATAAGACATCCTTTGCCTTGCATGTCTGTTTTCAGGCACTGTATGGGAATGCTGGAGCAATATCTATTGAGAAAGATGTAGATAGGTGGAAAATGACTGGGCTAGGAGATGCGTGTTCAGAGGTAGTGGCTGTGGTGCCCACAGCTCCTGCAGAGCTGTGCTGAGGTGCTGTAGCTGCGCTGGGGGTGTTTGGTGTGTGCTGTGTTCAGAGATCCTGAGCGTGGGGTGTTAGAGGTGCAGGGTGGAGCAGGAGCTGCTGGGGGGCTCCGTGGGGTGTTGGTCGTGTCCAGAAGGATCTGTGTAACAGCAGAGGTTCTTCAGCCATGAGCAGGTGCTGTTCTCTGCTGGTGGTGAGGCCCCAGCAGTATGTGGTAGGGGCTCACTCCCTGAGGAGGACTGTGTAGTGTGCGTGTATTAGCATGCTCTCTACTGGAGACAAGATTTATAAATGTGAATTTTCTGAATAGGCGTTAATTAGACAGGGGAATGTCTAATTAAGAGATTTTACTGTTTCTCTTGTAAGAAATTAATATTTAGATTTTGTGCTGATCTGTTTGGCAGTGATTTTTTTTCAGATTTTTCAGCTTTGTTTTCTTTTGCCTGAGAATTTAAGTACTGTTTTTTGAGTTTGGAGTCTGGGGGATTTTAGTTTGGGTTTGTGTTTTCAGTTGTTCTGGGAGCATCTGTGATCTGTTAGTACTGGGAAGCAACCTGTCTGCTTTATCCACAGCTTTCTTGATTGAACAGACACACTAACAGTGTTCATGCATGTGCAACAGGGGCCTGTTTTGGACATGAACAGTCTTACACCACTGTCTCTTGTCACGGGCTGAGTTTTGTGGTGAAAGTGATTATTCAGTCAGTCTGAATAATCACTTTCACCACAGGTGAAATGAATGGTGAAATTAGTAAGAAAATCTATCTGCTTGGAAAATTTGAATAACTTCTTTGTACTTATCACACATTAGTGAAGTGAAAGGAAATAAACTTTTGAATGTGGTTTCATTTTTTTTTTTCTATGGCATTACTTTATTCTCTGCTTTAGAAAGGTAACAGTTGGTTAAGATAACTACGTGGAAGCTAAATAAGGAAACTCTTCCACAATTTTTCATACAGAGATCTAAATGGTTCCATGTTCTGCTGTGACAAACACTTCTTTTATCTGCTGCTTTTTATCCTCCTAGTCTCCAAACTAATATCATGATATGCATAACGTTCTTGAACTGGCTTCTTGGGTAGTTAGACTATTTTACTTCTGCAGAGGTAGCTTGCCAACCAGTGCTGCTGCTGCCTGAGGCAAGGCTTCAGTAGCTCTTTCCTGCCACCACTCCTGTGCACCAAATCCTAATGCATGCATATGACATGTGCATTCTTGGTAAACCTCAAAGGAAAACACAGCGTTTGTGAAGTTCTTATCAGTTCACTTTGCAAGCTCAGGAGTTTTTCCTTGTTACTTTTTAGATTACAAAAGTCTTATGAACAAATTTTGTGCCGAAAGTATGGGAAGTTCATGGTGGACATGAAAAATTCACCTTTTATTCTAGGGGAAATATTTTTTTATTGTATTGGTTTATTTCTAACTCTATGAAATAATATATTGTTTGATTTTTAACTACTCACTGTGAGGTGTTTTTCCTCCTTACTGATTCTGCTGACAGATTGATCCAGGCCTTCTTGCTAATGCTTGTTTTCCCCCCTGCACCCTGCAGCTTCAGATTAATACTGATGGGTCTCTAATTATTTTACTGACAGACAGCAGTAAAATTAATAACATTACTAGTTCTATAGTATTTTAACCTGTGCTATTATTGCTGTACAAGGGAGGGTGGGAGTATTAGATACTCATTTACAAAGAAAATCTTCAGGGAAGGCCAGGGAGTGGAAGTGCTGATTAAGCCTCTTCATAGCAGCCAGAGGGGGAGGCCAATGAGAGGGAAGGAAGGAGGTTGTCCTTCCAAAAAGTCAGAAGGTGTGTCAGGTGGCTATAGGGTTAAGATCTGAAAATCTTCTGTAACCAGTTTTACTGGAGCTCTTAAGGTCTGTGGAAAAAGTGTGATGTCTGATTCCCTAGCACTGTCTGTTACAGAAACCTAATCTGGAATATTGATACAGGCCAAATTAGAGTGGGAATGGTGTGTGGGGCAGGGAAGGGAACAATACATTTGTCTTTCCTTGCTTTTTTTTGTGTGTATGTTTACAAAAAGGGAGAAGACTACTCTAAAGACTAAGAGTGGGACTTATTTCATACAACTTAAAAATGTTTGTAGAAGGATTCTTTTTTGATACTTCAATTAAATAATTGGGGTAAAGAACTGCAGAGCAGCTAATCAGAAGATTATACAGGTTAATAGGTAAGATCATTTGGTTTTGCCAATTAAAGTTCAGAGGGAACAAATGCCAAGTGCTCATAGTGCTCATTTTTTAAGTGCCTCAGCTGTGCCTCTCCACCCTAGTATTTAGTAGCTATGGAAGAATTCCTCTTTTGTAAAAAGATGACAGTTTTTGGAAAAGCTTATCTTTTTAAGCCTGACCCTTCTGCTGCCTAGTCTGCTATCTAGAGGAAGTTACCTTACTACTAGTGTGCAATATTTTTCAAATGTTTCTGATATAAATGCTTCTTTGAAGGATATGCAGTCAAAAATGTTGTTGAATACTGAAATATTAAAACTGGTAATTGAAAGTTACTTTTCTGATGAGTTCTGTAATTAGTGTGGATGAAGAACAGATCTTAGGCTGATCATTTTTAAATTTGGAGAATTAAAGTGAGTAAATACATTATTTGCTCTTCTACAAGTTTCTGATGCCAGTTAGATACCTGTTAGTTTGTGTCTTAAGTACCACTCTAGTTTGCAACTGAATTTCCAGATTGTCAGTACTATTTTTTTGATCAAAAGCTGTCAACTGACAGTGGCTGGCTTGTACTATTGCCCAAATAACTCTAACTTCTTTATTAAAACTGTTTAGTTACTTAAATATAAGAACAAAACAAAGTAAACTAAGTTGTTTGCTTGGTTTTCACAGACCTTTCTTTCTAAAAACAATGAATGACTAAGAACTGTGTCTTTTAGACACAGTAGAAGGCTTAAATATTCCTGTACTTCATGATACCATTTCAGAATTAGATAAGGATAATTTATTTTTCTTAATATTGTCAAATGATGCTTTTCAAATTGCACTAGGCCTCTTAATGCTATAGAGTTTATTCCACTGTAAGGATTTATCTCCTCTTTACCTCTTATCCCATGTTTTTGATGAATCTTTAGCATTAGGTGTGACAGAACCATGTTGGGAGTTTCAGCAGGATTACCAGAAGAAATACAAACACTTATTCTTCCAAAATTTTCTGATTAGTATGTCACTTTGCTTCTGCCTGAGATGCAAATATTTAGTTCAAGAGTTGTCCAGAATACACTCTTCTATAATTCTGTTAACACTCAGGTAGCCTGAATTTCTCATGTGGGGGACCATGAATAGGTAGAATAAGCTTGTGCTACTGTAAGGCTTGTAAATGAAATAAAAGCTAAACCTGTGTAATGTAAAACCAGCATTTTAAAGATGTTCTAATTCTTCTACTTACTTATAAGGAGAATATTTGGTCTCTGTGTAATAGTCTGTTGCAATTTTATGGTGTATAGCAATTGCTGTTGCCAGAAAAGGGATTGAGCATGGCTTGTAAAGGAGTGCCATCACTCCGAGGTAAATGAGTGTTTGTGTTGTTAAGTACCCAGATCTGTGGTGAATGCTGCGTACACACTGACATTTTGAACAGCCACTGCTTGGATAAGCCTGTACAGAAATTTAGGTGTTGACAGCTTGTGTGACTGGAGACCAGCTGTGCCTGTTGCCTGCAGAAGGTTCAGCTGTTCTGGCTCTGTTTAACTTACCCTTCAATAAGGTCAACACTGGTCTTGAATAAGTTCAGAGAAACAGTCATTTTCTGCAAGGTGTTTGTTACAATCTGATTTTAGTTACATGAATTTAGGAGCCAAGCGTGCCTTTAAGTAGCCCACTGTAAATGAGTGTCAGACAGACAACTGCTGAATTTTTGTGCATGCTGGCTTTTTGGCAGGTTACTGTACCAACACGTGAAAAACCTCTATATCAGAACCTTGAAGTGCCATTTTTAAGCAGTGTAACTCTAACCAGAGCAAAGTAACCTGAAGCACAGGACTTGAGAGAGAGAGCAAATTTACACTGTTTTCTGGCTTGAAGTTGAAAAGTGAAGGTCATTGTTCAGTCTCATTTTGCCTTGGAATACCTCTGGTACTCAGAGTAAATGGGACTTGCTACAAAGACAACAGACAGTAAAGAAGGGCTAATGAAATCATTACTTAATCTAGTAGCAAATAAAAGATAAAACAGCTTCATTACTGAATGCTGTAACTTGCTCTTGATGGGGACCAGGCAAGTAAAATACAGTTCTCTAGCTGCTATTGCATAATAGTGAGGCTAACTTGAGGTAGCTTTGCTATTGGTTTGGTTTTCTTTTTTATTCCCTATAAAGTCTTGGTTCTAGTCCACCAGCCATATCTCCTCAGGCAAAATAAATGTTTTAAAAAGCTTTCATGATAGTCTATGCTAGAGAGTTTCTAAATGTGTTAAGCATCTGCCCTGTGTGCTTGCCGGTCTCTGTGTATGCTTAGCTGGATATGGGATGCAGGAAAAATTTGGTCTTTCAAGTTTAACAAACAAACAGAAATGTGAGATGGTAAATAGAAAGTAGTGGAATGTGTGTAGAAATCCTTGCTGGTTTTCATTGCTCTTTTTTTCTTGTTGTTGTTGTTGAAGTTACCTGGGATTTGTAGATTGTATCACAGACTAAAATGCTAACGCAAATTAGTCTTTGTTTCAGGCATCAGCTGCATTCAGATGCACATCAGATACACTCCTTTCCAGTGTAAATCCTCTTCCTGTGAAGAGCTGGCATCCCTTAGCATACCTGTGCAAGTGGCTTTTTTGCCACCAACAGGACTTTTTGTGGGTTTTGGGGACTTTTTTTGTTTGTTTTAAGTGAAGTAAAATCATTGACACTAACTTTAGATTTGAAAGTTTAAATCTCATGTTTTGCAGTCACAGAAATAGTTTTTGCCATGTGCCTTTTCCTGGAGATCAGCGTGTGCCTGTACTGAAAACAGAAATGTGCTTTTTCTAGGAGTATGGTCAGAGTGCTGCCTTTCAAGGAAATGAGTAAAAGCAACTGGAATCCAAGCAAACCCAAAACAATAGTGTCTCTTCTTGCCCTGTAGTTTAATACTTTCCAGCTTTGAAGTGTGTTTAAGAACTGCACATGAAAGACCGTGGAAATTAATGGCTGAAAAATTGAGTATTTCAGCTAGCAGAGATGTCCATACTATGTTGAACATTGGCTTATGGTTTTCTTTTATATTCCTTTGGAGTAACTATAAAATTGGTTTAGCCATTCATTACAGGTTGAAGGGAGGAAAAGGATTCAATGCCAAAAAAAAATGAGGCATTAAGTGCTAATTATGACTGCCATCTCATTTGCATTTGAATTGACACTGAGTTTCACTAGAAGATACAGTAAAGCCACTTCTTAACAGAACTGATTTTGTACCTTCTGCTACTGAAAACTGTTGCATAAGGCTAATCTTTGATAGACTGAATTAAAGAGACAGAACGTTCTTCAAAGGATGTGTTTGTGTGGAGATGTTTCTGTCTAGTGTTCTTAGGTCTTGTTTTTCAGAAGACTAAGGAAATGCAGTGGGTTCCAGAGGGAGCTGTGTCTAGTCATCATCCCCACAGAGACATCTCTAATAGAGAGAAGTGTCTCTGTGCTGGACAAACAGAATTCCTCAATGGCCCTTAGTACAGTAAAGCATTTGTAGAAATCAGAAGTGCTTCACCTATTCAATTCTTCTGCCTCGCTTCATCCTCTAGTGAAAAGCACTGAAAAAGGTGGTTTGGAGAGGCTTGTAATTGCCATGCTTGTGGATATTCAAAGATGCAGCTAAATAAAGCCCTGAGACATTCCATTGTCCTTGGAACTTCACTGTAATTTTCAGCAGGTGATTGGGTGGACTAGATGGCCTTTAGAGGTTCATCCTAACCTAATTTCTCAGTGATGTTAGTTATCCTCTAAAGCAAGGCCTTTCCAAAGTCATAATATCTAGTTTACCGTAGTAATTCTAGAAGTGTTTAGTTTCTAGTTCAATGTTCTCCTGAATTCCATTATCACTCAGAATAGAAGGATGGGTATTAAAATCACTAACATGGATGAAATGGCTTGTTTATTGAACAGCATTGATTGTTTGTTCTCACTCAGCTGACACTTTATTTCCTTATCTTAAAAACTGCTCAGTTTTTGGAGGTTTATATTACAGTGAACAATCCAGCTAAACTAGAACAAGCAGAGACTAATAAAGTAAAGCCAAATACATCAGTATAAAAAGTGTGCTCTACATAGCAGGTCTAGTCACAGCATATCCCATCATTTCAGGTAAAAAGCAGGAAGCTGATGAATTGACTGGTGATGCCTCAGTAGAAGAGGACTCCTTTGTCAAGGTAATAAAAGTATGTAAAAACTTTTCCCATTTTGTGTTTAAGGTCAGTGTTTGACTTCAGTTAATGAAAAAGCTTCCATTTTCTTTGTGGTAATTTATGTGGAAATTTGGAGCATTGTTTTTACTGTGTTTGCAGTGTGATGCCTAAGGGTGTGAATCTGGGGGGTTTTAAAAACATGATATAAATTTTACTATGCATGTGAGACACTGATCCAGCAGTGAAACACTGATTCTAGCAGTGACTTTTTCAGAATAAAGATGATAATTTTAGTTATACCAAGTATTTGTGCTTACAACAAAAGGAAAGTGAACTGGAGACTCAAGATGCAAGTGATCAAGATGGAAATGATGAATTGAAAGACTTCAAAGAGTCTGTTGAAGATGAGAACTTGAATTCTAAAGAACTACCCTCTGCAGAAAAGAAAAGATACCATGACCTGGAGCCAGTGGAGACAACAGAAGATGTGGAGAAGGATTCTGAAAGTCAGGTACTTGGTTATACTTTGCATGAATTTTTATCAGCAAAATGTACATTTTTCTTAGTGTTTGTTACTAGGAAGTCAGAACTAAATTTTCAGTTTGTCTTGCTTATCTCTAAAAGATAGGTTTTTTTCTTTTTACTTTACTCTTTTCTTTCTGTTTGCCATGATTTGTATTTGAATAGTCCTGAAACAAATGTGGCACTGATTGATAAAATTCTACCAGAGTCCATACAGAGTTAGCTCCTAAGTGGTCCTTTTCCCTTGTACTATCAGTGATTTGTGCCTTTCAGTTCAGTGTTCAGATTCTTTCCCTCAGGAGAGCTGCTCATTGATGCTCACATTGTTGAGTGTGTATCCACTTAAACGGTTACCGATCTAATGGACTCTCTTGACCCTCTGAATGTCTGAGTGTCTTATAAATAGTTTGCTTATCTAGTCCTTTTTCTATTTCTGTAGGAAAATGAAGGTCCAGACATAGAAGATTACACTTTTCCAACTGTCCATGTGAGTTCTAAATCCATTCTATTAAGCTGATTTTCATGTCTGTTTAGACTGGTTTTTCTGTTCCAGCGTGCATGTTAGAGTCAGATGATGTGAGACTATAATGTAAACAATATAGGAAACTTTCATTCAAATATTAAATAATGCAGATAATTGTGATACCAAGTAAGTTGACCTATTTAAAGACATAATTGGTGTCAGCAGTTTGGGAGTGTTCAGTGCATAGACTTCACAAAGAATATGTTTCATACTCCCTTAAAAACATATCAGAGGTCTATGCCAGATGCTGTTGTGGTATATACAGCATGTGCAGGAGTTTAGAATTCTGTTTTATGTAGAAGTTTGTCCTTAGAGAATGTGGGGAGTGTAGAACTGGGTATGGTTGTTTAAGTTGCTATTTGGTGTTAATACTAATATCTGATATCTCTTAAGTTCAGAAATTCATTCTGAGTTACATGGAACTGATGTCTGAAAAGTGACATCTCATACACATCTCTTGCTCAGTAAAACTAATGAGAAATAAATAAATACCTATTGAAATCAGAGTTTAATTTTTAAGTACTTACAGGAGGGATGCTACCTAGTTTCTGACTTCTGTCTTGAGCTTTTAAAGCTTATGATGAACTGCTTGCATTTCTCTGAAAGCAGTAATCAGCAGTCTGACATCCATTCTGAAGGCTTTGGTAAGATGTGGAATAGTTTAGAAATGTCCCATTGAGTTAAGGGGGTAAGACAATAGCTGCATGTGCCAATCAACTGCAAACTGCAAGTGTTGCAGATAAGTGCCAAGTTGTTTCATAAGGAAGTTTAATAAATTTTTTTAGTGATTTGACAAGGGAGGTGCATAAATTTGGTTCTTGAATAATCTTGGGAAACAGTTTTCATTTCAGTATTTGCCTTCATATAATAGAAATTCTATGAAAAATACAAACTGTTCTGCTTAAAGTTTCAAAATAGGAGACATTTAGTGTTGACTTCCTTTTCTTTCAGGATGGGGAAGATGAAGAAAATGAGAAAGGTATGTCTAAAGTTTAATAGAGTTCAGAGGCCTTACTCTGGTAGAGCAGGCAACTTTCTCTTGTAATATTCAATCTCTACTAATACTAGGCTTATCTCCAGCACTTAGTATAAGTTGTCTCCTCATTGAGCTCAGCACCTGGAATCACTGCAGTCAGTTTATTTCACTCCTAAGAGTTACTTTACTCTTAAGAGTTGATTACAGTACTTACCAGTTACTGTGGTGGATGTATAACACAGTTGAAATACTATGACTCTTAATAAAACCCATAGTATTCAAGGACTGATTTTAATACACGGTAAGTCTTGGGGCCAAAGCCTCCAACTTGCACTGCAGTAACTGATGCTGAGTGAAATGCTGCACTCTCACACTGAAGTTGAGCACCCCACAAATGTATGGACCATCATATGCTTGGCTTACTGTCACTTAGAAATGCCAGTTGTACATAGGATGGTAAAACAAGTGTTTGAAAACCTGTGGAATGGCTACCATTTTTTAAGCTGTGCTCATTAGTGAAACTATAGAAGGAATGTGATGCATTTGGGCAAACAGACTTCCTGGACAGAAGTCATAAGGATTCTACCTTTTGTGGACTCAAAAGGACATGGAACACCATCACTTTACACAAGATGGAATAAACACATTACTGAAGCTATACAGGATAAAACTACAGACTCGTGTTTACGAGGGACCCCACGGCCGAAGTGTCTCATCTACACAAACCCAAGAATACAGCTGGAGATATCTCTGTGGGACTGAGATGGAAAATCTTTCCAGTGGATGAAGACCGAGGACGATTTGTCTACGAACTCTGGATTAAGGCTCACCTATCCATGTTCCGCAGCAGCCTTGTACGACTCACTTGACTGCCAAGCAACTGCTTGGAAAGGAAAAGAACAGAGAACACCGGCATGGAAGACTGACTGGAATTCTCCAAGACTGTAGTTCTTTCGGATTTGGGAAGGTTAGAAGTTTGGATCCAGGAAGATTCAAAGACAGATTAAATCAAACTGTGAACATCCAAAGCAACCATGTTCTTCTGGAATGCTAAATCCTAAACTGGAAAATGGATACTTATGAAGAACGGGTATCTCCAGGATGGAACCATATTCTCCCTCCTAATGTTTTGGTATTTGTCTCTAGAAAATGTGTTTTGCCATGAAGAATAAGTGATCCTGGGTAAAGGATTTATATTTGTGTTAATACACCTTGTGTTTTTTTCTAACCTTCCATCAGTGCTAATAACTGGCTTTGTATTTTCTAGGTCCTATTCTAGCTTATGCATATGAAATTGTTTAAACTTCTTGTTTTGCCATATTTATTCCTGTTAAATCCTCTTAGATAAAGCAGGTTCTGGTGATGGTACACAAGAAGTATCTAAACCTCTTCCTTCAGAAGAAAGCCTAGCTGAGGCTGATCACACGGCTCATGAAGAGATGGAAGCTAACACCTCTGTGAAAGAAGCTGAGGATGATAACATATCGGTTACAATCCAGGCCGAAGATGCCATCACTCTGGATTTTGATGGTGATGACCTCCTAGAAACAGGTAAAAATGTGAAAATTACAGATTCTGAAGCAAGTAAGCCAAAGGATGTGCAGGATACCATTTCACAGAGCCTGGAGAAGGAAAGCAAGGACTATGAGATGACTGAGAACCATAAAGATGGTAAGAAGGAAGACTGCGTGAAGGGTGATCCCGTCAAGAAGGAAGCCAGAGAAAGTTCAAAGAAAGCAGAATCTGGAGACAAAGAAAAGGATACTTTGAAGAAAGGTCCCTCGTCTACTGGGGCCTCTGGTCAAGCAAAGAGGTTTGTTTTTCTATGTCAGTTCTTTACGATACTGAGTACCAGCATTCAATAAGATCACTCTACATTAAGGGGGTAGCAGCAAGAATCTTATAATTAGTATCCTATGCTCCTGCCTATAGGTTTTTTGACCGCCATAAGTTACTTTTTAAAATTCAAGATCTTCGTATAGACACTATGTCCTACTGATTGCATTGTCGAATTGTCAGCATTTATTTATTTTTTCAAATTGACGATTTTTTTAAATGTCCTTGTGATGATGGTAATGAACAGCTATCAGTTCTAAGAACACAAAATGAAGTCAAGTCCCCGTCCTGAAATCTGGAGAAGATTGCCATATATCCACTGAATAGAGTTGTCAGAAAATCTAGATCTTCAGGCATCTTGGGGAAAATCAGTGCAAGAATCCATAAGGGAATCATTTGTTCCAATATACAGTCTGGCCCTTTTTCATTTTTATTTTTTGAAATGTTAACTTGTCTGTTAGTGTTAGTAGTATGAAATGCAACACCAAATTCTGTAGTTTCAACTTTCTTCTGATTTTTTTAATTTGCTTCTCTAGCTCTACTAAGGAGTCTAAAGAAAGCAAGACAACATCAAAGGATGATAAAGGTAACTATTACGAATTAGGGTAGTATTGTCTTGAACTAACTGCTTTCCTGATTGAGAAATTGCTTGCCACATAATAAAATGGCCTGTATGATTGAACTCAGCCATCCATAGTAAGCTATGCTAGAGGTACAGTAATCATTTGCTATATGTATGTGTCCATATATTTTGTTTCTCCTTATGCCAGGTTTGTCATAAGATCAAAAAAACTTACTCTTAAGACTTGATGAAAATATATTCTTCTGTTTCAAAATAGTTTTGGGAGCAAATTCCATTTAACATATCCCAAGTTTTTGTTTTGATGAGAAGCTATAATTTTCAGTTAAGCCTGCTGTAACTTACAGCAAAACAAACAAAAAATAATTGCAAGTACTTAAATGTAATGGCAATGAAATTTTTTGTCTTGTTTGTAATTCTAGCTCATTTTTAAATAAACTGAACAGTCAAACAAGTACTATAGCTGAGATGCAAGCTTGCAAAATTGCACTTTTGGCTGTTGAATGTATTACATTTGAACCTTTTTTTCTGCCTTGGAGTTTCCATCTGTTTCCATAAAACCCTGTATTACGATTACAAATTCGAAGACTGGAGCTCAAGAGCACATTAATGTCACCAGTTATACTGATGCTTCATGGCTGAACAAATGCATTTGTGTGAGCTCATATGTCAGCTTATTTTACCTACTCCTTTTCTGCCAAAAACCTTTGTCACAGAATCTCTGGCATAACACTAAGGGACGAATTAAACTTTACCTGATAAATGAATTTGAGAGGAAGTTTTTTGTGGCAGACGTAATTAGGTCTACTGTAGATGTGTCTTTTCCTACCAGTTACATGCTTACAATGAAACTGAGAGCAGATTTGCTGTGTCTTTATTTATGTAGCATATGTGATTACTGAAATAGTAACTTGTAAGGCTTTCTTAATATACACAGCCAAAGCCAGGAAAGTCGCTGTTTAATGGTATTTATTGATGTTCTAAGTGCATCACAAAACCATAGAGTGTTATGGGTTGGAAGAGACCTTTTAAAGATTATCTCATTCCAATACCCTGCCATGGGCAGGGACACTTTCCCCTATCTTAGGTTGCTCTAAGCCCTGTCCAACCTGGCCTTGGACACTTCCAGGGATGGGGCAGCCACAGCTTCTTTGGGCAACCTGTGCCAGGGTCCACAGGGAAGAATTTCTTCCATATATATCTAAACTAATATCAGGATAATCTTAGTATGACCATAACTGAGATATGTTGCCTTTTCCTCTCAGTTAATCTCAATGCATTGAAGAAACAAAACTATTGGTTTTTTTCTCAAGATGGTTACATTACCTTATAAAACTCTCACATTACCAGATTTTCCCGCTGTCAAGACCCGAGATCTAGTTCTGGTCTTGCCTGTAGGACTGGCTACATTTTAACATATTCCAAACCAGTTCATACATTCAGCAGCAAACAACAACAAGCTGAACTACCTAACTGAAGACTGAAAGATACTGGGAATGAAATTACATGAATCTCTTGAGTTCATATTGCTGTGTTGTTGCAAAACTAGCTAATATATAGGGTGGGGGGAGCATTTAAGGCACATAATATTCTTCCAGCTTTTTTTTAGTATTTTCTTTAGTATGTGGGAAATAATTTTGGTGGGTTATATCCAGTTCTACATCCAGTAGTATTTTTTAAAAACTGCTCTGGATGAAGCTGATACTTCAAGAAGTTGTGGGAATTGACCACATGATTCTGGAGGATGGGATTATCCACGTCTCCTGTATTTGCCTTTCTGCTGTCTCTGGTAACTTGAGCAGTGTACAGCCATCATGATGGAGAACAAATACTGTGTGCAAAATATTTATGGATGGCAGCTAATGATAAGGGTCAGATGTTGAAGCTAAATGTACATACCCAAATGAGGAGTAAAGCATGCCTTTAACGAAGATTTGTATTATTTTTGTGTCTCTGTCCTTTGGGTACAAGCTGGCCAAGCTGTTGGTCTCAATACATGGTTAAATGAATGAAATCTTATGGCATATGGTTTTTTTAATATATTTTTCTTTTCAAGAAAGGTAACCAGATAAATAGTTACTTAGAGGTAACAGGCTAAGTTTCTCTTTTCAGCAACAGTTTGGTTAAATATTCATGGTGCCTTTGTCTCCTTAATTTTTTGGCTGTTTTGTAAAACTTGTTTCAGGAAGCACGAGCAGTGTTAGTGGTAGCAGTGGAAGTTCAACTAGAAACCTGTGGGTTAGTGGACTGTCTTCCAACACAAAAGCTGCTGACTTGAAAAATCTCTTTGGCAAATATGGAAAGGTATTTCATGGGGTGTGATACCATGTGCGTGGTGTGTGTCTATTCCCCCTCCTCTGCTCAGTTACAGAAAGTGTGTAATAATTGATTTAAATAAAGGTTTGAGACAACATGTCTGACCAGTGCAATCTAAAACCCCATATTGCAGCAGTAAGAGTGTATGCTTACAGGAAGAACCATATGTTCATTTTATAAGAAGTTTTTCTTCCTGTGGAGGTATCTTAAGTACAAAAGAAATTTCACAAATACTTGAATATTCTGGTCAGAACTGGCTTTTAAAATAATGATGGCTATGTTCCTTTGTAGCAAATGCATTTAACCATGAGGGCAAGATAATGTACTAACTGATAAAATTGTAGTACAAATAGTGTTTATAGAACATCCTGCATTGGGAGACTGTTTTCAAATGTGTTCTGAAGGCCTATGAGTGGGAAGAATTGATAAAAAGATGTGACATTTAATGTATGATCCTTTAGGGACTTTTTCAATTATATAATGATTTTTTTTTTTTTACAGTCTGCTTAAATTAAATCTGTTTTCCCAATTTTGGTTAATTGAAACATACAAATTCTGTAGAACACTGTGGAAATCTTGAAAGCTAAGCAGTCTTCTAAAGCCAGGGTTCTCATTTTCCCAGAGGAGTTGCTGATAACTATGTGAATTTGTAGTGTTTGTGTAAGCCTGTGCAGGCACTATTGTATCTTTGGAACTAGTTAGAACCTGAGCACTGTGAATATCAAGTATGTGTATTGTCTATGGCATATCTGATTTTTCTAATGAATTTAGTAGGTGATTTTATTTAATACATTCACAGGTGTGGACACCTGATAGTATATTTTGTTGAAACTTGCAGTGTTTTGGCTGTTTTCACTGTAAAGCTGGTTGGTACTTATATTTATGTAGCTTCCCAGTTTTAAAATTGATTGGGAAATATTTAGTGACTGTACCATGACAGTCTGCTAGAAAGATGAAATTCTTGCCTTTAGAGAATGACTTTGTCAAAAAGACTGGCTCCAGTGGCTACACTGGTTCCTTCTGGCAAGGAGAAGGAACACAAAGCTTTGACCTTCCCAATGTCCCAAGGAGCTGAATGCTAAAATGGCTTAACTGACACACTTGCTAGATGACTTTGAAGAATTGGCTCCCTTATTAAGTTACTGCATAATACTGCTTATACATTCCTGCCATTAATTGGCAGCTGCTGACTTCTTTTGTGGGGCTTCATCTGTCAGAGATGAACCAGCAAATTCAGCAAGGTCAGTGTGTTTGTGTGAATGAATGTTGACAATAACTGAAGAGAAGCATTTAGATAACGGGCATGAGGAGGTGACTGGTCAGAACAGGATGCAAACATTAATATGCCTTGATGTGCAAGTTGGGATAAAGTTCTCAAAGCTTTTGAGAACTTGGGAGTATCAGTCTTTCTAGTGGGGTGGGAATTATGTTGCTGTTGGGGTGAATTTGTTTTGGATTTTAAATACTAGGGTAAAAATCTTACTGGAATAACATAGCTTCCTTAGTAGAAACATCTCTCTCAGAACCTGAATTCTTCCTGTTTGCATAGGTACTTGGTGCAAAGGTGGTCACAAATGCACGAAGCCCGGGGGCAAAATGCTACGGCATAGTAACAATGTCCTCTAGCACAGAGGTGGCCAGGTGCATCGCACACCTGCACAGGACAGAGCTGCACGGACAGCAGATCTCTGTGGAGAAAGTAGGTTTCATAACATGAAGACTTTTCCCAAAATAGACCATATTTTACGAGAATCTATATTAATCTGTTTGCTTTTGAAAAAAAAAAAATAGGTAAAAGGTGATCCTTCCAAAAAAGAGCTGAAGAAGGAAAGTGATGAGAAATCTAGTTCGGGTAGGAGCATAGGAGATAAGAAGACCACGTCAAGTGACAAAGCCAGCAAGTAAGAAATTTCACATGCCCTGAAATTGTTGAAAATTCTTTAAGCTGAATTTCCCTCATTGGATTTTTGTGTTCTTTTTCCTAATAAGAACTCCATCAACCAAAAAGGAAGAAAAGAAATCAGAGAAATCTGAAAAAAAAGAAAGTAAAGAAGCCAAGAAAACAGAAGGTAAAGATGAGAAGAGTGATAATGGAACAAGTGGCCCTAATCAAGAATCCACTAAAAAAACTGAAGAAAAGAAAAGAATAAGTATGCCATATAGCCATATTTCCTCCTGTTGAATCTGTGTCTGATTTGTCTTGGGGGCATGTTCTTGCTCTTACTGGAAACCAGACAATTAAACAATAAAATAACACCTGTTATTTTTTAGACTCCTGTAACACATTTATTACTTCCATACTTTCTTTATACTAATACTTAATTACAGGTGTGTGCTAGTATGCTTCTCTTAGCAGTACCTGTTCACTTGAGAGATTCAGAAATTTCACTAAGGAGAATTTGTAATAGGCAAATAGAGATAGTTGTGTGTGTGTTTTTAAACCTTCTTTTATTTATTTTTTTTTTGTTTCCCCCCTTCACTAGGTGGTAAAAGCCCAGGTCAAGTTGTAGTTTTAGACCAAACAAAAGGAGACCAAGGCCACACTAGGACAGTTAGAAGGGGAAGGTTTGATAAAGTAAGTATCTATAGATTTGATGCAATCCTTACCTGATTTGATCCTACCTTGCAGTTGATATTTGCACTGAAGAGTCAATAAACTCTCACTAACTGTTAAGTTTAGATAGAAGCATTGTATGCTTTGGGATTGCTAAATCATTAATGATACTTGAACGTAGCATCCAGAAATCTCCCTAAATGAATGAGACTTCTGAAATAACCATTATAATCTCTATCTATAGCCACAGATATTGAGGAACAAAGAGCGTATTATTCAAGATAAAGTGAAATTCAGGGAATACAGGGGTAGAAAGGATATCTTGCCTTTTGAAAAGATGAAGGAACAGAGATTGCGAGAACACATGGTTCGATTGGAAAGAATACGACGAGCTGTTGAACTGCGAAGGTAGTAATTCAACTTTTTGCTAAAGGCTATTTTATACATTAATTGATCAGATACTATATTTAGAAATCTAATCAGAATGCATTCTGTCAAGCTTTCTAACCAGATGTTAAAGTCTGGGACTCTACCTAACAGTATCTTAATGTGATTTAACAAACTCCAAATTTTTTGTGTAATCTTTTAATAGCTATATATGTACACACACAGCTTAGATTTTGTTGCAGTGGGGGGTGTATCTCATAAGTGTTATTGCATGCCAGTTTTCTTTTTGGAAAGGTGAGAAGTAGACTAGGAGATAGGGCCAAAAGTAGTGTTTGGGATTTTTTTGTTGCTTTGTTTTTAAATGGAGAATGTTGTATTTCTTTATGACAAATCAAGCATAATACAATCTTGACTCTTTAAATAGAAGGACCGAATGGTTACACTGTTCTGTTCTGCTGTTATCATATGTCTGAAAGCTTGCAAAGAGCAGTTAAATGAGCTGTGTTGTTGGCTGGGTTTCCCTAAACAAAGGGAAACAATTCCTAAACAAAGGAGTTCCCAGCAAACATAAAGCTAAAAGGAGAAAATGCCTTTTGTGCTTCCTCTAGGCTGTATTATGGGAAGTAAAAAGAAAAAAGCAAAATTTTTTGAGTCTACTAACCTGGGCAACTCAGGGTCATGATTGGCTGTCTGTCTTACTTTTTGGACAGAAAACCCTAAGTAAATAATTTGTTAGCTTGAAGAGGACAAGAGCTAAAATATAATTTGTTTTTTAAATCCAATCATACTCTTGGCTGCTGAGTACTGTTGTTATTGTGTGCCACATGACAAATGAGAAATCCAAATTAATAATAAAATACATCAAGAAATGATTATTGAAATAACTTTTCGTATCAGTTGTCTGCTAATAGTTCTGTAGGTAAGCTAAAACCACTTTGGCTGCTTGGGGCTAAAAGGAGTAGACTTCTGGTGCAAGGGCTTTTGTGAAGAGCTTACTTTGAACTAGTTTTTGAATGCCTGTGCCTAAGGCAGTGTTAGTTGTGGATGACAGAATTTTTCAGATGAATTTCTGCTACCTCTTTTTTTTTTTTCTTCAGGCGAAGAGAAATTGCTGAGCGAGAACGCCGCGAGCGAGAACGGATACGGATAATGCACGAGCGAGAAGAGTGCCTGCAGAGGGAAAGGGAGAGACTGGAAATCGAGAGGCAAAAGCTGGAGAGGGAGAGGATGGAACGGGAGCGTTTGGAGCGAGAGCGCGTTCGGATCGAACAGGTGGGCAGTTGTGCTCTGGACTGTGCAGGAGCTTTTTGGAGGATGGCCCAGTTTGCCCTTGCAGGGAATTTTGCTCTTCACTCTTCTGTCCAGTCCTTTCATAAAACCCAGCCAAACATTACATAATTCACAGTGTACAACAGTGGGAATCTTCATCTTGTTTACTTGGGAGTAATTTGATGTAAAATGCTTGCTACTGTAGCAGCTTCACAAGTCAGTCTCTAAACATGAAGTACAACAGATCACTTTGTCTATACCACTCTTCCATAATTTCACTAGATTTTTCCTATAGAACACCACTGCAAACTTCAAGAAGTGTTTCTGGGGCAATAAATACAGTAGTAATACAAGAAATTACCTGGAGACATTTCTATGTAACAACCAGTAGCACCTCCAGATCTCTTTACTTCTTTAGAGAAATATTCTCTGTGCTCTTTAATTTTAGGTGCTGCCCAAGGATGAATTTTATCAGATAACCTTTAGCAGAAAACTGTCAAGTCTGTATCCTTGCTAGCTGTTCTCTGGGTATCTCTAGTAAAGAGCTGCTCTGTTTGTGGTTCCTGTCATGGCAGGAGAGAAGAAAAGAAGCGGAGCGAATTGCACGGGAGAGGGAGGAGCTTCGGCGGCAGCAGCAGCAGCTCCGCTATGAACAGGAAAAGAGGAATTCTTTGAAACGGCCACGGGATGTAGATCACAGGTAATTCTCAAACTGTTTTTTGCAGTACATAATAAAAATGAAACAGCTACAAGCCATGAGTCAGACTTGAAAATGCATTTGTACCTGAAGCAGGTACTCACAGAAGAACTGGATTTCTGGTATTTGTTTGGTTTGACATTAGTTTATGACAAACATGAAACGCTCCTTATCTGTAGGAGGGAGCTTTGAAATTAGAGAAGCATCTCATGAGTTAATTCTTGTGAAAAAAACACAATTCAGAGCATTTGCTGAGAAAAGCTGTTCTGCCTTAATAGTTGTAGCTTCTAGCTTCTACTTTAAGAATTCATATTTCTGCTAAATGGATGGTTGGTTAGTTTTGGGTACTTTCTTAAATGATTTTGTCCACTACTCTTTAAAGAGTCTGCCTTTGTCAGTGGCTTTCCAGAGGTCAAATGAACATCTCCTAAAACAGACAACTGACTCAACAATTTTCTGGCCTTGATTTGGCTACATGTGACTGATGAGGGTTCCTTTGTTTTGGCTTTTAAAGGAGAGATGATCCATACTGGAATGAGAGTAAGAAGATGGCTCTTGATACAGATGCACGTTTTGGCCATGGCTCAGATTACAGCCGCCAGCAGAACAGGTTCAATGACTTTGATCACAGAGAACGAGGCCGGTATCCAGAAGGTTCTTCTGTTCCATCATCTTCTTTTGATAGGTGAGTTCAGATAATGGAACAGGTATTTGTCTGCCAGCATCTCAGTGGATTTCACTCTTAGCTGTTCAAAACTGAACAGTGCTAAAGGCTTTACACACTTCTGATGTAATGGAATTGCAGTACTATCCCAGTATTTCTTGTGTCTTCAGGACTGGCCACTTTTATGGATTCTAATCTGCTTTTCTCTGAGGACTTTAAATTGTGGCTTTTTTTGTGAAAAGGATTTTTGCAATTATTCTTTCTTCTTTCACATCTAGTCATAAGTTCCAGTGGATTACCTGTGTAATTTACTGTGTAGTAACTACTAGTTCCAGATGAAACTTCATGGTTCCATTAAACATCTCCAGTAACCACTAGTAAAGCTAAGACCACATAATTGTAGCTTCTTGAATTCTGCTTTTAGGTTGCAGTGAACTAGAATTATAAATACAATTCTGACTTGAGAAATCTAGCATTCCCCATTTCATACTGCACAAAAAGGTGGCCCCATAGTTGCTTAAATTACACTGACCAAACTATGAACAAATAAATGCAGAAAAAAATGTTTAGAACTCAAACTCAAAATTACAGTTGTAGAAATTAATACAGTTTGGGGTGGGAAGCATCTTCAATTTCTATTCCATGTGTATAGTAACAAGTAATACAAAGATGAGTGGTATTTTATATCCTTATGCATGTGCTTACACAAGCAGAGAAAGGTGAAAATGGGAAACAAGCAAATCACTCTTTCCTACTTTAACAACTTAGGCGAGATCGTTTTGTAAATCAAGGTGAGGCAAAAAAGACTCGCCCAACAGCACGAAGAGAAGAGCCAGGGTTTGAGAGATATCCCAAGAGCTTCAGTGAGTCCAGAAGAAATGAACCACCACAGCCAAGAAGTGAACTCCGGGACACGGACAGACGGGAAGTGCGGGGAGACAGAGATGAAAGGAGAACGGTGATAATTCACGACAGACCAGAAATACCACACGGCCGACATCCCAGAGAAACCGGTTCCAACCCACCTAGGCAAACAAATTGGAAGAGTGAGGGAAGCATAAGCACAGACAAACGAGATGGCAGGTAAATTTGCTGACTAACCAGTGAAAGTACTGACTCTTGTAGAATTTATCCATAGTAGCAATTCCTCAAGCATTAGTGTCTGAAGAGACAATAGACCCTCCCCTCTTAATGAAAAGCATTAGAAGAAATGCATAGGTTATCAAATGCTAAATCTCATCTAGGAACTGCATGCTGACTCCCGGCAGTCTGTTCTTAATCATGAGTAGTAACACAGTTAAGGAGGCTTTTATGTAGAATGCAGATGTAAATGAGTAGCATGTGAGTGTTAATTATTTAAAAAGCCACATAGATCTAAAAGAATGTTTCTAAGAAGTCAGATGCATGTGGTTAGGAACCACAGGAATCTCTGCTGTCTACATGTGCTGTGATTTGGTACCAGTTCAACTATACTGAAACCAAAATTTTGATGAAAGCAATTTTTACAGAGGCGAGCGGCCGGATCGGTCGGGAAGGGAAGTGTCCGGCCATGTGAGGGGAGCACCTCCCGGGAGCCGCAGCAGCGCCTCCGGCTATGGAGGCAGGGAAGGAGAGCGCGGCGTGATGGGAGAGAGAGGTGGAGGACAAGTGAGTCACCTTCTTGTGTTTGTGTGTGTGAAGGAGAGGCTGGAAAATGCAGACTCACGCTGGAAAAATGACCATATAACATCATCAAAATGATTCACAAGCATTCTGCCTATTTTCAACGTAGTTTTCTTTATGTTAAAGGTTCTTGTTTAATAACAGAAGAAATTGCAGAAGAATTACCCTATTCTCCTTGTCTGGCATCCTTATGATCAGAACAGTACCTGAGAGAGCAGATGATTAAGCTTTTGAGAATTGGTCCTCATCTTTTCAGGGTTTTAACCATACACTGCCTGCTACTTTCAGTGCAGTTTGCAATTGTAATTTGCAATGCGATACTGAGTGAAAATCCTTCTGCAAGACTTGTCTTTAAAGACTACAGATTAACTCACTCCTGCTGGTAAATCTTGAAGCATTTAAAAAATATTAATGTTCTTCTTCCTGAGTTTTATGCCAGTGACAATTAGATCAGGGCAGAATTGGGAGTAGAGTATGAGTTTGTGAACTTCACTCCCTGCAGACCCACACACTCAGGAATATTGTAGACATGTGTGAGCAGCCTATGGACTGAAGTCTTAAAAGGGGCTGGACTTGCATTTATTCTATCATCTATAAGCTTACTTTTCTTGGCAAGCCTGTTTCCTGTAGATAAAACAGGATTCTCACCCTTCCTTGTGAGAATGACTGACTGTCACTTTCTCCCCAGCACTACAACGAGGACAGACACGTCGTAGAACGCCACAGTCGTGAAACTGGACCAAGGAAAGAATGGCATGGACCTAGTTCTCAAGGAAGTAGCTATCATGACACAAGGAGAATGGGAGATGGCCGTGGAGGAGGGGGCATGATGGCTCCACATACAAGGTACAGAAACCACTCCCTGTCCATTCCTTACTGAGCCCCTGCAAGCTTTGGTGTCCGTAGCAAGTGCAGCAGTGTGGGTAGCAGCAGGGTGACTCCCTGGGGCTGCTGCACAGCACACAGCCCCACCTGCCCAGCCAGCACAGGGCTCCCTGGGGTGTTGCTGCTGGCAGCATGGCCCAGCAGCACAGGAGTGAGGGACTTCTTGCAAAGTCTCTTTTCCTGCATGTTTTCAAGTCTCTTTTGAGACATACAGTTTGACAGTTGAGTGATAGATGTAAGAATGTTATTACCTGTGCACCAGGAGTTTAGGTATGTATCGTAACACTTTTTTTAAAACTTCTATTTCCAGTAACTCTTCACCCATTAATAGAGTTGTACAGATCACAGGCAATTCCATGCAGAGGGGAAGTGGCTCAGGATTTAAGCCATTTAAAGGTGGACCTCCGCGAAGATTCTAAGATCTACAGCTGTTTGGTTTCAAGATAACTTATTGAAATCTCTTGTAAACTTTCTCTGATTAAGAACAGGAAATCTTGTCTGGAAATCCTGGTTAAATTTTTTTAATTTAACATGATTATTTTCCTCTCAATTTTGGAGGCATTTTAATAGTTGCGTTGTAATTTTGGATAGTTTTTGTGTATCTTTGATAAACATTTTCCCTGAGGCACTAGAGCTGTGTATAAAAAAATCGGAACCAAAATTGTTAATTCTGTATAAAAGAATAGTTTGCAGCTGTGCGCTAGTAGTTTGATTTGCCAACATTAGCTCTGTGGTGTCATGCTTTAAAGTTAGCTACTTCTCACAACATCCACAATAACCTCCATTTTGAAGGTTGTCCAGGCTATTATCTCTGCTTTCTAATTTGTAGAGAAATAAGATTTGTTCTTTCATTACTGGGTATTATGTAACCTATTTTTGCAGAAGGTACTGTTACATTGAGTGCATTTATGTGTATTCTTGCAAATGTATTCTTTTGAAATAAACCTTCATATTCTGTATAGCTTCTAGTAAGTCTTTAAAGCAGTCTTTGGGGGAAGGAAGGCAGAATTAAACAGATATGTTGGTATAGCAAATCAAAGCATGGGTCCCATTAGGTTCTATCTAAAACTTCCTTGTCTCCTTCACTGTTACTGAGTTGAAAACTTAAAAGCATATTTGCTCACAGAAGATAGATTAGAACCAAAAAAATAGCAAAACACTCAAGCAAGGCACAAAAAAGTAATTTTTGTTTGCTCTTTGTGTTTAGCAAAGGTCTGTGGAAGTTTGAAAGAGCTGGGGTTTTACACCAGACTACCACAAACTGCCTACAGGGCTTGGGGACTCCTGCAGCTGCTCACTGATGTGGCCTTGAACAAAAGGCTGCGTCTTGTTAAGCCCTTTGGTTTGGGTCAGCATGGAAAGGGTCTGTGTTAAACCTTTCTGGAGCCAGGCCCAAATTGAAATACCAGCCCAGGACTAATTCATCACCCAGCCAGGTAAGGGTATAGTTACAACTCTGCTGTCCAGCAAGGGAGAAAAGTAAATGAATCCCATTTGGAAAAGCTGGGTGGTGGATGGTTACCCAAATGAAAAGGGGACTCCTAGCAGCACAGGAGAGATTAGGAAATAGTCCTTGAATATAAGCTGGAAGTCTTTACTGATGCAGATTGTATGTGAAGGAAGGATTTTACAAGTTGTACATTTTTGAAGATGTGAAGCAGTAAGAAGATGCTGATTTCTACTTGCTGTGTGGAAGAACTGCTAAGCACCTGCAGTGTTCCAGGGCAAGTAAGAGCAGAGAATGAGTGAAACTAAACTGGTTTTGAGAAAGTAGCCTTTCAGGAAAGATGGAGGAGAGAAACCTGCTGTTTAACAGCACTGTCTCTAATTAATCCTATATGGATATTCACATCTGACAAATATTTAGGTTTAAACAAAAGAAATGCACTGTCTCAGCAAGTGTGTCACTTACCTTGATGTATTTAATACATCTTGTTAATTCTTGAAAGAAAAAAATCTAAGAAGTTCAATTTCCTGAGTTTTGCTGCAGGAGTTTCCAAGAGAAAGTACAAGTTCCCAGTGCATTTTCAAAAGTAGTTGTGCATTTGGCTGCAGTCTGTGCTTTATGAGCTGTGACAACACACACAAAACAAGTATCTGATCCAAGATGAATTTATAGTGGCTAATTGATCAAATGGGCAGTTCAGAAGTTTATAACCTTAAAAGACGAAGCTATAGAGAGGTACAAAAATAAAACTTGAGATGTGCTTGGTTCCCTGTGAAAGTCTAGATGTGTATTCCAACATTTAAAGCGTAATTAGATTTAAAATGTGATTGTGCAGGTGTAGCCATTTCACTTAAAATACAAAAACAAACTCAGACAACAGGAAAAAAAAGTGATTGAAAACAAATTTCCAAAACCTTTGAATTTATCAAAAGATAGTCTTCTGATCTATCAGAAGTCTATCCTTTTCCAGAGTGAGTTTTTGTTGGGTTATTGTTTGTTGGGTTTTTTAAAGTATATCATCCAACCTTTATTATTAGGAAAGAACTTAAATATCTAAATGAAATATTTATTTAAGTTTGCTCACTTAAATTTATTTACATACAATGAGTTTCAGAAGACTGTTAACCAAAATAAATCTCAGTTGGGTAAAGACCTTGAACTAGAGAGAGGCTGATAACTGGAGACACTATTTAAAAAGTAACAGAATTTAACAGCTTTGTGGTACACAAACAAAAAGGGGTATTAAGATACAGAACTGGATTTCTCTGAAAATTATTTGTGTTCAAAATTATTTTAACAATTTACAAGGAAAATGTTATTTCCTTATAGTCTTTAAAAACATATTAATACAATATAAACAATTAAGGCTTTTAAAATGCAAAACATTCAGTAGTTGAACTTGTAGATGCCATTACAGTGTTGGATAATGGTGTAACATGATGAAAAGTATTTCATTCACATACATTGGTACAAATATTACTGCATGACTAGATTTAATTGTGTCATGCACCTCTAAAATACAAGTTAAAAAAAAATAACTTCTCCCCTTTCTTGGTAAATCCAGAGTCACTTGCATCACCTTTATTTTCCTTTTCAGACTAGATTCAGAGATCAGGTAAGCATGGGGTGATAGACTCACAGCTAAACTGCTGATTTAACACAGGAATTGCACAATTCTGGTGGCATGTTGAAAACATTGCTAATCTGGAAGTATTTTGGAACTTTCCTAAAATACATCAGGGTTTTGTGTGTGGGGCTTTTCTAAAAAAACATTTCATTGTAAAAAGACCCAGTCAAGGCAATTAAGACACCAAATATTTCACCCAGCACTGGAGAACTTGGGGCAACTTCTGTAGGATTCCTTTTTAGTCATTTCCTCACTAAGCTTACATATATGTGTAAAAGGTGATTATCACAAGTTGTACAAATAAGGGATATGTAGCTGGTGACTAGATAAAAGAATAACTGAAAATTATTTTTAAAAAACTTTGATAAGAACTTATTTTGCTGAAAGCTGTAATATAAATCAAAACTGTGTCATTTAACATTAAAACTCTATTAGGTTATTGTGGGGAAACTGCTGACAGTATTTCTCACTCCATTACAAAGAAATTGCTGTAAGGAATTAACATAATACTGAGCAAGGTGTAACAGATTCAGAATAGATTTCTGTGGCACAGGACAAATACTTGATACTTGTATAGTTCAAAGAATGCTATCAAAGCTGTGAGGCTCAACCTTTAACAGTGACTACACACTGCAAAAACACAGGGAAAAAACATTCACAGGTGCTATGACCTGTCCAGTACAATCTGACTGGATTACTTGGGAGTGGTTTTGCACATACAAAGTGTATCCAAACCAGAACCCTGCTTGTTTCATCAAGGTCTGGACTGTAACCCCCTGACCAGCCACACTTGTCAGCATAATGTAACAGCACTAGTGGTTGATTTCAAGAGTTAACCAAAATACAGGTGAAAAAACCCTTGCTACAATAGGTTTGTCTCTTGAAATCACTGTACCTGTGGTCACTTTTTTAAGGGGTTCTCTAAAGTTATTTTTGCTTGCCAATCCCTAAAAGCATGTAGGAAATCCAGAAATACAAGCATACTGCTGTAACCCAAGTATGTAGAATGCAAACATTTAATAACTCCAGCTATTCATGATAAAAAATGCAAAAGCTGGATTACAAATAGTTCGAAGTCCACAAATGGGTTCCTTGGTTCATTTTATCTATCTGCAGTGTCTTGAAGACATCACCTACTACTATGTTCTTCAATGCAAAAGAAGGATTTATTTCCACAGCAACACTTTTTTTTCTGTAGGTACTGGAATCAGTGGTAATATCTACCCATGCAATTGGCCAAAATCCCCATGCTGTCACCTCACAGACAACCTGGTTTCAAACTTTAAGTGTGAAAGGCTTCACTAAAACTCAATTGTAAACAAAACAGTAACCAAGATAAACCAGTTTCTGGCTCTGGTTAATCTGCAATAACAAAAGCCCTAAAAGTAACAGACCTATTGATGGCCTGATAGCAAAATACTAGAGAAAAAATTGTCTGTTTTCCTAGATATTTTGGAGTTCCCCAAAAGAAGAGATGAGCAAACGCAAGGGGTCTTCCCATTACTCAGCTGATTTAAGTTTGTAGAGTGATTTAAGACACACTGGTGTTTCTTCTATTTGCAGTTTTGACCCTTCCCTTGGTAGGTGCCAGTAAGCCAGAACAAAAGCCATCAAAAGGTTTCTGATAAAAATACAAGTTATCCCAGCTTTTTTGGAAACACATGCAGAAGAAATCTAAAAATATCAAACTAAAGTGAATTTTTCCAAACTGCTTAGCATAAACAGAACTTTTCAAAGTTACAGCTGAAATTTTAACTCAAAAAGCCCATCCAAATTTTCCTAAAGACTTCATAACAAGGAAAGAGAACATGAACTTCAAGACAGACCAAGTATCCCATTATTTCATCCAGCTCTGTGGTGGAGAACCTCTGTTTGTCTCAGCTAAAGGCTTTGGCTCAGGAGACACTATTAGACCAATCTCCCTATGTTCCACAATAGGTATCACTTATGGTAGATAGGACCTAAACTGAAATAGGGTCAGCACTAAAGGAAGTTCAAGAGTAATTAAAAAAAAAAACAAAAAAAACTTAGCTGAGTTTGTGTCTCTGTCCACCCCCAAAATCTCTGTACATTTGGCTGAGTGTTTGACTTTATCAAACAACCCCATTTAGTTCACTTTTGGCCCCAGCAACATCGACCCACCCCAGCACCTGCTGCCCTGAGTGCACAACTTGGCCGGGAGGGCGTGGGCAGTGCCTCAGCTTTGTCTGCACTGATCAGAGCAGCAGCTGCCTTGATTTCAGCACTGTTACACTATTTGTAAGCACTGTTTAGAGTGAGCTAGCAAACTTTTCAGCTACTTTGAGTGCTGAAAATCCCCAAAGATTTCCCAAAAATAGCATTATTATGTTGCACAATTTTTATGCTGTATAGGTAAACATGGGATCTTGACGTTCTGATGATAATTAACTGAGTATTTAAAGGTTTTAACCTTGAAAAACAAGGAATTGCCCATTTCAGCACATGGAGCTTTCCCATGAACAGAAGTCATCCTACAAACCAGAAAAGGAATGGAGAAGGCAGATTTTAGCAAGTTCTCTAGAGAGAACTCTCCAGCAAAGAGAGTTCAGAGTGGTAGGAGCTGACATTGACCAAAACTGAACAGTAGGCAACTGACATTTAATATTTGGGGCTATCAGAGGATCAGCACAGCTAGTCCTGACTTTAAAGCACAGTGAGAGTGAGGAGCAATGTGTCCAGGGACAGACACTGCCAGTCTGCCAGGAAATGAACCTGCTGGGCATTACCTAGGTGAGAAAATGCAGTCACTGCACGCTGTGCCACAGCTATTTGTCTCCAAAATAACAGCAAAATTACGGACAAAGCCTTAAACAATCTCAAGAGGTAGCATAGGGACCTATGTTCCAGCCTCTCTTTCCTCCTTAGCATTCCCCTGTGGCACTTCTTCCCCATCAGAGCAGATCACAGCCGAGCTTACATCCATTCTTTTCTGCTGGCCAAGCTATGAACGAGAGGGAGCTCTGCAGGAGCACTGTGAACATCAGACTGTATATGATGTGGTTTGAGAAGCTGGCACTCACCTCTTCCCATTTCCCACTCAGCACTAAGTTTCTGGCTAGTTATGCTTAATAAAAAAGGATGTGCACTCATCCATTTCAAGATGAAATGCCATTTTCAGGCCTTGCACACGACATTTGCTGTAATATGCTAGAGTAAATGAACATTTTTTAATGTTGGATTTTTCTTGCTAACAAGGTGTTCATCATAGCACAGATAGGAAAAAATGGGAGCATTCTAATGCATCCAAACTACAGCTTATTGTTTTTGCTTTTCTGTAATATGCTTTCTAATGAGGATTTCACAACATTTAACATGCATTCCCTGAGTCACCTGTTTAATGCTGCAACTTTTAAAAATCTGCTTTTACATAAAATGAGCTCTTAATTTAGTATGTTGTATTGAAGGATGTAGTTTGTCTTGATTCTCTAGTAAGCATCCTAATGCAAAGAGATGATCCAAGGAATGACTTTGTTACAGAAGCAGTAGAGCAGGAACAAAGGATGGTTCAGTTAAAAATGTATCAGCTGTACCTTTCACTTGAGTATTTCCTGCTGAATGCACAAGAAAATTCCATTTCAAGAACTCCAAAACTGCCTTTTATTACATACTGGAAAAAATTTTCAAGAGCTTGTGTACACAAGTTTGAAGAAACATGACAATAATGTGAAATACCAAGTGAGAAAGAGCCTGCCTGGCAATCCAAGGTTCTCAGCAGAGCCTGTGCTTCCCTTGGAGCTCATGTGCCAGTGAGCCACAAGAGCAGCTCTGCAGAGACACTGAACACATCACTTCTTACATGGACAGCTACAAAATGTAGTTTTGGATGTTTAAGTGAATTTTCAGGAATGCTAATTTCATTCTCTGGTGTTACAGCCCCCTCCTTTAGATCTGCTTTGTTGGGTTGCAGATTCCATGAGTGGCACAAGAGAACTGGTGGATTTGAGCATTTACAAAGTGCCTTATAGAAAAAACATTTACCTCTATGGCAGTGCTGAGTTTTCTGCTAATCTTAAGAATACTTTTATGTAGCCTTTTTTATGTCACAACTATAATGCAAAAACAAAAATTCTGTGATTTTTTTTTTCTTCTGTGTTAGCATTTATCTACTGGAAAACAAGTTCTACTCTACTTTTCTGGACACTTTCATATATACTATGGAGCATGTGCATGCTAAATTGTATAAATAGATTTAAAGTATAAATCTATACCATATTACTTATGTTTTGCCAGAACATAAGCCGGAGGGAAAAAAAAAAAGAAAAAAAAGGCAAATGAAGTAAAGAGAAGTAGATATTGTCTTCCTGGTACTCCAAGATTATATTGTGCAATATTGTTTTCCAAGATCACTTCATATAGGTAAAAGCAATTCTGTTCAGGTTTTTTATCCTCAGATACTATCAGAGATACCAGCTGTGACAGGTGCTTTTGGAATGGTTACTCCCAGTAGGGCATAATTAAGGTCCCAGAAGAATTTCATTTTGGGTATTAGGAAGCTCAACTGCTTAAAACTTTTGCCACTAACAAGTTCAACTCATGCAGCCCTAGATTTCAGGAATTCTTTACCTTTTTTCCAAAGCTTCAAGACCTGTAAAGAAAAAAGGATATTAACAGAGGACTGTTTTCATAGCATGCCTTCCATCTAAAACACCCTGAAACCCTTCACTCCTCTGCTGAAAGAAACTGAATTATCTTGTTGGAATTTCATGATGAGCACTGCATTTAACTCTTCTTCCTCTGTGACTAAATGACCATAATTCCTCTAACTACAGTATATTAAGTTTCAGGCACATATGTCTGAAACTGGAAATGTTACATGAATTCCTCTAATATGAGCAAGTATCTTAGGCAAAGAGATAAACTCCACAGCGACAACAGCTGGATTCCTTCCAAAAGGAGTTAGTGGCAATACTGTCACTGAAAACAATAACAAACACTTAGCTTGACATATTTATTTTTCAAGGTCAATAAATAAATGTAAATACACAAATTTGGAAAAATCTTAGTAACAGAATGTTTTTAAACAACATTCTGGCTTAAAGTCTCTGTTATTGACACTATTGGAAATCTACTTAAAGTAGCTAGGTCGTTATGTTGGTGATCCTCCATCACATTAATTTGTTTGAAGAAGTTAGGCTGCTGCAAAGGAAAAAAGGACATCAACCTTTGCTTTGACATAGAAAATTTTCTGAACTGCATACATCAAGTATTAAAATTACTTCTCTGGGCATGACTTTGCTAGAGAAGATATTTTTAAAATTTACAGTTTACATATTAGAGACCTCCTACTGTTCATTACTTCATCATTATAAAAGGGAAATTGTAACAAAAGTGGAAAAAAAAACAAAAGGAGAAAAGTCATGGAACAAAAATGATCCTAATTGGCCCTTTAGTTGGTAAGACATTCTTCCTTTATCTCATTTTCATTCTAGGTTGGTAACAGATGTGTGTAATGCCTGGTTGCCATCAGTGCAGCAAGTCTGCTCGAAATAAACTTGTGTCAGACACCCACTTTTACAGACATTCTCCAAACACCTGGAAGCAGGAATGTCATATTCCACCTTAGCTTGCCCAAGTTATTCTGTGTGAACACTAAGGCTTAGAGCACAGATACAGAACTTGTCCAGGAGAAGCAGCCATTTTCAAAAGTATCTACAAATCACTAAATAGAAATTTTTATCAAAAGCAAGAAGGTAATTGTTATTGATTTAATGGAAGTGGAGGAAGATTTGTGGTTCCCTCAAAATTCATCAAGTGTTCTATTTCTGCATTCTATAAATACTACAAGATGCAACATGTTTATTTGGTTCCCATAAATTAGAAAAATCTGGTTTCCAAAAATTCTAAATTAGTGATTTAAAAAATAAAATATTACACCTGACCACCTCTCAAACCATCTCAGAGATGGCTTCGCTCCTCTGTCACCCCTTCAGAAGTGTGCTTTTTTAAGAATACATGATTTATAAAACAAACAAAAAAATGTGTTTTTAACTACAGTACACTTGCTTAAATATACAAGTGGACACGTTAACGTCATGTTGAAGTTCAAGGTACTTCTGGATAAAAGGCAGATATTAGTTATTTTAACTCTGCATTCTTATATAGAATAATGATTATTATAGACTTTAGCTTCCTCTCATCATTCATCTATCATATGGAGAGGTCAATAAATAAAAGCTTATCTGGTCCAGTTTACCTACAAGAGAAAAAAAATAGTAAAAGAAAAAGAAGTTACCTATAAAATTACTTGTTTAACCCTGATAACATCTGAGTTGCCATACCCAGTTTGTAGTTGCAAGAAAAGCAAACAATATTCATTTTGCTTTTTAATAAATGCCCCATTGTTTTCATGACAATTTTTGTATGCTGCCTATCAAGTCACATATTCTTGGGGCAAGAAAGCTGGCCAGGAGATGCAGTGGTAGCAGTAAGTATAAATCTGGGTTCAAAAAAAGAACATACCAGATCCAGAAGCAAAGAAATCTGGACACACTGAGGAGGCAGGGCCCAGCTGTTATTTGGGCTCTTGTGTCATGGAGACTATACCCAGCCTAAGATATAGTTTCATACTATGGAAGTAACACAGAACTCTGTTGTGCTCGTGTACAGACTTCAGGAAAAAGCCTTACACAAAATGAATTACCTTTGTTTAGAGTAGAAGATAAAATAGCTTACTAACTGATGTAACGAGTAATGGATGTCACTATGACACAGGACTTGCCATGAGTTGTGTGTTCAGCTACAAGGTGCAGTATTTCTTATGACTAACTCAAAGCACAGCCGCTTCCAACTGTGATTTGGAATTCCCTCTTGAGCAGCACGCACTATGACTTTGAAGGAAGTCTTTCTGATTGTTACAAAGTCATCCATCCTCTCTTGGAACATGAACAAAATCCATGGGGTAATCAGGCACAGGCGGCATGTAACAGGTTTGTCTTCCTTTTTACTCCTTGTTTTTGCTTCTGAGGACATGCACTTGACTCCAGATGGAATCCATGTTCTGTTACAAAAGAACACAGCTGTTCTTCTCTTTCTCCCTCTCCTTCTCTCGAGGCTCTTTGCGTTTGCGTTCGTTACTCCCGGATTGTCTCGCGCTGGCTGGAGAGGCAGCACCTTGTACCTGCTGTGTAGGGAAAAATAACGTGGGAAATGAACCCAGCACCATTGCAGATACAGCCTGAACCATTACTGTGTGGTGAAGTTCACAAACAAAAAGTTTAGGTACTATGCTAGCCAGCAGAATTCAGGTAGGGGTTTTTGGTATACCTACTCCAGGACCTCCACAAAATGGCATATTTCTTGAAAATTAAGTCAGCTGAAAATATATATTTCAAGTTTCATGTGTC
The DNA here is from genome assembly GCF_001522545.3 of Parus major. Taxonomy (NCBI): domain Eukaryota; kingdom Metazoa; phylum Chordata; class Aves; order Passeriformes; family Paridae; genus Parus; species Parus major. The sequence goes on from NC_031779.1 coordinate 6,256,311, forward strand.
CCTTCTGTTGTGTCCACATATTCAGATCAGTAGTTTCAATAAAATATGGTTTCAAGCATTTTCTGGCACTTCTGTGTTATTGGACTGGAATTTTTTCTTAGTTTCTCTTGTAAGTACATAATCCACATTTTGCTATTTGCAGTCAAAGTGCTGGTGTGACAGATAATGGCAAGGCAGCAGCATTTTGTGACTAGAAACTCTTTAATAAGGGGGTTGGTACACAAAGGCAACATAAGTTTTGTTAATTCATCATCTATTCCCTCTGTTACCCATTCATAGCCTGCAAATGAGCAGGCTCCTAATCCTGCTCAGCAGGTTCTTCAGTTCTTTCTACCTTTGGCAGCCAGCAGTAATGAATCTGTGTCTTAGACAGGTACTGCTGGTTCTATTAAAGCAACAAGCAGTGCAAATAACACAACTTTTACCTGTAAAAATTCTTGTTTCATGCTTAACAAACTTAACAGTTAATGGTTCTGAATTACTTCAGGCCAAAGATGCAGGCTTGATATAGATTATTTCTTACATACTTGTAAATAAAAACAGTTCTGAAAGTCCTCAGTAGTTAAAGAACTCTCTAAATCCAAAAAACCAATATTGTCTCTGGCACAGAAGATTCAGTTAAATTGCATTTTTGCATAGACATGTGCATGAATCACATTTTCAGAAGATTTTGAAATCAGCTGCTTATGGGTATGGGATGGAAAGGTGTACTGGAAGAAAAATTGCCCAATTTGGAACAACAGAATAGATTCACATGAGATCACAGTCTAAAACACCTAAAAATGTACAGCAACAAACTTCTGCAAAACAAAATAAAGACAAAGCTTCAACTACTATCAGAAGTTTAGTTGAATGCTCTTCTGCAAGTAATGTAAAATACCAGCTAATACTATCTTTGTAACCTGACATATTAATTCATACCATCATTCCAAATTTAAGCAGTATAAATGAAACCCTAATTTAGAAGGTTAAGCCTGCTTTAAAGTATTTAAATGTTTGCAGTTGCCAGATCTACATGCATACTCCAACAATTGCAGCATGTTCCTAAAGAATTCTATATTCACCTCCAGCTGAAATATGTACAAGCACAGATGTGTGTCTATGCAATTATTAATATTTTCTAAAACTGATGATCATATTCTGTAATGTTTTCTTACCTGGACCTGAGCAGCTGCTTGTTCTTGTTCCTGATAGTACTGAGAAGCTCTCCTGTCCTCCTCTTCCTGGAGCTTCTTTGCTAGCTCTAGATCACTGATTCCTTCTGGGATCTGTTCCCAGTTAATCTCTTGATTCTGCTGCTCTTGTTGTAGAGATAGTGCCATCAGATAATCCTGAACAGTAAACTTTTTAATTAATGCTTTTTCACAGAGAAAAAAATTCGTATCAAGTGAATTTTGCAGCATGTGCAGCTACACAGTACCATCACTTTTCTCCCAGCCTTATCTTCAAAGGGAGATCAGGAATTTGTTTCAGAACCTGTCCATAACCTCAGCTGCAGAAAGGCTGAGAACAGCTACTTTACATATCTGCTTTCACAATGCCTAAGCTGCAGCACAGAAAACATAAAAACTAATTAAAAATTTTTGCTTTCAGGTTTAAATTCTATTAACTAGACAGCAGTGAATTATCTGTCAGATTTTGATTCTGAGAGAGAGATGCTGTGCTTCAATTTATTAAGAAGCATCTTATTAATTTTCCCCCAGTATTTAAAAGACATTAATAGTGATCATATAAACTTGTTCAGAATGCAAGATTTTGAAGGACATTCATCTTGCTCTGCAATTTCGCATTAACTGGTACAACTCAGCCCCACCTCAGACATGACTTCTGCAAACTGTGTCTCAGTAAGAATAACAAACACCACCATGAGACACAATCTGCTGTGGGGTTTCTCCTACATTCAGAAGGCAAAGTTCAGCTATGACAATCTTAATGAGCTGAAGGAATTTTGTTATGTAGGAAGGAATTCCACAGTCTGCTGCTGTTTCCATATACAAAGCAGAGGTGACATTTCACCTGAGTGAGGACTTTGCAGAGATTAAAATCCCATTTTCCAAATTCCTCAGTTGGTCTTACTTTTCCTCCCTCAAACCCATCTTAATACTTTCAAGTGGCACTTTTGGGAACCCCAATCTAATTACCTAAAGGAGTTTTACAGTCCCACATATGTGTGAGTATACACACATACACATCTGTGGAATTACACTAAAAATCAGCACTAACTTCAAATGGAAAGGCAGAAATCCAGTACCTGATCTATTTGGTCCTGCTGCCCTCTGTAGACAGTTTCAGGGTCTGATGGAGGCCGCAGGTGGAATTCAGAGTCACAGAAATTCCCGTCACCATCCACATTGTGTAAACTTTCCCACACAACCTTCTCTTCTGTAAGAAAGCCCTGGTCTGTCACCAGCAGGTAAAGCTGACCCTATACAGAAGAAATAGAAAAACTTGTAAAACTTAAAATAAAAAAATACTTTTTACAATCTAAGTAGTAGAAATTATACAAATATTGCACTTCAATAAAACATTCATTTAGAGTTTTTAGCAAGTTTAATAATTAAATAAATCAGCAAACAGCATTAAACCACCAGACATTAGTATTCACTGCTAAATTAACAGCCACACAATTTCTTTATTCCATCTTGCAATTCTTCATTCTTAATGAAAGTTCAAATTGACTAGAAATTGCTATAAAACATTAATATAGATATATATGAATAAATATATTAATATATGTAAAGCCTTGACAGCTCTTTAGAAACACACCTAAGAAATAGACTTAAAAACTGGCAACAAAAACTTTAAATCCCAGGAGTAATCACATTAAATTCCAAAGGCAAGATAGGGAGACAAAGGTGATCTTTCCAAACAATCCAAGAGGCTTTACCTCAAGATGGCCACATCTCAGACTTCATGTTTCATAATGAGTTTTGATAAAATTTGAGGTCTGTGTCAATTGAAAGTTCTAAATTTAAGATTCTTGCTACCACTTGTCACCAATAACTGCTTTTGTTGGCATTTTAGTAATTTTACATTTCCATAAGGCCAAATTTCTTGGTTTCAAAGTCTGAAATTATAAAATGGGCTGGTCTGAAGGAGACAATGCTAACAAGTGCAGGTACCAAGGCACTGGAAGGATGAAATGTAAGCTTAGACTGAAGGAGTGGGAGAAGAGCTGAAATCAAAGGGAATAACTGAAGGAGGCCCCAGGTAAAAGGAGATGGTGCTGCTTATCTGAGGGACAGCAAAGCAGCACAAAATACCTGTTTAAATTTCCATTTAAATCAATCCATTTATTTCATCCTACCTTTTTTATCATGTTTTTAGGATTATACTCCTAATCAAGAAGGTTGTTACTGACCATACAGCACATTAAGACTGAAACCTCCATTATTATTACTGAATGTACCAGATCAAGACACTCAATACAAAACTTATAGCATTGGTTTAGCTGTAAAAATCAAGGCATTTATTGTGACATCCACAAAAATTTGGTATTTGTATTCCAGCAACACACAAAGGGTTCTCAAAGATCACTGTTCTAAAGTTGTACCAAAGCAGGATGCAGATCCTGTTCTAGTGATTTCTAAAGCTAAACAGGCAAGAAATGGAAACTCTGTCCATACTCAACACATAGAGAATGAGCTCCCTGACTTCTCTGATGTCATTAAATAACTCTAAGGAGATGCTCAAATTCCAATCACATCTCGTCAATCCCACTCTGTTTACAGCCCCTCCTGGGGCTGGGAGGTCACTTGATGTAACAAAAATATTATTTGAAGACTCGCAGCAATCATTCCAATATTACCTAATAGCATAACATGCACTTATACACAAGGCCAAAGAGAGTGGATAAAAAAACCAAACCAAAACCAAACAGGTAACACTACTGTATGTTCAAGCATGGGAACGGCAGTTAACCAGCACAGCGGGGCTTTACAGACATACATACAAGTGTCAGCAACAAGTCTGATCACATAACATGATCTAAAAAAATCACCTGTCCCTTGGAAACCTTCCTGAGAACTGAATGATACTCCTGACACCTAAAATTGCCTGAAGAAAATAAAAGGAAGTAATTTCACAATGTTTCCAGTTTGCACAGAATACCTATTTCACAACATTTTGTATATAAGAATCAATCTTTGAAAAGATGTAAAATAAAATCCTGGAATTTTTAAGATAAAATGTATTTGAACTTTTAAGTTTTATTTTGAACAGTACATTGACCCAAACAAAACTTAAAAAAGGGGATGGTATGTGTGTGTGTCTCAGGTTTTCCTCTATTATGGCATACATTTTTAATTACAGACCATTAACTGTGATTATGAAAATATTAGTTTTCCTATCTCCAAACTATTATAAGCTTAATTTTTCCACATACAAATATTAAGGTATATCATTGCCTTCATAGAATTAGAATCTAGTATCTAAGGATGGATTAAAGCTAACACTTGCTTGAAATAGAGACCTGTTTCAAATCTTAAATACAATTCGTATTATTACTTTGTAAGAATTTCTCAGTTGAACACTGAGGTAAAAATGTCACATTAGAGTAAATAATCAAAAATAAATGTAACACAGCTCCCTATGAAAGGCAATAAACTGCATTGCATATCACCACATTACCTGAACACCACTGCAATTCCAATACCAACTGCATACCTTAAAACATTCTGTTTCACTTGAACAAAGCTTGGCAAACCAACAAACACAGGCTCCCCAGTGCCTGATAAGAGACAGAGTTCCTGTTCACATTATTGGAACAAAAGAAAAATGGGAAATCACAGATCAGAGATCCAAAGTCATCTTTCCCTTATTTTTAACCAACTTCTCTGATCTCTACATCCTATTAGTAAATTAAAATGAATCCCACAAAAAACCCCAACCAGGACCCTCACAATATTGCTAATATTCAAGGAGCCTTTGGCAATAATTTCATACATTAAGTAAAAGAAGTTGGCTCTTTTGCTAGGAGCTGTAATGTAGCCTCTCGTCAGCGGTTTGTTCCTTCTCCTTGCAACAAGAAAATAGAGACTATTTTTTTCTACAGTCTGGCTTTGTAGGCACAATTTTAATGCCAGGCACGTTCTCTTCCCAATGCCGAAGGCACAGGCCACACTCGGTGGCACAGCCAGACTCCAGCAAGGCCAGCCTGTGATCCCAGAAAAGCCTTTTAGCCTTTCATCCTCTGACCTTCGCGCTGCCTCTCAGCCGGGGCTGCACCGAGCCGTGCCCGGGGCCAGGAAGGGCAGCCGCCCTTCCCAGGCACTTCCCACAGCCCGGGGCTGCCTCTGAGGGACACGGACACAGCCCTGAGGGACACGGACACAGCCCCGGGGGACGGGGGGGGGACACGGACACAGCCCCAGCCTGGCTCTGAGGGACACGGACACAGCCCCGGCCTGGCTCTGAGGGACACGGACACAGCCCTGAGGGACACGGACACAGCCCCGGGGGACGGGGGGGACACGGACACGGCCCCGGCCTGGCTCTGAGGGACACGGACACAAGCCCCGGGGGATGGGGGGACACAGCCCCGGCCTGTACCGCTGGTCCCCGGGCACAGCTCCCCAGGCCGAGCAGCACACCGAGCTCGGGCAACTCAGGTAACCAATGCAGACAAAATTGGCTTTCGAATGCCCCCCCCCCCCCCCCGCCCCGAGAACGGTACCAACGCTTTACAAACTGTTTCTACCTTCAGAAAAATCCTAACTGGCCATTTCTAGAGTATTACGGGATTATCTTTTAGATTTTTTTAATGTGGGGTTTTTTAAACAAATATCCAGTCTCATGGGTTAACACTGCCCCCCAAAATACCACCACAGAAGAGACAGCAAATATATCTCCTAGCTATAGTCTATAGGGAGTAAGACAATAAAAGTCTCAAGTGCATAGCTATTGTAGACACAGTTTAACAAAGTTATGACTAATTATTTATCCTAAGAATCAATACTTAGATACTGTAGACCAATGCCCAGATTTTATAGTTTCACATATAAAAACTTTGAAATAAAGCTGGGGATAAAGCAAGATTATTCTCCCAAACAGGGATCTCTCAGTCTTCTGGTTTGCACAAAAAGACCCCTCTTAAATGCACAGATATAGACTACAGTACTAGACCTCTTTTCCCTGGGTAATTTCATAATCAGATTAAATAATTAAGATTAATGTTTTTAAACTAGTTGTTCTAATGCCAATTACCAAGTTTCCAGCAACTCAGAAAGCTGAAAAAGAAAACCTAATAGTTTCATACAGTAAAGACAAAACATTTTAAGCTTTATGTTTTGAATAGTATGTAAATAATTCTCTTGGACTTCTGGATCAGATCCCTTCGTTTTTGTGAAGGTGTTTTAAGTTGATGAATGAGTGTTGTTTTAATTTTCTCTGACAGTTGAAACATTCAAATACTCTAATATTAGAAAGATCTTTTAAAGAAAGTATATACTACTGGATTCAGAGTACCCTCAGCATAAGAACTGTACACTTAACTAAGAAATTGAAAAATAAACATGTTTTTAAGCAGTTATATTCATTGCCTCTACTGTGCCAATCTTAAATGCCCAGGAAAAAGTGCAATTATTGTTATGAAATACACTTTGTATTGGAATAAAAGTATCTGTTGAGTTGTGAAGCAGAAACACAACATTTATAAACTAGAAAACACACATACTTAAAAATCCAAACAGGTAAGTGTCTTGATACTTTTCAGTAAAGAACACAGGTTCTATTACAAACAGTCTGTGGGAAAAAATGTTCCAACTGAACTAAGATCTTACCAAACTGATCCCCTCTTTCCTGTTTTTCCTTGATCTAGGGAATTATCATTTGATGTATTTATTATCTGCATAATGAAAAGCAAAGGCAAAAAAACAAAATCACATTTTTAACTGCTGAAAATTATTATGGTATAATCAAGTGAGCCAAGACAATGCAATTAAAGGGACAGGAAGTAGAAAAAATGATTACTTGGGCAAATGGACAAGGTATGGAAAGCCAAGTCCTTTCACTAAAATATCAGCCTTGAAAAACCCACACTGCACTTAAAAAATATCCCCAGTGTACAAATCTCCTTGTATCAGCTGTACATTAAAGCTGAAAAAAAAAGTTGAATAATTAGCTTAATTAGAATAATAATTGCTAATTACTCAAGCTGTCTCTGAAACACACCAAATTTATTACATGGACATTACTTATTAAATGTGTAACTTCATTTTGATTAACTTTATAGCCACTTTATTTATACGTTTCCATGTATTGGTTTGGAGGGGAAAGAGGGAAAGGCAGTATTAGACAGACAGAAAATAACTGCATCATTCTTGCCATAGAAGTTCTACACCTCCATTTTCCCTGGCATATGTGATGTCTCCAGTTTTCCCAATGGATGGACTTTTCCCCATCGTCCAGCTACTGCTGACTGCTGCTCAAAGTGTGAGGAAACTCCATCCTCAGAGTGAGCATTAAACCCAGGAGATGGAAACAGTGAAGCAGTTGGAAAAAACCTCAACTCTGTAGTAAAAATGCATTTAGCACTCACATGAGTATCCTGGAGGTCCAAAAATTTCTGGATAGCTGATCTTGGCAAACAGCCCAGGTCTATTTCTGACTTGATACAGAAGACCCCCTAGATGTATAGCTACTGCAAAGAGCTGGGTAGGTTAGAAGCAAGCAAGAGTTATTGCTGGCCTTTAAATATCAATTTAAAAATTATTTTCTGTCTTTATTAAAAAAGTTTCTTGATATCGCAAATTCTGTCATGTCCCACACAGCAAAAATCCAAATCAAAATGAACACTGTTTACAGGCAATAACCTCAGGAACTAAAGCATGGAAATAACATGGAAATTAAACACTAACTAGAAGGGAGGTCCCCATGACTGTGAAAAACAAGAACAATGGCCTCTATTTCAGCATTTCAGAATTCTAAGAATTCTCAAAAAGCACAAGATTAAAACCACTGTGACTTAGTAGCTGCAAACCTTAAATATACAAACAACACTCTTCTTCAAATATTTTAACTTGGTATTTCTTAGGACTTGTATTTAGTTCTTACAGGTAAAACTCAAGACAGATTTTTACTCACTGCCTTAACCTCTTCTGTATTATTAATATTGGATAAAGATATTTAACTCATTGATGTGTTGCATTTTATTTCTACAAGGAAAAAGGATCTCAGTTCAGAAGTACACATTTACAAGAATGAAGCTGATAAAGCACAGACAAACACACACCAGGTTCTGGTCTTTAATGTAAATACTGGGCTGCAAAAGACTACAAAGAGCCAGCATTTTACAAAACTGATCTGTATTCATAATCTCCAGGTCAAAGGGATGCTCATTGCCTGTATTTAATACAAACAGTATTTTAGATTTTAAAGGCTTTAATAATAGGACAAAAATGCATTCTTTCCAGGAGGATTTATGTATTTTATCTGGAATAGCCTTTAAATAAAGTAAAAGGGGTATCCTGCACCTCTAGAAACCATCTGTACCCAGAAAGTACAGCTGTACTTTTACTGTTTTCTTTTCTAAAACCAAACTGTGTTGAGGTTGGGGTTTATTCTTCCCTCCCCACTCCATAATGAAAGTGTCTAGGCTTGCTTCCCAAGTTACCCCCAAATAATCTAAGAAATAAATTTAGAAAAGCAAAGAGGGGAAAAACTATACTCAAAATTGTGATTTAAATGAGCTGCATCAGGAAGTGTACTATTTGACCACACAGAGATATATTTCACAGCTTTTGGTTATTTAAGTGGAAGAAGGGAGGAGAAAGATCCTTTTACTTGCCCTACTGCTTTAAGAGAGTGGCACTGTATACACAGATTTAAACAGATCTCAGATGTACTCCAATCAGAAAACCAAATGTGTTACCTGCTTGTAGAGTTAATCATTATTTATCAGGACTGCTCAGACCTTTAGCTCAGCTTATGAGTAGTTACTCAAAATGCCAAAGATTAGCACTGGCAGTCAAGATTAACAGAGGAAGGAAAAAAAAGACTAGTAATGACAAATGGAAGTGTCATTCACATGAGGTATAAGACATTATCACATAATGGTAAAACCAGTGGTTTCTTAACGTTTTTGCATGTTACACACCTCTTCTTTTTTTTGCTTTTATTACCATTGTTCATAAGTACAAGTGTACATGAAATTAAACTCTTATTAAATAACAGATGACCAAAACTTAATTTTAAGAGTTCTATACAAAGATAAAAACTCATACACTACCATCCTAGCAAAAGTAAAGTTGTTTTAGCATGAAGATGCTCCATAAATGAATGTAAACTTGCCAAGCCAGACTCTCCGCTCCACAGAGGAAGGAGTCCCAGAAGCACTAGCCAAGCTGACACTCCATTTTTGTATCCTGGAATATTCCTTTCACAACTGCCAACATTTTGCTTCCCCAAACACAGATAGAAATAACTTCAAAAAATTCTCTTCCCTAACAAAGGGAACCAACATTGTAGTTCATCTCAACTTCTCCAAATGTTTGGCATTTTGCACATGGACCTATTCATTGACTGGCCCAAATGTAACGCAAACTTTTAGATGCTCAGAAACAAGAAATTAATTAAATGAACCTCATCATGCCAACCACAAACTGCAAGAAAATTTAAACCATGTATATACATAATCACAAAGTGTTAACACAGAGACTAAACTGAACATAAAAGGAAAGACGATGAGAAGATTCAAAGTAGTAATGGATCCCAGTGTCTAAATCACTGTAATCAGTAATTCCTAAGTAACACTCACTACAGACCTGACATTCACCATATTTACATATAACAACCTGGAATTTAATTTTATTTCAAGACAGTGAAAAACCATAGCTTTGAAACGAGCACACAAAACACAACAATAAAGACAAAAATGTTGGATGTACCTTGTATTTGGTCATGGTGCTAAAATGGTTGTTCCTGAAGAACACACAAAGTTCTCCCTCCTGGACAGCTGAAGTCAACTCACAGAGTCCATGGTATGTCAATTGTGTAGCTGTGTTATTTAGGAACTGCTCAGCTACAAACCCTACAAAAGCAACACGTACTGTTATGTGTGTCTATCACACACTTGCTAATACAAGACCTGGTAACAATAGTAGTATTTTTCCCATCTCCCCACTACATCCCCATATTGCCACAAGCCTTAGGGAACGCATTCAGAGAGGGGCAAACAAGTTTCAAAGTTCTAAACCCATAGCATTGTAAACAAACCTTCTCATGTTCAGAAATGCTATACCCATTTCTAATATTATTCATGTTTTTCCTTGTTGTAATGGAATATATAATTCATATTCTAAATATAGGAGATAATACATAGTTAAGTTGAAATCTGAATGCTACCATAATAGGGGAAGTTCTTGCCAGCTTTTGAAAAAGTGTACTGAATAGATCGAGATCAATGCATCAGAGAAGATCTAGATGTGTATAAGAGACTAATAGGGGAAGTTCTTGCCAGCTTTTGAAAAAGTGTACTGAATAGATCGAGATCAATGCATCAGAGAAGTTGAAATGAGAAGCACAGTGCTGTGTGACTGCCCAGGGAAAGCAGCTCAGCACACAGAATGCAGCTCTTCCCACTGGTATCTCTACTCAGCATGACCCACATGGAAAATATGTAACTTAGATTTGGCAGGCCACATACTTTGATAAAATACAGAAAAATATTACCTACCTTCACTAACCAGTTCACTGTTTTCTGACTGTTTACAAGAAATGATCTTCTCCACCAGCTGATTGTAACTGCAGTTACCAACTGCTTTTACTATGTCAGCAACCTGCAGCAGAAAGGAACAACCTTTTTCAGAGAATTTACCTTTGAGAAGAACAGAACACAGCTGCAAGCCAGTGTCAACTATTAATAAGACAGTAAGAATTCAATAAAGAGAGGATGTTATCCTCTTAAAAAAATCTAGGCCATAACATTTTAGTCCAGTGTTACACATTTTGCTATCTTAGATCCTATTTTAAATCCTTCAGTTAACCCTTAGCATCAAAAGTGAAAGCAAACGGAGAGCACTGCAAAATTCGGATCAGCTGGGCCAGGGTAAGAGAACAGCAACTCTCACCAACAAAACACGAAAAGAAAAATTCTCTGGCATTATTATTCCAGCCAGTTTCCCCCTAAGTAAACAATACCACTTTATTGTTTATTAAACAATATAATTAAAAATAAATTTCATGTTTGCTAAAGATGCAGTTCTCTCCAAACAGTTCCACCATCCTCATTTCTCAATAGCAGTGACTAATAAATCAGAATTAAAAAAGGAGGGAAGTAACTTCGTATTCTTTCCAAGCGTTCTCTAATAAGTTTTCAAAAATGATGACTTGGACACCATATCTGCGGCAACTTGTTACTTCCCTCAGAAAAACAATTCTCCTTTACAGAGTCATAGAAGGCTTTTAAAGTAGTTTGACTGTAGACCCAGGCTCTGCAAAGTTCCTGCACTAAAAAACACACTGTCTTTATTCACTCTTAAATTTTTCTGACTAGATTTAAAAAAGCCATTACCATATTCAATATTGACTTGTTAAAACAATTCAGAAATATCTCCCCTCCCACCAATAACATTCAGAATAACTTTTTTTTTTTTTTTTTAATAATTGAAACAGACAAAGTTACCTGAGGGTCCACTAACCATCCATGGTACAAGGGGATATCAAGAAGATCAAACACTATGCATTCAGGAGTGTATTCAAATACTCGGACACCTGTGAACTTCACATTGACATCCAGACCCGTCTGCAACTTATGCAGAATTGCCATTGCATCGCTCATATTCTGACAACAGAAAGAAAAAAAAGAATGGATGACCTGATAGAGCTTTGTACACTTGGTGGTTAGTCTTGTCTTCATCATTTAGTACTCATCAACTCAACACTTCAAAATAAAAAAAAAATTTAAACGGGTAAATTGCCTGAACAAATGTTTCAATGCACATTCATGTTACACATTGTGCCAGAATATACATGAAATATAAGAATCTCCCTCCAGTCACCTCTATCTGATGGTTTCTTCTTTTATAATCATAAACTAGTTTTAGGCTGTTCTGACTGTTTTTAGGTCTATTTCCCAAAGCCACTAGCCAGATGTTTGCAAGGAAACTGAATTGTAAGGGAATCTTCAAAGGACTTTTCTTGAGGTTTCTTCTCCCCCGTTAAGCCTTCCCTTAAAAGTCAGGCTGAATCACTTGTCACTATACAATGAATGAACAATAAGACCTACACAGACCCACTTGCCAATTCTAATTTCAGGTTTCAGTACTAAGAATCAGAGTCTTAATTGTTCACCACATTTTTTCTTTAATAAAAAGACAATTGCTATCTTATTTTGGGCATACCTTTAAATGGCCTGTAGATTCTACTGTAGAAACAAGTCATGAAAGTAGCACTTATTATAGTAGTGATCCCAATGGAATCCTAAGGAGAATTATCAAGTTATGAAGTTCCAATCAGAGAAAGGAAAGATGAGCCAAAGAAAATGTGCTTTGTGAAACAGTTATCTGGAACCAACAGATAACAGGAAAAAAAAAAAAAAAAAAAAAAAAAATCCTGATATGCAGGAAAAAGAATTTTCCACTAAGCGAGAAAAGCCCACAAAGAGTACAGTCAGAAAGACTGTGTAGAAGATTTGGGGAAACTGAGGCACTTTTTTGTTTGTTGTTTGTGGGTTTTGGTTCTGTTGCTTAACAGGAATCCAGGCTTACAACAATGAGAAAAAAGCATGACAAAGACCAGAAACTCAGACTGGACAGGAGATGGAAACAGCAAAGATTCACAGACTAAAACCACTGATGGTTAAAAGACAGTTGCTTCTGTTGTCTTCTGATCAGAATCTGCACTTGAGCACAGCTGCTATAAACAAGAGTTTTAATGCCTCTAGCCCTTTAACTGTACTGTTCTGTCAAGTTTCCATGACCAGGAATGGAACAGTTCCCAGTACCTTATTACATTTTGCTTCATCTTACTGACAACTTTGTTATGTCACAAGGTTTGGAATTGAGCAATATTTTGAAGTAATTCTCAAGACTGACTTCAACGTTTAAGTTTTTATCATTTTAAAAGCAAACCAAAACACCCTAAGAGTGCATGTCATTAGTACAGACCAGATATCAAACATAAAAACCTGAGATGTTTTGAAAGAAATTTTGCCATAATCTTACTCTGCTAAATGAACAAAAAGTCCATAGTAAGTCAGCATTAGCTGTCCACCAATTTAGATCATACATCGACAGACAATTGCTGCATTTATTTTCCAATGTTTACTTTGCAACAAAGCAGGATTACATCAAATGGACCAGAAAACCACAGAAGTTTCTTACTACAATTTCAACATTATCACTTCTGCTTTAGCTCCTTCCAAACCTTCAAAACAACTTAGAAGACTTCTAGAACAGAAGGCTTCTTTGAAATTACACAGTTAAAAACTGAAGGTATGTGATATTTATGTAATAAACCCATATATTTGAGCATAAGAAAGCTATAGAAGTTGTACATTCCCCAGGTACAGTAGTTTTCATCACCCTCCTGTAAGCTGATTATAGCTATAACCTTCTACAGCACAGAATTGTGTGGAACAAAATAGCCAATTTCGTTATTACAGAAGTAATTCCTATAATCTGATACAAATCAATCTCAAGTTACTTGATATGGTTTTCAACACTGAATGAGAACGAGAAAAAATGACCTAGGAATAAACAGAACTACCTTGAAACCTTTCACCTATCAAAAAATACAAATCCACTTTTCCACGAGGAACCAAAGAACAGCTATGACTACATTCGGAGCTTGGAAAATATATACTAAATCAGTAACTTTTAAAACCAATAGCATTATCTTTAGTATAGTAAGACTTTTGTGATGACATAAAAATAGTGGCCAGTGCAAATAATATTGCCTTTCATGACATAGCATCAACCTCTTTCTGTCCATCACAATTAATAACACAGATCTCAGTTTACATGCTCAGAGAAACTCTGGCAGGCACCACAGAACAGAGCAACTGAAGGACATGTAACAGAAGACTTCAAAAAGCAACTAAATATACTTTTATTAGTACCTTTGTGTTACAGTTCCTCAATAAAACCCATTTTATTTCATTATGCTCGTAATGGGAGAAAAAAAAAACCCTTATCTTGTGTTAATAGGTAAGAGTTTTTCTTCACTAATAGCATATACATAGAATTATTACTCTACATCAAGCCCAGGAAAAAACCAACTAGAAACAATGGTCTGTGTGCTTCTGGTTTTTAACAAGGTGACAAACCCTAGGTGAGAAACGTAATTTTAGTTTCCTCTAAAAAGGAAGGTTGGATTCCTTCCAACTGAGGAAGCAACTGTGTTTTAGGAGCAGCTAAAAAAAGCTCCTACCTGCTCATAATTAAGTCGCTGAATTTCAGATATCTCTTTAGGTTTTGCATCAAGAATGTAGTCTCCTAAAAGAAAGCAGAAATGAAATGAAATTTATTTCACAATCAAAGCTTCGACATTTCTATGAATATTTCTGACTGAATCTGACTGATAATAAATACCACAACTGAAGTTTTCTACTAAATTAATGAGATCACACTGCTTTATAACCTGAAAGTTATAGTTATGGAGTAAAATATGAATATAAAAAACTTTATAAAATCATTTTAAGAAATAAAATTCAAATGGCCAACACTGTTACTAAAGCAACATTTCATAATCTCTTGGGGTATCATACCAATATTTTCATTAATCAAAAACTGACCTCCCTCTGTGCCTCAGCTTTAAAAATATAAAAAGAACAAACTGTTTACAGTAAGGTATGTTATTCTATACACAGTTTAAAAAGGCAACCTGACTGATACTGTGAATGTTTTATTATGTTTTATGCAGCAGTAATTCTATAAAACTTGTGCTGGTTTTGACTGGAGAATAGTTAACTTTCTCCCCTGGTGAGTGGCTGGTGTGGGCTGTGCTTTGGATGTGTGCTGAACACAGGGCTGACAGCAGAGATGTTTTGTTATTGCTCAGCAGGGCTCGCCCAGAGCCAAGGCCCTTCCTGCTCTTCACAGGGCCGTGCTGGTGAGGGCTGTGAGGAGTCACAGCCAGGACAGGTGACCCCACTGACCACAGGGCTGTTCCAGACCGTGTCACATCATCCCACCACATAAAGTGGGGGGAAGAAGAAGGAAGGAGGAACACTTGGGAGTGATGGTGTTTTTCTTCCCAAGTCACCACGTGTGACAGGGCGCTGCTCTCCTGGCCATGGCTGAACACTTGCCTGCCACGGGAAGCAGTGAATTAATTCCCTGTTTTGCTATGCTTTCCTTCTATCGAGTCTTCAACTCAACCCAGGACTTCTGGCTTTTACCCTCCCCATTCTCTACCTGATCTCACTGGTAGGGCAGTGAGAAAGGGGCTGCCTGGGCTTAAACCACAACACTTGTATTTCACCTTCTTCTACAACACAAAGCTAATTAACTACTTACTAGTTAATCAACACTGAGGTCCAAGATTTGTAACATCTTTAGAGACTAGTATCCACTGTCCAGATTTTATTTCAATGTTTTTGTACTTGTTCCCTTGCTCCATTACTAAACTCAGAAAAATATCTTTATAGGTTTCCTAATTTATACGCTTAACTTGAAAGTGCTTTGTTGGTTTCAGCTTTTTTTTTTAACTGTAGAACTGTAACTGCTAGTCCTGTTGAGTGAATAGGAACCTAAATAATTTGAACACAATTTTATTATTCAATTTAGTAAGATAATTCCAGAAGCTAAAATATGCCTTCAGGAAAGAATACCCATCTAGACAACTGGAATTATGTAATGACTTCAGACAGTATTGTGTCATCAATGCAATTTTAAGAAATGCTTAGACATAGGGAACAAGATCTCTTATTTTTTTGGGAAAATTATATAGGTAACTTTTTTCTTCAACCAGAAGAGTCACCGATTTACTTCTGAAAAGAACAGACTACATCATTTATAAGTAAAAAAAAGGGAAATATAGTTAGGGTTATTTTCTCCTCCTTAAGAAAAATCATACCGAGTCTACTAAGTTCAAACATTTTATATTTGTGAAGCTACAAGGGGAGGAAAAGTGGTACATACAGCTTAAGTACTATCACAACTCCACTTTTAACACCTGGATCATTAGGGGTATTAAAGTTCCAGCCCTGTCAGATACAAAGAGCTGCAGTTTTTCTGAACACTGAATATGATACCAGAGTAGTGCCTGCAAATGAAACCCAGATCTCTGAGGACTACAGTAATTTTTGTTATTTTAATTGGGTCATACTTCCAAGCATTAGTTACTATAGACAATTAAAGACAGAGTTGACTTACTACATTCTGTCAGCTATAATAAAACAACACTGTAACAGACATGAATAACTTTAAATCTGTCAATGTGTTGGTGCACTAAGCCATACCAACAGCATCAACAAGACCAATCACTTTAGAAAGCAGTGCAGAAAGCTTCTAAAAACAGTAAAGTAAAAGCATGAGTCACCGAATACTGTAAGCAGTTTTCCTGAATCACATGAAAAGCTGAATAAAATAGTAAATAAATAAAACAGTTCTATGTTACTACACACTACAAAGTACAACATACAAGTGAAAGAGATTTATTATAATTACTAACCTAAGTATTCCATCAGCTGTTCAGCTGTTATGATTTCCATCATTGGTGGCAGTTTAATCTGTCAAAGTAAAAGTATATTCTCTTTAAACACTGAAACACTACAATTTCAAAAGCATGGTATTTCTAGACAAAAGACTTCTGATTACATTTCCCTCACCAGTTTATAAGGCCATTAGCATACTGGACCTCTACTAAATAGCAGCCAGAAGAAGAGATTAAACAAGCATTTAGGTTTTTAGAGAAACCACATGTATACAGCACTTTTTCCCACCTGCACATCTCTGCATAGAGACCGACCAAAACATTTCTCCAGCATCCCCCTCCACAGAGGCTCACACCACTCAATGCAGTGGCTCAACTACAAGCACTCAGAATTAACAGACTGCAAACTGCTTAAGAAAACATCTTCTTCAAGTCTTTGACTCTCTAATTCATTAAAATTCTTAACTGAGTATTAGCTCAAAAAGTTTCTGCTTACAGACAAAGTCTGTAAAGGATCTAGTGTCAGTAGCTGCTGGGACAGGGAAGCCAAGGACCTGTGCAGGTGTAAGGAAATGACCTCCCAGCCACTCTTCCCACATTCACATTCCAAGGGTTTGGTTTACCTCCATACAGAGCAGACCAGACACACAGAACTCTGTGTAAAAATTCCATTCCTCTCTTTCTTGATCTATTCCTACCATCATCTACTAAATCTATCCACCTTGGCAGAGCTAAAAGCTTTCTGCATTCTCATCTCTTCCAGAATCCTGGGTAAACTTTTTGGTTGAACACTTCCTTTTACTGCAGGAAGAAATACAACAGCCAGAGCACAGACACATACAAAGACATGCTTCTGGCAATCTAAAAAAATACCATAGGAATTCAAACACAATGTACTCAACTTTTCTCTGCATAAATGTCAAATTTCATTTTTCTAGGGTTTAGGGTTGGTTTGTCTCAGGGGTTAATTTTTAAGGTCTCTTCAGTTCTAAATTTTCTCATCCCATCACTCTCCAACATCTTACAATTCAAAGTCTAGAAAAGGTATTTATTATATTGGGAATTTTTTTAATCAAGTTCCTCAATACTGATCACTGCTCTCTTTGACACATATAGAAAGACATGATGTGAAACTGTTAATTCATGTTTGAGATTTAATAGTTTCCACCCATTTTTCTGGTTGTAGAGAAGAAGGGAGAAGTAGAAAATCAGGAGACAGAAGAGCAATATACATAAAGCCTTTGATTTAGCACCCCAAACTCAAATATACAGTATAGCAATACACTGCTTCATTCACACTGTGATGGAGACAATTTTCAATATGAAAACAGAGCTACTTTAATAACTTTGCAGGGAAAATGAGGTGTGATTGGGCTATGTCTGTCTTATAAATTTTAATTATATTTGACGAAAGCTAAATGCGTTAATATATGAATTCACAAGAAGTTTCATTAAATTCGGGAGAAGAAAGAGACCCAAGTTAATATGGCTTTGTTATTTATAAGAAATATGTCCCTACTTGGGTGGGCACATAAAGAAGCTGGTAGTACTGGGATCTGGGAAAGGAATAAAGAAAAATCAGGCATGTGTGCATAGACACATGGTTTTTTGAAAATATGAAATGAATGACAACTGACAGTAACTTACAGAAATTAACTCCTCCCAAAACTAATGCTCAATAAGATAAATGCTTTCATCCTCTTTGATCCTGTTCACAATGTTCCTTCTGAGTATTCACAAAAATACAGTGTATTGAGCCATGTAAACAATAAGACTACAAGTTCAAAAAGCTGCCTTTTAAACTCCCAGTTGGGACTGGCAACATTCAAATCTTAGCAAACACTAGCTGTACACACCCCTGAGCCAGGGCTCATCACAGCCCCTAAGGCACCTAAGGAGCAGCATCACCTCCACCAGCCCTGCCTGAAGTGCTACGGCACTGATGTGCCAGTACAGTATGAAGGAAAATCAGCACTGCCCCCTCAACTGCTAACTGGACTCCTGTGAAGATTTTTCAGGACTGGTTAGCTCTTTTTATTATTTATTTAAACCATTTCTATCAGCTCAGCCAGCATTGCTTGGGGGTTTCTGCTCTGCACCACATTTGGAACCTCTAGAAGCATGCTTACATGACAAACACCAACTCTAAAGCACAATTCCACAGCTAACCTATATTTGAGCTCCATGTACAAACAGCACAACATATTTTTTATATCACTGGTTAACAAACAGAACTTTCCCTCACAACTGTAAAGCTAAACATTTATTTTTTTACTGCAGAAAAAGCAATGTGGTTGTACTCATCTCCAGGATCTCTCAAAATTGGATATTTTAGCAAGCTATGTCTCAAAATTCACAGCTTGATTAAATGCTAAGCAAAGTTAATTGGTTACTCCATGGCAATTTTAGGGCCGGCATGTGTAGTGGGACCTTGATCACACCTTTAAAATGGGCTAATGGGGTTCCAACACAGTTCTAAGTCCTTTTGAACAGAGCTGACCCAAAGATACAGAGAGAACATGACATTTCCCAGCTGTTCAGAGCTTCATTGCAAGTACTTAAGTGACAGGAAATGTACAGTGGAGAGGAAATGGGAGCGAAAAATACCTTAGAACTTAAGGGAGAGCAAAACCTCATACGGAACCACAGTCGTCCAGATAAATGAGCAGAAGAAAACAACATAAGCAACAGTAGTAGAAGCTGCTGTTGTCCATAACAATCTATTATTTTGAGGGACACATTTTGTCAATAGGTTTCAATGTTTAATTGCTACATCTTAGATCAATTCCACATTTTAGGAAAAGTGCATTTCCTCAACTCCCACCCATTTCCTGTACCCCTCTACTGCAGTTTCCTGGTCTTTCACCCTGATAGCTCTTTCTAACTAGCTACATTTTACTTCCTACACTCAGGAGTGGGAAACTTAGTCTTTCTCACACAACTACAGCATGACATATGGATGAGGCATATTTTAATTAAAAGATAAGACCGGTAAACAAATTTTCGTAAGGAATATATTGTTTAATAAAACTTACAGTTTCTATAAAATAGACTACAAATCCCAAAACTACATAATACTAATTTTCCACCGTATTCTTCCACACTACAGAAGGGCTTAAAAAAAATTAAGTGATATAGTCATGCACAGAGGATAACACTTCTGAAAATACTATGAATATCAAAAGGGTCCAAGAAATTTTCTAATGGCTTATATAATAAGTCTTATATAAGACTTATAGTCTCAAAACATGTTTATCTAAAAGATGCGAGTCCTCTGAACACAGTGTTTCAGAGAAGTAAGGGTAGCTTCAAGCAGCTTTGACAAAAAAACAGTTAATGTTCTTTGCAAATAAGCACCCCTGGCCTGGCAGGAACAGCTCTGTGAACCTGTCAGACAACAGCCCGACAGCAAGTGCTGCCACTCCACATCCTCAGGCAGGCTCCCCTCATCCCCTCGGACTGGGCTTGGTGCTGTGCCTGGGCGCAGCTCCAGGCTGCGATCTGCGGGCTCACCTCACCCCACAGGTGCCGGAGGAAGGGAGGCCGGGGCCCGCAGCCTGTGCGAGCAATCTGTGCCAAGCCGGGCCATACGGACAGAGCTCAGCAACAGGGACAGCGCATCACGTGTGAAGGGCCAGTGCCAGCCCGCAGAGCGGCCACCACCACTGCAGCCTCTGACAAATGGACTGCAAATCAGCAGGAGCTCGCTGTGCTCAGCTCCTCCGAAAAACA
This sequence comes from Parus major, assembly GCF_001522545.3. NCBI lineage: Eukaryota > Metazoa > Chordata > Aves > Passeriformes > Paridae > Parus > Parus major. The sequence continues at coordinate 6,276,636 of NC_031779.1, forward strand.
CCATTTTATGAAGACCTAAAATTAACAATTTCTAACTAGAATTTTTTACTCTACCTCTTCTCTGCACATCAGTTTGGATACATCTAAGCACAAAAGTGGTTATATAACATTTACTTACATAATTGTTATGATACCTCAATAGGTAATTCATACAGTTCTAAAAGTTACCAAAACTTTAGTAGAACTAGATGTGTAGGGAACACAGCTCCTTCCATTTATTGAGAGGATTATGACACAAAAAAACCTTTCAAAGACATTTGACTGGCGCTTTTCTCCTACAACATGACATTCCATATGCATGCACTTCTCAAGACAGTATTAATATTATTTATATTCAAATTGTAGAATGTTTTCCCTTTGCTTATTTTATGTTTCAAAATCTTCCCTGGACATTTCAGATATACCACTTCTGTGCAACTTGTTAAGATTCACAGAGTTCTTCAGCTGAAAGACAACACATCCTACCTAAGAAGCACAGAGCAGAATCACATGGCACCCTCACTTTAGCTTTTAGCATCTGATGATTGCCACATTTCCCCCTGCCACAAATTACATTTAATTAAATTAATGTAGTCATAATGAAGTCATCAGAAAGTGTTGCATGAACTATATCTAACAAAGATCACAAAAGACACTTAGAAAAGCCAACTTTACATTGCTAAACTTAACCACATAGTAAGCTACGGGCCTGAGCAAAAACTGAACAATCTCCAGATTTAAATAAAGTGAAAAACAGTGTGCTACACTACTCCACATCAGAGGACACAACTCATGCTTGTACATACATTTAAAAATGTTTGTTTCAATCCCTACTTCTGCTTCATTTCCATCACATAAGTCTAAGGGGTTATGACACTGTTTTGCACAACAGCTACTTTTCCAAGCTGGCATCATAGTGCTTCTGGTTTTTTTCTTCTTAGAACATTTCTGTAACACTCCTGTAGCAGAACTCCTTGGCTCTCCCTCTTACAGGCTAAACTGCAAGTTACACTTAGACAGGCAGACTGCAAAAACACTTCAAAAGAAAAGTAATTTCATAATTTTAATATTTAAAAAACAGCTTCTGCAATCTGCCACCTCAAAGTTTCATGTATCCTTTGAAAGTAGTGGATAAAAGAGAGGTAGCAGGTTTATCACAAGCTTAGTTCCAAAACCTGGTATTTCCAAAATGGAATCTGAACTGTCACAGTGGGTGCTACTATTTCAGAATTTCCAAAACCCCAAATGCCAAACCAGTACTGCACTTAAGTTGGCTGAGACCAAATCTATCCACAGGATGACCAGAACTCTCAACCCTGTCAGAACAGAGTTCTGAGAAGGAAAGATGATGGCTGATACAGGGAATAGAACCCAAAGCCTAACTGTTTAACTTCTTATTCCCTGATGTGATTATATTTTTCCTCCTCACCTTCTTACACCCTTTTCCCCCATTACATGTAGCTTCTTTTCACCTAACATGTACTATTGTATTCTCACTCTACTTTTGCCTGTTTTCATCTTTCAGTCTGCCTTCTTGTTCCCAAATTATAACTACTCAACCCAGTCTAGTGTTCATCATGGTTCAGGAGGAGTGAGAAGGTGGACATCCGTCCTCAGCCTTCGTAAGTAGCAAGCTACTGTCAGTGATGTACAGATGAGGTTCCACCCCAACCAGTGTCAATGTTATTCTTGACTATGAACTGGGGAAAAGAAAGGCCAATTTGTAGAGGCAGTAATTAGGAAAATCAATTACAAGCAACTACAAAATATAACCAATTAATAGGAAAACCCTCAAGCCTATAAATAATAACTCATGATGACAGTTTCACCAGTTTAGCTGCCTGTCTGCAGCTCATGTAAATTCTGCTGAGGTTTTGCACAGACAGAACTATAGTAAACTTCCTGTAATCTGAGCAATATGAAACAGTAGGGCACTCCCAAGGGGTATTTTGATTTTGGCCTATTTATAAAACTGGGTATTACCTTAATTCTCACTAATGCAGTATTTGAACCCAGGACAATGTCAGTTAAAATTCTGGTTGGAGAGCAGCAGCAGAGGGAAAAGGAAGAATGCAAAGGAACAAAACCTCCTAAAACTTAAATTCAAACAACAGGACCAGTGCTGTCCCATTTACATCTTTCATTAAATCAAAGATTAAAAAGGAAGATCCTGTAACTACCAGTTTCCTTTAAAATGCCACCACACAAAATAATAGGGAATGGCAGGTTTTTTAAGTCACCCCCAGACACTGAAGAGGGGGCACAGAAAACAAGTGTTCAATACTGAAGCCTGTGACAACATTCACACCCTCTTGAAGACATCAGAGCCTACATAAAGCAACACCTTAAGGTCACACACAACTTCCCTCTACTGCTTTTACTGATGCTTAAATAGCAACATCACTGTACCCAGAGTTTCCCTCCTGATGTCTGAGCTGTTGTGCTCAGAAAAATGTGTAGAAATTGTAACTCAACCAATAGAGCTGTTCTTCTGCAGTTAGCTACATCTACACAAATTTCTTCTCATATTTCCATTCTTACCTTTTCCTAAGTCACCTCTCACACTGCAAACAACCAAGAGGCTCTTCCAATACCAAACTTCTTCCCCTTGCTGCTACAACATAAAAGCTATTCCTGTAAAGCTTTCCTATTTCAGGACTCCATTCTATCAGCTCTTCAGTCCTTCGGGGATGAATTGCCAGCATTTCCTGAGACATGCCCCATATCCTTGTTTTCCAATGCACACAAACTTACTGCTTTCCTCCAACAGATACTCCCTCCACACAGACATGTTAATAACTACATTATACCTCATATTTAAATTACTTAAAAGTTTGTAAAAAAAATAATTTTAAGACTACGGTAAGTCCACATCCACAATGGTTATGGAGCACAAGAACTTCCAGATCTCAAAGCTGTACTTGATCACTACCTGATCTATTCACTAATTGAAATACAATCGATACTGTGTAACTGTATGAATGTGTCATTATTACTTAGGCAGTTACTTGTACAAATCTGCATTTTGTACAACTCTACATACACTTTATTATATGAAACTTCCAAAAATATCACCTATGTGCTCAGTGCTACAAATAGTAATCTTTACTTACTAGAAATCTGTACCCATCTGCAAACTATTAGATACTGTATATTGTTCAGGTTAGTAAACATCAGCTAGATATTTTATTTCTGTTTTAAGACAAAAACAAAATAAGTCCATATACGACAGCAGCATCTAAGTAGTACATTGGCAACATACTATACAGCAGTGTGTATTTTCCAAGTTCTATATGTGAGACGTGCTTAACAACAGAAATAAGCCTGTATATTTCTCGAAAGAATCACGGAATGGTTTGGGTTGAAAGAGACCTAAAAGACCACCAAGTTCCAAGCCCTTTGCCATGGGCAGGGACACCTTTTACAAGGCCACGTTTCCCCGCGATTCAGCCAACCTGGCACTGGACACCGGCAGGGAAGGGGCATCCACAGGTTCCCGGGCTCCACAGAGCAACGTGTACCAGCGCCTCATCACCCTCACGGGAAACTATTTTTTCCCTTGTATCTAAACTTGCCCTCCGCTAGTTTAAAGCCATTCCCCCTTGCCCTATCGCCGCATGCCCTTGTCAGAAGTTCCTCTCCAGGGTTCTCGATAATGTCCTCGTCCTGAACAGCACAAACTTCCCGCGGTGCCCTCACGCCGCCCTGGCCCAGGAGCCCCGAACGCCGCGGCGCCACACGAGCCGCCGGCGCTGCCCGAGCGGCACCGCCCGCCCGGCCCCGCCATGGCGCCCGCCCGCCCGGTACCTTCCAGGCCAGGAGCAGCACGTTCATGATGGCCAGCAACGGACAGGGGCCGTTCTCGTTCTGGGTGATGACCGGCGTGTTCTCCTCCTTCCAGCGGACCCACTTGATGTGATAGACCGACTGCCCCGGGAAGCGCTCCTTGGAAGCGGAGAGGAGCTGGGAGCCCGCCGCCGGCCTGTCCCCTTCGGGCTCCGGGGCCGGGCCCCCCGAGGAGGCCCCCGCCACCACCGCCTCGTCGGCGTCGCTGTTGAGCTCGGAGCTGCTCGGGCAGCAGGAGTGCAGGTTGGAGAAGGACTCCAGCGAGTCCAGGCTGCGGGACTCCTCCCCCGGCGGGCTGGGAGCGCCGCTGCTCCCGGAGCCGGCTCCCGCGGGACCGCTCTCCGAGGCGGGCGCCGCTCCGGCACTCTCCGGCACCGCCAGCCCCGCGCTCTCCGCCGCCGCACCACCCTCCACGGCCCGGGAGGGGGACGCGGTCCGAGGGGCCGCGGCAGGAGCGGGGGCCGGCGGAGGGGAAGGGCTGCGCCGTCCGCCGCCCTCCTCGGCCTCACTGCAGCCGCCCTCGCCCGCCGCCGCTTCTCCCAGGCGGAGCCGGCTGGCAGCGCCCCCGCCGCCCGTCTGCAGCGAGCCCGGGGGCGGCGGGGGCTGCGCCAGGCTCTCCATGCCCGGCCCGGCCGCTCCGCTCTCTATTGGCACCGCAGCGGCTGCGCCTCCGCCTGCAGCGCCTGCGACGCCATCACAGCAGCGGCGCCGGCTCCGCCCCGCCGGGGACGTGCGGGCGGGGGGAGCGGCCGCGGGTCACGGCGGGGCCCGGGGCGGGGGGGCGCCGGGGCGGGGCGGCAGCGGGAAGGGGAGGGAAACAGGTGAATCCGGCTCTCCCAAGGGTGCTCGGTGCCTTTCCTTTGCGGTTTCTTAGACAGTCGTACTATAAAAAATACGGCTCTGGTGAGTATGATAGATAAGTTGGACAATTTGAATAAACTAATTGAAGGAGAGGAAATTCAGGTTATATATTAGGAAGAAAGTCTTTACTGTGAGGGTGGTGAGGCACTGGCACAGGTTGCATAGAGAGGCTGCAGATGCCCCATCCCTGGAAGCTTTCAGGTCCAGCTTGGATAAGGCCTTGAGCAACCTGGCCTAGTTGAAGTCGTCCCTGTCCATGGCAGGGGCCTGGCAGTAAATGTTCCCTAAGATCCATTCCAAACCCTTAACATTCTGTGATTCTGTAAGAATTAATGCGTGTGTATTTATTCAGACTTTATCCCAATGAACTCCTGCTCTCCCTACAGAAATCTTTAGCTTTTACTCACAAATTTAAAATAGTCTTGGGATGATAAGGATTTATCCTTTCATTTTATTCTCAGCAGCACTCTAATTTGAACTCTGTAAACACTTGAATCAACTTCTGCAGCCTTACCTGAGGTACATTCACTGTAATCTCATGTTCTATGTGCATTTCCATAACCCCTTTTCTCACCTGTATCAGTGTTCAGAGGGAAGTTGGTTCTGACATAGCAATAGGAATGGAAAAGCACAAATATAAAGAGGTGACAATAAACTGAGAAATTTGTCACAAATCCTAATCTATTTATAGATTTATTTATATATAAAAAATAAATCTCTGAGATGGCACAGTTGATGGAAGAATTAGCATAAGGACAAACAAGAGAGGAAACATTTTTTTCAGATGTCTCACATTTATATTTCCATGGGAGGATTTTCCTGTACCCTTGAGGTTGTTCAACACAGTCTAGAAATGGCAAGTCCCTGTTCAGTGGGGACACTGCAACACTTCACAACATGTAGAACATCGGGAGAAGTCGGTGACCTAAAAACTCTGAAAATAAATTCGTTTGTGCAAAGAAAACGTGTATCTGGCAAGGGGATGAAGGAAACCAGAGTAAAAACTCTAAAAATAAGTCAGTTTTCTGCAAGGAAAAGCCACGTATCCAGTAAGGGCACAAAGGCCCGCGCGTTGTGCTCGTACTTCGGTGCGGCGACTGATCCGAAGCCGCGTCCCGGGGCGCGCCGGAAGCGGCCGAGCAGGCCCCGCCCCTCACTCGTGCCCGCCCCTGGGCGTGTCCCTGCGGAGCCGCCCCTTCCGCCGGGCCCAGCCCC